>NC_080681.1:82456775-82766787 GCF_030445035.2 Dasypus novemcinctus | reverse complement strand
CGATAAAATTAATATATTAATTATATAAATATATGTAAGTCTTGTGTATATGTGTGTTAGCCTAAAAGAGACCTTCAACTGATGAGAAATAACATATTTCTTAATCCTATGTAGCATGGTTCTTAATCCTATGATGATTTGATCTTTTGATGAGATTTTTCCTGTGGTATTACCTTAACGTGTTTGATTCCTAGACCTTTCTTAGGTTACCTCTGATATATTAGTATCATAGACATAAATTTTAAAATCGAAGATATATTATTTTCATCTGTGTGGAATTTTCCAATTGTTTTCAGAAGACCTTATAAATCAAGAGAATAATTTGCACCATTGAACACAATAAACTTAATATACAACAAAGTGAAGTCCTAAATATGTCAGATTCTTTACTATGAAGAATTCACAGCTGAACTGATTTTGGAAAAGTTAAGACTGAAAGAATTAGCATTCTTTGTATGACTTATGTCTGGATTTAACTTCTGTTTTAGGAGTATGAATACATGTAAATGCTGCATGAGTTTCTTTCAAGTAGAGACAGCCTCTGCTGAACTCTGACAGGAACCTTTTGGTTTTAACTAACAATGTGTTCTGATATCAATAAAAGGAACACATGTTAATTGTTACATTAGAGTGTGACAAAGAACTTTAAGTTGGTAAAACATGTAATCATTTTTTTAAAATTCAAGTATACCAGGCAGGTTTTATCGCTTTCTGTGTGTTAACTCATTTAATCCCAGAAAATCCCATGAATTCAGTTCTAATAGTATGCCTATCTTGCAGATGAGAAAACTGAGGTACAAAGAGGTAAGAGATTTACCCAAGATCACATAGTTGTATTTATCTAGCTGTGTAAGTTTGGGCAAGTTATTTAACTTCTTTGTATCAGCCTTAGTTTTCTCATCAACTGATGAGGGTTGAGATTGCATGTAGAATGCTTAGCACAATGCTTCTCAATAAATGTTAGCAATTATTACCGTTACTATTTTTAGGCTTAAAAAGACCAAGGAACTTGTTCAGATGACACACCTGAAAAAGAGCAGAGCTAAGATTTGAACCTAGATCTGATTAATAGTCTAACCACAGTGGTCAAGGTTATCCACTGCACAGTATACTACACTGAATTCCTGCCTGTTGTCCCCTGGCACAGTGCTTTGCTCATTGTACATACTTGGACAACAATCAGATTTGGTCATAAATTGAAAAAAATTTTATTTTATTTGTTTTAATTCCAAAATAATAAATATTGACTAATGAAAAAATTTTAAATCAGATAAGCAAAAAGAGGCAGAGATTAAAATTGCTCCTAATTCCACTTTCTGATATAACCAGTTACCCTTAACAAAAACAGGATCATTCTGAGCATACAATTTTGTGACCTGTTTTTCTCACTTTGAAATATATTGTGAACATCTTTCCATGTTGATAAATATTCATCAACTTTATCAGTCTTAATGTTTGCAGAATATTCCATTGTATGGATGATCAGTCTCCTTTCTTGAACCTTAAAGACATTTCCAATTTTGCCTATTTCACACAATGCGACAATAAACAATCATAGAGTCAAATCTTTGAACACGTTAATGATTGTTTCCTTAAGAGAAATTTGTAAAAGTGGAACTGCTGTGTCAAAGGAACCGAGTTAGCAGAATTTTGAGTTGACATACCCCATCTGCTCAGGAACAAAACTCTTTTGTATTACATAGTGAAAGGAAAGTGGGGAAACAGCTCTTATAGCCATCAGGAATTGTTCAAATTTTCAGGCCAGACTAAGAATGAAATCATCTGGCACTTGGATTAAATGAGATAATCCATGGAGAGTGCATAGCACTTGGCACGTAAGTGCTGAAAAACCAAGAGCTATTATTATAATGAAACCAACATCAAATTTGTTGCATTTGTCATTCGAACTACATTTTACTACTTAGGCCCTCTTTTTAGTTTCTGTGTGTCTACTGAAGGTCAAAATTGATTACATTCTTAAAACAGGGAAAACCTGAGAATGCTGAGAGTTGTGAAGTGAAGCAAAGGTTAGCGTTCAAGAGAACTTTTACAATTTTTCCTACTGAATCTCTTGTGACCTTGGACAGGTCATCTCTAGAGCTTCTGAGCCTTCACCTATAAAGAAGGATTGGATAAGATGATTCTTTAACATTTCCATCCTAACACTCCATGAGTCCAAGCTTACTTAAACCCAGTGATTTTTACTCATTCCTGTACTGACTGTTTTGAATCAAAGCAAGTTTTCTTTAGGCGGTAGTGGACATTCTCAACAATCCAACAGTTTGTGAGTTTCTGAGCCCTGGAAATGGAATATTTTTTAGAGGAAAGGGAGAGCCAAAGAAGCCACTTTTCCATTTATGATCACCACATTCCCTAGCACTGAACTGAAACCTATTTTTCCAACACCTAGTCTGGCTACAGAGTAACTGAAGGGCCCTCCCAAGTCATATAGGTGAACGAACATTTTTATTTGAAATCACAGCGCACAAATGTCTCGGTCATTTGTTTCAAGTTAATTGTTGTCAATCATTATCCACTTTCATATTTTCCTTTGGATAAATCTTAGATGCCAGCCAAACCGGCTAACCATGGCTTGAAGGATCTACTTAGGCTTCTACATTCCCTGCCGCAGACAAAGCCACTTCCCTAAACACTGCTTGCCCCCAAGGGTAATATTTATTCTAATTGGTCATGTTTGTAAACCCCTATGGCCTCAGTGCAATCTTTTGCCAATAACATCAGTCCAAATGAAGCTGCTTCACTTAAATTTTAAGCAGTTTGGGAGCAAAAGGAAGATATGTATTTATTCAACTATTTTTCTGAGCGTGGACTCGATGCCAAACCCGGAGGTAGGCGCCAAGGCCCCCACGGGATTCCGACTCGCAAGGGTGGTGCTCCGCGCCCCAGCCTGGCGCGCCCCTTCCCGCCAGCGCTAGGCGCCCCCTAGAGGCGGCGGTGGGGGAGGCGGGGTGGCGAGGGTGGCGAAGCCGCGGCGCCGCGCTGGGCAGGCGTGCGAGCGAGCGAGCGAGTGCGGTGCGACTCCGTGGACGTCCTCCCGCCCGCTGCGCCCAACCTCTCCCAGCGTACGCCGCCCGGCGCGGGAACGCGCGGTCAAGAAGATGCGCCTCAAGAACCAGGTAGCCGCGCCTCCGCTCGGGTCCCGCGGCCCCGATGCCCCGCCCACCCGCTGTCACGGCGCCGCTGCAGGCCGGACCACGTGGCCGCGAGCAGGCTTCTGCGCTCTGGTGGTCTCGGCCGGCACGACTCCCAGGGAGGGCAAGGGGGCCCGTGCTGCTGGGAGTCGCCCCCGTCCGCCCCTTGCCCGCGGCGTCCTGGTGATCCCCTCGACCGCCCAGCTAACCGCCCTGGGCCCGCGGAGATCCCATTCACTCCTCCGCCGGTCTCTTAGAGACTTCTCGGGCTCCAGGGGACACAAGTAAAACTTGGATCCGCGCGCGCCGCGTCCCCCGCAACAGACGACCCCGCGGCGCGAAGAAACTGCCGCCCGGCGCCACTCCTGCGCCTTTGCGGAGCCATCCGGGTGGCTTTGCCGAATGAGCTGGTGGCGCGGAAGAGTCCGGGCGGCTTCGGGGAAGCAGGACCCCAGGGTGCTGGGCCGGGCGAACGCGGATCCTTCGGGGGTGGGCCTCTGTCTGTGTAACTCTCCTTAATTATCGAAAAGCAGCCCCTTCGCCGCAGTTCTCTCTCTCGTAGCCTGCCGTGGACCTGGAACTAAGGCTACTTCTAAATTAGCTTGAGCAGGAGCTTCTGTTTAAACAGAAAAGGAGTCTCAGGTGTTGGGTAGGACATTATTTATGTGTTGTAATTGTTGACTCTTTTTTGGGTTGGGGATTGTCGTACGTTTAGAATTTAGTAAACACGGGTCCTGAAGTCTTGAACCTACCGGAGACCAATTTGTTTCTAAAGGGAGAGAACCTTCCTTCCCCCAACATATGTTAAGGGACTTAGGGAGAACGCATGGGAACGGAGGGGAGGGACTTCTGGAAAACAAATCCAGGTTTGGGGGAAAATGAGTCATATTGATTCCCAAGCTGTTAGCCCGTACCGCTCAAGGGTGATAATTCTCATAAAATCTTCTCTCTGGTGAATTAAATACCCGCCACCACAATACAGTTTGGCTTGCGCCCTCTGGGTTCTGAATGCCTTCCTGTGCCCCTTACATAGTTGCCTTATTTTAGTAGAATCCCTTAAAGAGGTTGCCTCACATTACCTTCCTGCATTTGTGTGCCTGCTTTTACCTCTTTTATAATACTTGCAAATTGACAGTGAACAAGCTTTAACTTCAGTCACTTCAGAGTAAGTTTGATGTTTTAAGTGAGATGTGAATGAAGCTTTATTCATGAGGGAAGTAGTCTGTGTGAAGTGTTTTGTAAATGTGAGTGGGTTGAGTTTAAAACACTGAATAAAATTAATGTAATGAGGAATCAAAAGGTTCAATCCAGATGTTTGCCACAGTGTCTCCCTAGTAATGTGACAGTACAACATTTGCCTCTCCTTGTGGTTCTGAGGGCTTGAATAGGATGGACCTTGGCACTGTGGTTGACCAAGAACAACAGGTGATTGGATTTCTTCCACTCGTTTTTTTAAAGCACTGACAAATCCTTGGGGTTGATGGAGCTGTAACCTACCCACCAAAAGAAAGGAACTTTTACCCTCAACTCCTCTCAAATTATATGAGAGATTTACATGCAGGTTTTCAGTTAAAGATCTTGTAAGTAATTCTCTTTTGTTAATACTAGCCTCTGAAACCTTGCTTGTTAAGATAAGCTTATTGGGTGTGGATTGTAATGGAGGTGGGATGGTGGGTTAAAGCTAGTGGCAGCCCTAATTCCATTACTTATCGTGTTTTGGCTTAACTCCTTAGTTTTTTGTCTAGAGGCACTATTGTTTAGCATGAAGGCTTCTAATTCAGACATTCTTCATTGAGGTCTGACCCCATCACTCTGTAGTTATGTGACCTTGCAGAATTTATTTGCAATCTTGGTCCTCCTCTATCTCCCCTTTCCCCATTGAACAATAGGGATAATACAAAATTTACAAAGTTGACATGGGAATTAAATGGAATGCCATATGGGAACAGAGCCTGACATGTGGACACCTAGTAAATGCTATTGTTAACCGTCCATAAACAGTCCATCACTACTACTACACCTACTTTAGTTGGAGAGGGAGATTGAAAGGAGCACAGGGGAACTTGCTTAGGTGATAGAAATATTCTCTACCTTGGTTGGAGTGCTAGCTATAAGGGTATATCCATTTGTCAAACCATAGAATTGAATCCTTAATATCTGTGCATTTAATTATATATGCATTATATTTCAATAAGGTTAATTTTTAAAATTAACCTCCAAATGTATTAAGTACATGCCTTTTGGTAGGTGGAAGCTGACCTATCAGCCCAATTCTGCTTAATCTGGTGATTCACTTCAGAAACCCCTCTGCATAATGGCATTTCTTCTTCATAAATTTATGTTGAGCCATAGAAAAGATAGGAAGAAAGTGCTGTAATTTTTCAGGTTGTTTTCAGTAGTGATGGTCCAGAGAAGAATGATCATTTGGCTTGTATGTAGCTCATATTTAATTTGGAACTTGCATATGGCATTCATTTTTACTAGTAGATTTTAAAACCACATTAAAATGTTTTATATGATCCATTGGTGCTCATTTGTATAATATATCCAGTCAGTTACCACTGTTCCTGAAAAGTCATGGTGAATGGTGAATTTGCATCCCCCTCTTCAAATTCAATAAATTCTTTACACATATAATAGTTAAGAGAGAGAAAATATGTAAAGCATGTTTAATATAGGACTGGGTACATAGTAAATAGTGATGGATGCTAGCTATTATTAAAATTGATCTATTTGTGTTCTTTTTTGAAGATCATAAATCAACACTATACAGATTTTTCTATCAATTCACCATAATGAAGTAAAGACAAGCCAATAATTATTAATGAAATGTTGTAAAGTTATACTTCACTTATCTGGTCAGAGAGATCACAAACTTTTTTCCATAAACTTTTGGGAATGTGGACAAAAATTCTGATGGAAGCAAATGTTTCTGAGAAGACAAAAGTATGTCACAACGAAAATGTTAACTTGCTCATTTGCAGGCAGCTCCTCAGACCCTCCCTCAAGCCCCTTGATTCTTACTTGGACATAGTTCTAACACACTTAGTCTTCTAATTTCTCAGCCTACAGCACATTAAAAATTTGCTAGGTAGAAAGAGACTTGGTAAAAGCTTAAAAAAAATGTTAACTGGAAGTAAGGGGCAAACAAATTATAAAAATAAGGCAGGAGAAATAAGTATTAATCTGAGATAGAAGTGATTGTTGAATTAGAGTACTGAATAATTGATGGCTTTTTTGGAATTTTAATTTTATTCTTTAAAGGATTAAATTGTGACCAGTGTACTTTATTTAAAAGGAGGATGCTGTGTAATAATGTGTTTAAGGAAGATTTTCATCCGATATGATTAGAAAATAAACTGGTTTGTTAAGGGACAAGTTTCAGTTATCTGGAAATTTTACTTGATGTAGAAGGACACTCATGATGAACATAAATAAGACAGTCCATTTCCATTGATACTTGTGATTTATGATTAGGAAATAGATTCTTTAAAATGACTATCTTTTGATGCAACATCATAATGAGATACATCATACATGATATTTATTTTTAAATTATATTGGTTTTTGGAAATAGTTCACTTTGTAGTATATGAAATGGGTCAGAAATTGTAATCCTTGTTTTGGTACAGTTCATTTTGTATCTAAATGATGTGATTCCCTGTTCCATTGTGAAACCCAAACATATTCATTGTGTACCAACACACACACACATACATACACACACACACAACCTTTTATGTGTGAGGCTAATTTATAAGTGAAGCCAAGCTAGGATCATTGTCCAGGCTGAGTTTCGTTTGTGACTGGGTCCACTAAAAATCATATCTCTCATTGATCAATAAAATTGACTGTGCAGTGGCTTTCTAGTCAGCCTGGTTCACTAGCACTTTGGGAGATGGAGGTGGAAGGTTTGGCTTTCTGGAATGTTTGACCTTCCAAGTATCTCTAACAAAATAATTGTTCTAATCCCTTGGTGCATATTTCCTGCCTATTCAAGCCATGAATTTATGGATTCAAATTTCCCACACAAGCAACCTTACCTTTGTTCACTCAAACCAGGCTGCTTGGAATACCTAAACTATCCACTTCACGGTTTATTCTCTTTGTCAGTTTTAAGTTCATGTCTTCTCCACATGTTCATGAATTGGGGTGTAATATTTTGTCTAAAGGAAAGAAAAAATACCTTTAAACTTATGCTTTGCAAAACTGGCTCCCACGTGTATTATGTGTGTTACTACCATTTTGTTCACAGCCTCTGAACAACTGGCGAAGTGGTTAGTGTTGATGTTACATCTGCCACAGGGTTCCTAGTTGCTTTAGGAATTTTTACATTTTATTAATGTAATGACAGCATTTACAGTTATACACAGTATGCTAATTACAAACATTATCTATAGTACCAGCTCAATGCTTGATTTTGTGTTTCCAATAATAGAAATGTTGCAGCTTTTACATTTAATTATAATGGGAATTAATCGTTACTTATGAGTTTTTAACCCATGAGCAAAAATTTTGGAGCAAATTATAGCTGGAATGAGGGTCTTAGATTTAAAATGCAACAACAAAATAGCTTTCCATTTTGGACTTTTAAAATTTCCATTAACAAAAAGTTGCTAATGTCAGTGAGCCTCTAGAAACGATTTTGTGTAACTGATTAGATGATGGATTGATTGATTCACTCATTCATTCAATGAATATTTATTTATTTAGTGCCCAGTATGGGCCTGTCTCAGTTGTAGGTACTTGGAATACATCAGAAAACAAAACTAAAAAATCCTTGTCATTGTGTCACTTTAGCAAGGGGAGATAGACAATAAAAAGTAAAGTACATTATGTAGCATTGGAAGTTATATGTGCTGTGAAAAAATTAGAGTTAGACAAGGGAGATCAGGGGCTTGGTGGAGGTTAATAGTCTTGAATAGGTTAGGCCTCATTTAGAGGTGACATTTGATCAAAACTTGATGGTAAGGAAGTTAGCCAAGTGGCTATCTGGGGAGTAGGCAGAGGGAACAGCCAGAGCAAAGACCCTAAGACACCCCCCCCGCCCCCCGCTGTTTTTGCTGTCTGTGTCCATTCACTGTGTGATCTTTTGTATCTGTTTCTCTTTTTGTCTTCTCATCTTTCTCCTCTGGGAGTCACCGGGATTCGATCCTGGGGATCTCTGATGTGGAGAGAGGTTTCCTGTCAATTGCACCACCTCAGTTCCTGGTCTCTGCTGCACTTCACCTTGGCTCTTCCCTTCGTCTCTCTTTTGTTGCGTCATCATCTTACTTTGTGACTCGCTTGAGCGGGCACTGGCTCACTGTGCTGGTACTTGGCTTGCTGTGTGGGCACTCAGCTCGCCATGTGGGCACTGGCTCGCTGCATGGGCACAGGCTCAACATGTGGGCACTTGCACAGGAACTCAGCTCGCCATGTGGACACTTGGTTCGCCATGGAGGCATGCTTTCTCTTCTCTTTTTTCATCAGGAGGCCCCAGCGATTGAACCAGGTCCTCCCGTATGGTAGGCAGGGGTCTTGTCATTTGAGCCACATCTGCTTTCCCATAATCAATTTTTAATATACCACAAACAAACTATACCAACTGTTGAGAAACCTTTTTTCTTTGGTCTCCAATTGAAAGTATATTATTTGGCTCAACTGATAGAGTGTCTGCCTACCATATGGGAGGCCCAGGGTTCAAACCCAGGACCTCCTGACCCCTGTGGTGAGCTGGCCCACATGCAGTGCTGATACATGCAAGAAGTGCCATGCCACACAGGGGTGTCCCCCTCGTAGGGGAGTCCCATGCATAAGGAGTGCACCCCCACAAGGAGAGCTGCCCCGCATGAGAAAAGTGCGCCCTGCCCAGGAGTGGTGCCACACACATGGAGAGCTGACACAGCAAGACAGTGCAACAAAAAGAGGCATAGATTCCCTGTACCGCTAACAAGAATGCAGGCAGACACAGAACACACAGCAAATGGACAGAGAGCAGATACCGGGGTGGGGAAAAAGGGAGAGAAATAAATAAAAAATTAAATCTTTTTAAAAAGTATATTATATGGGATATTATTTATTGGTAGTCCCTTAAATGTGGAAGGCCCTTTGGAAAGAGTAGGGATCTTTAAAAAGAAATACTCTGTTAGGGGTTGAATCATGTTCTCCACAAAAGACAAGTTCAAATCCTTACACCAGGTCCTCTGGGCATGAACCCATTTGTAAATTGGATCATAGAATATGTTATTAGTTAAGGTGAAGCCAAACTGAATGAAAGTGGGCCTTAATCCATTATTATTGGAGTCCTTTTAAGGAAATGAGTGAGCGGGAAGACTAGAAACCAGAGGAAGAGACAGAAAGAAACAGATTGCCATGTGATAGAGGCCAAGATTGAGCCATAATTGGAACACTACAGACCCCTGAGAAAATGTAGCCTTCCGATACCTTGGTGTTGTTGGACTTCTACCCTCCAGAACTGTGAGACGATTGTTGTTTAAGCCAGCCATTCTGTGGTGTTTGTCATAGTAGCCCTAGCAAACTAAGATATCATCCCTACCCCCAAAAAAACACCAAATTTGTTATATTTTCATAAGAGAGTTATGGAGACAAAATCAAGAAGCAGAATTTTTGAATATTCATAATGATGAGCAGTAGGAACAGTGTGAATAGTTAATAATTTATAATTTCTCTCTTTCATATCTTGGTGGGTCTACCATAAAACCCTCTTTATTCTTTGTCCTACTTTCCAGTCTCTTGAAATCCAGTTGGTCACCAACACCAAAATATTGTCTCTAAAAAATAGACCCTGCCATTTTCCTATACTTCACTGTCCACAGGGTAAAGTTCAAGCTTATTAGTTTGCTGTTCTCCCTCTAACTTCACTCTTATATTAATATGTAACCTTATGGCCCTTTATTTTCTCCCATTCAAATCCTACTAAACTTACTCCAATATTAATTTTTTTGCAGTGAAGCAAACATGTTTTGTATTTGTTGTTCTCTCTGTCTACAAAATCACCATCCTTGCTCCCAGCCCCATTACCTGTCAAGGGAATCATTTATCTACCAGAGTTCTTTTGAAAACATATCAAGGTTTTTTGGACTCCAAAGTAGAGCTGACAGACTTGGGGAAAGAAACCCATCTCCTTGAGGATGAAGACTGGGTCTTATTCACATTTGTATCCCTGAGCCATAGTGACCTATCCACTGGACCAAAGAAGTCTTACATAGAAGTGACAGTGGACCATGATCTGCTTTTATAGATAGGTTATGTTCAATGGGAGACAAATTCATAAACCAGAGAACAGACTTAATAAATTTGAGAAGCCAAACTGACAGACCAGTACCGCAAAGACTCAGATATAAAACAGATTGACATTCAACAGGAATGAAGACAGTATAGCACATTTAGGAAGAAAAACCAAATGCTGAAAATTAATAGCATTATTATCTTATATTTGTAGGACACCCTTTCTCTTTTCTCTTATAGTTTCCCACATAGAAAGGATGGTATAAAAGGAACATGAAAATCAAAGAATCAAAAGTAAAAAATGGATGTCTGCATTAATGTAAGAATTCTGAGATAATTCCTTTGTCATATGCTGTACTGGACAGTGTACTTGTTCCTATGTTCTTTACCCTGGTTAATGGAACCACTGCTTACCCAGTGGACCCAGTCAGAAGAACCTTGGGAAATTATCCTGTTTCCATCCCTCTACCTTACTGTCTGCATTTGTTTACAGTCTCTGGGTCCTCAGTATTCTGCCTAATTCTTTTTGTTAACCAATATTTATTGATTGCCTAGTATGTGCCTCATTCAGACATATAGAATGATATAGACAAAAATTGCTTCCCTTGTAGAACATGTATTTTATTAAATACCGTATTTCTCTAATTCTTAGATAAGGTTTCTAAAATGAAAACACATTTTACAATCAACCTTAAAAACATAAGTAAAAATTAGTCGTGAGTTGTGATATAGTTGTCATTGCCTGTACATGTGTGAACTTAGAGAAGCTCCTGGAAACTATCTGTTCAGCTCACTGTCACCTTAGTTGAGCTATTGGCATTTGGAAGCTTCATATGCAGTTGAATTTTATCTTAAATTTGGATCCCTGGTTGTCTTTTAAAATGTCTTTAAAAATAGTTCATATGATGCAGTATTGAAATGAAAAGTTATTGTATACCCTGAAGTTTGCCTGTCACATGCCATGCAGTGTAATTACAAACAGAATAAATTTGCAAATCTCTTTATATAGATCCTAGAATTTTCAGTTTAGAGAGATTGGTATGACCTTTTCATGTGTCATCAAGGTCTGTCACTTAGGAATATGACATCTCTATGTCAAAAGTTCTATTTATAATAGAAGTTGTATGACTTTTCATGATAGTAATTAAGTATGACAGGAATTGTCATATTCCTTTTAGACCAATATCCCCCCTTCAAGAATCACGAGTAGTGCCATCCTTTGCATCTGCAGTGGAGCACTGGTGGCAGAGCTGCAACTCGCCTGGGATGGATAGATCCAGAACCAAGAGCCAGAGTAGCGGATAGACTTTGTGGAACAGGGTCTCCAGCTATACGCATGTGGAAGAGGGCCTGGCAGGCTACAGCTAAGAATGTGCTAGACTGGGTCCTCTGCATGATTCCATTTGCAGATGTTCTCTCCCACTGTCATCTCCCATGTTTCAAACAGGTCTCAGAACTCAGTGACACAGTAAGCTCATATTTCCATACCATAAGGACCTAGAATCCTGGCCACCCTTCTCCTTTCTAAGCCCTATACCTACTTAATTTGTTCTTGAGGTCTGACCAGACAAAGCTGTCTGCTCAGTTCCTGTGGGCAGATAACCTACGTGCCTTCTAGCGCTCAAGGGTGTTTTACACTCTTCCTTCAAGGTAATTTTTCTTCTTTCTCTTGTTGAAGGGTAAAAAAATAAACACAAGTTTAATATACAGTGTCTTGGTATCTGCTTTGGGGAGGATCCAGCAGAGCATCTCCATACATAAAGAAAAAATAAATAGAAACTTTGAGTAACCAAATGCAGAAGAAACCTGAATATTCCTCGATGTCTCTTGAGATTTTAATGCCAATCCTAAAATGTTGAAGAGGTCAAGTTCACAAGCTTGGGTTATAAAAAAGAGGATCCCTGTGATGCTGAACTATCAATGACCAAAAGTGATGGAGAAGAGCTTCACATGATAGATTCTGTTTATTTCATGGAATTATATGCAGCTTTAATTTTCAGTTTGACTCTTAGCTGGGCCTAAAAAGTGACTTTTTTGGGTATCGTTTTAAATCTGAATGTCTTTAGGCAGAGTGTGTACTCTCCAGCTAGGCTACTGAGACCATGGGCCCCCTTATTCCCTCTTACCTTACTTGGACCAGTTAACACATCTAGGTTCTCTTCCTGGCCCCTGTAATCATTTCAATTTGCAAGTCCCAACATAGATGCAAATGTTGAGGAAAAATGTTGTAATTATATGTCTATATGAAAGTAATATAAAATACTTCAATAGCACTGTTTTATCTGTATTAAGTATTTTATCTGTCTTCACTAATGGAATCAGAATCCATACACAACCCTCTTAGAAATAGTGTGGCAGCCATGTAAGTGCTTCATTCAGATCTCCCTTCAAGAAAGAGCTTGTATTTATCTGCAAGTAGCACAGTTAAATGATAGCCTGCAACTGCAGTGCCTTTAGGCCATGCTCTTCCTTTACAGCTCCAGCTAATAACTGAGCATGGTAGGGGTAGTAGGACCTGACCAGTTCTGCCCAATTGAGGAACTCCTCTAATGGGAAATTTTTGCTCCAGAGCTCCCATTATGTTGATTGAGACTTTGTCTGATCTACCTCATGGTCTGAGGCTCTTCCTCTTCAGTTCCTCTTCCTTTCCATCCCTTTTATTTTCATAATAAACCAGTAAATTTCTTGCACTCTTAACTCTGTCTCAGTGTCTGCTTTTGGGAGGATCCACCTAATATTGGTAGGTACTGTTCTTATCCTCATTTTACAGATGAGGAAACCGAGGCACAGAGAAGCAGTGCAAGGGCTTACAGCCAACTGAGTTTCTACTCTCTTAACAATGTTCTTAACCACTATTCTTGTTCTAAAATTCTAAAATACTTCTTCATACAATTTAAATATCCTTTGTATCCCAAGAACTCTGCTGGGAATATAATGATGAGTAATATATCCCCTGACCTTACGGAGCTCATAATATAGTGGAGAAAACAAGGAAAATAAGCAGTTTCAATCTTTTGCTTTAGGTGCCATGATAAGATGTGCTCAGGGTGCTACAAGAGTCCAGAGGGGAAGAATTTAATCTGTGTCATTTTCCATTCCTTCCATCCCTCAGCAGGAACCACCCCTCCTCCTCTTGTCTCCTTGCCCCATGCTATCTTATTCATCTGGGATGCCTGTCCTGTCCTCTGACCCCCCAACAACGGAGGTGGGCATGACTGCTCTGTATTCCCATAGGAACCTTCTGCACTTACCATATCACACTCTCCACAGTAGATGTTTGCTCTCCTGTCTCCTGCTTGTCTGTACTCAGTGCCTAGTGTTGTGCCCAGCTCATCGAAGGAGCTCAGGAGTGAATGATGAGAATCATTTGTTTACCTGGTTTTTTAACTCCCATTAAAACCAAGCCGAGAGCCTTCCAAGATGTGAGTAGAAAGAGACTATGAAGAAAATATATAGGAGGGGGATAATGGGTGCCAAATGTAGTTTACCTTCCCCAAGTGTCTCTCACTTTATTTCCCACTGCCATCAAGGAAGTTTTTCTGCCCCAAAAAATTTTGGTCCAAACATAGAAAAATGCTTTTTACCTTGTTTCCCAGTGATGAGATATGTTAAGCAGATATTTTTGTCCATCTGTCCATCCATCCATCCATCCATCCATCCATCCATCCATCCATCCATCCCTCCATCCCTCCATCCCTCCATTTGTTTATTTGCTCAGCCAACACTTTGATGGAGTGTGCTCAGTGTGTCAAGCACAGTCTCTGACTTCATGGTTCTTTCTTTCTGGCAGGGGAATTGGATTCTAAACAAATACAACTCAGATGTCCTCTAGGCACCTCCAGTTCATGAATCCTAGATGAGATCACTTTAATTGTTTGTCACTAGATCCAGTAGATCTGTATTACCCCACATCCCAAACAGCATGCCATCAGCCCTGCCCCTTAAATCTCTGAACTGTCCTCAATGGGCATTTTTTTTCTTAGAAGTGAAGTAATTATATTATTAGCTCATGCTTGGTAGTTGAGTAAATCCTCTATACATAGTGAATATTATAATTATTATTAGTATAATCATATAATATGTTCTAATACTAACACTTTTCCTTTTCCTCTCCTCTGGTGTCTCCTTCACCATATTTCTTGGCCATTGTCCACTGTCATTATACTCGTTGCTTTAAAGTTGCCTCTACCTATCTGCTGTATTACTGACACTCTTGGAAACACCTACATGATCTTACTGACCTGCCTGTTACCTGCTGGTTTATCAGCTTTCTCTGTGGCCACTATCTAGATCTCTGTTCCTGTATCAGCATCTGTCCTCATCTACTACCATCCCCACCTCTTGAAGTATCTGCTCTTTCTCCTTCTGCTGCTTAGAATTTCTTGCCATTTTTTCTACCTCCAGATATCTTAGGTTTTCCTCTCTCCATAGTCATTAGTGGAGTATTTTCCTTTTGTTATAAGTTCATCTGCTTTGTTGGGTATCCCATAGCAATGTGGCTTGGGCTCTGAGTGGCAGACTTGTTGCCCAGTCTGCCTTTTCTCCGTATGCATGGTATACTTAAAGGACTGTTAAATGTGGCTTTCAGTTAGCAACTTCCACTGTACCTGGAACTCCTGATCACATCCCACATTTAGGCACTCTGTACCAGCCTCTTCCATCACTGATGGTGTTTTTTTTCAGGGCTCCTTGTTTTCTCTCTTTGCAATCTGGAAGTTAAATTTAAACTAAGCGCTGAAGGAAGAAAGGAAGCAGGGTTGGGTAGAGTGCATAGAGGAGATGAAAGATCTAGTAGGAGGGCTAGCCTGTGTAAAGCCCCAGAGGCCAGGAGCAGCATTAGGAATGATAGAGAAAGGTGTGCTGAAAAATTGCAAGCATTTCTGTATGGCCAGTGCACGGCAGAGTACAAGGGCTTAGATGGCAAACGGTAACGCTGGGAAGTTAGATTGTGTCAGATCTAGGGAGGTCTTTCCTGGATACTGAGAACAGAAAGAAAATAATCTGGAAATAAAATGGCTGAGTTTACCCAAGTGCATGTATTTTACTCCTAGTTAATTTTTCCCTGGTCCCCAAGAACTAGAATACCAGCTGCAAACATTCTGTGTGCATTGTGAGTGACTTGCATTTCTTTCTGGTCTTTTTCCCCATCTTCCCCATAGAAGTGGTCTGGGTTTATTGTCCGTTTCTGGGTTTGTTGATTGACATGAACTGGCCATTACTTCAAGCTTCCAGGCTCCAATTATCAGCCTTGTCAAATTCTGGATATGTTGGGACTCTTGGATGAGTCTTTTTTGCCCACATACAAGGAATTGGCCTTGTCCAAACACACCAGATTTGAACAGTAACCATATGAATATCTTAAAGATATGATCACCATGACAACCCTAAAACAAGGATCACACACCTATAGCAATGGAAGACTGTGCTCCCATAGGAAATCTACCATCCTGTGCATCCATGATGGGCCCTCCCTTGTGAAACCTTGCCAGACAGATCCAGCCCATGTTTCTCTCTGTTAAATTCTGGAGGCCAATGATTTTTCCAGTCATTTGACAATTAGTAATATATTATATCTCTTATTGTATCATTTAGCTTTTTGTATATTTCAGTCTTACATCCTCAGCCAAGTTGTGAGTTCCTTGAGAGCAAAGAACATGGATTTAGCTGCTTTGGAGCCTCCCTAAGGGCCAGGAGACACAGGGGACATTTGGTAAATACACACACACACACACACACACACACACACACACACACATTTGGCGATTGAACTCCAGGAATGCCTTGGAGACCTAGTGGTTCAGAGGAGTGGCCAGGCAGCATTGGCATAGGCTCTGGAGTTATCAGACCAGAGCTTACAGCCCCATAGGCTGTATGACTTAGTGAGATGGCTTAGTCTCTCTGAGCCCTTTAGTCTCCTCTGGAAAACAAAGGTGACGGTACAAATACAGGTTGTTGTAAGGATCAACTGAGATAATGTACCCAGAGTGTTTCAACAAATGAAGTCACTCTTGTTATTGTTGTCATTATTATTTTTCAGAGAAATGTCCCTTTGAATGGTAACAGACATGCAGGGAAATGTTCGGGACAGATTATTTCTCCTAGAGAAGCCTGGAAAAAGTTCCTTATTTGTTGTTTAAAATAAAAGATCCTCTTCCTCAGATTGTGCCTGCTCTGGAGTTGGACTACCTGATTTGAATTTTGGTCCCATTGTTTGCTAGCTGTAAAGCAGTGGGCAAATTAACTTAACCTCTGTACATCACTATAAAATGAGGATAATAATATTTACTGCATAAAGTTATTGGGAGAATGAATAAACAATCCCTGTAAAGTCCTTATTACTACAGTGTGAGGCATGTAGTAAGGCTCCAGGTTGGCTGGTTTCTTTTTCACAGTGAGTGAGCATTATTTCTCATGAGTGTATGGGTCAGCTAGACAGTTCTGATCTTAGCTAAACTCATGAATGCTTTTGCAGTCAACTTTGGGGCAGGTAGACAGCTCTGCTGATATTGCTGTCACATATTTGGGGGTCAGTGGGCTGTAGGTTGCTATAGGACAGCCTTGACTGAACTAATGATGCTATCCTCCGTGCTATCCTGTAAGCACTACAGGATAACCTGAACTCATTCACGTGATGGCTGAGCAAGATTCCAAGAAAGTGGGCGTAAACAAGGTGTCTTGAGGCCCCAGCTAAGAACTGACACAGTGGGATTTCTACAGCATCCTTTTTGCCAACGCAAATCACAAGTCCAGTCTAAGTACAAGATCTGGGAAAATAGATTCCATCTCTTGATGGGAAGATCTGCAAAGTCACAATGCAAAGGGATGAATACAGGGAAGATAAAGATTGTAGCTATTTTTGTAGTTGATATATGACACTATCTTTTACATTCCTTCTAGAAATAATAGAAACGAATATTTATTAATATATCATGCTTTATAGATTACAAAGAACTTTTGCCTGTAACCACTGACTCTTACAATGAGTCTATGAGAGAAGTATTTTTGAGCCTTTCTTGTGTGCTAGACACTATCCTAAGCACATACTTATATTGTAAAACCTTTTTTCTACCATTCTAGCACACACTGATTGCCCATATATGGACAGTAAGGTTTCCTCCTTAGCCCGTTGCTCTTCTTATTCTTCAGGGGTCATGCCATTCACTTTCATTGTTTCATTTTCCACTTGTATGCTAGACCATTGGTACTCGAGCCTAAACCTTCTCCCTGAGCTTTGTTCTTCTGTCTAACTGCCTGTTGGCTAGCTCCTCATAGTTGTCACATGGTCACCTCAAACACACCATACCCAGATGTGTTATTATTTAAAAATATAACTAGGCTGATAATTCCTAAGGTAAAAGTGCTTTGAAAATACAAAGTTATGTGCAATAATTGTTTGGCCTTTTTAAGACCTTTATGTAGTATTCCACCTTTAACTCCTTAAAGTTTGAGAGAGACTGCAAATGGCTTTCTGTAATTAACTTTCTTAGGAAAATACTCTGGACAAAAACATTTTCTATGTGGACCTAATCTTAGCTTAGTAGGCAGGGTCCTGGATGTAGATTGGGTAGCTAAGTAGCTTAGGAAATTGCAGTTTTTATTTAGGGTTTTAGTGCTACTAAATATAGCATGTCCCATTTTCCCTTTTCCCTCAAACTGTCTCATTGATGTAACATAAAACCAAATAGAACAGTGCCAAACAGCTTGAAAGATGAATATCATGTTGAAAAGGAATATCACAGTATCACCTGATAAAAATAGCTTGTACCCACAACAAGCAGAGATTGGTGCACTCTGGTAGAGTGCATGTTATTTTTAAAGGTTTTATTAACTCCCCCCTGACTCCCACCCAAGAAACTGATATGTGTTTGCAAGAGCCCCACCAAGTAAGAAGTTGAGGGAAAGAAAAAAAAAAACAGCCTTTAAGCTTGGTGGCCAATTAATTAGCTCTAAAAAAGAAGCAGCAGAAATATGGTTAAAAGGGCCCTTTACTTTTCCAAATATTTAAGTATTACTGAGGATTGAAGTAGAGTTTTGTCAAAGTCAAGATAATGAAGCCTAAAGAGGAACAAGTGAGGAAGAAAACATATCATTTATTCATTCAACAGGCATTAACCAAGGAAACACTCTAGCTTTCTAGAGAATACAAAGTTGAAAACAGAGTTGGGTTCTCAAGGAGTTTCCTACCACATAGGGAAGATGTATTTATGCATGTAAATATTACCACTTTGAAAGGGATAGATGTAGTAAGAAAGGTATATATAAAGTGATATGGCATTGGTAGGATTTGTCATTTATTTATTCTGACAAAAATCGATTGAATACCTACTACACCCATTGTGGTAGGTACTGGAGACACAGCTTACATTCCAGCAGGTCACACTAATAACAAGTAAATAAACAGTTAGATAAAATAATGCAGTTTCAGATGAAAGTTAACTGCTATGAAGAAATAAAGTGTGTTAAGGTCAGTAAACCTGGAAAGTTTGTTTTAGCTAAGGTGGTCAAAAATAGGTAGAGATGGGGGTGAGGAAATTAAGGTTTTCCTGAAAAAAGGGGCTAGACATGAGATAACACTGTATTTTGGGAAGCAAGAGTGGTCCAGTTAAGCTAATTTGGGAGTGGGTGAAATGGGGTAATAAGGCTCAGGAGAGCTGATAAACCTCCATCTTCAAGTGTTTGAAGGGCTGTCAAGAGGGAGAAGGCAAAACCAAGCCTGCACCAAGCTGTAGGCTTTACAGGTAAAAGTCTATGCTGTCTAATAATAGAGTGTAGAAGGGCTTTTGGCACCGTGTTGAAATAGCACAATTAACTAACTGCCCATGAACTCCATAGGAGTGCAGGAATGGTGTCTTTTTCATCGCCATATCCCTATTGCCTATCATGGTGTCTGGCAGATAGTAGGTGATCAAGAGTCGATTTTTGAGTTGTATTACTGAACATCATGTATGTGTTGTTGTGTGAAGTCCATGGGATCTTCTTGTGAGTTTCTGTTGAGATGACTGTGGATTTAAATGGAGGTCTACAGATAATTTTTCCCAAAACAGATGGCCCATGTTGTTTTGACATCCTTGGATGAAATGAATTAATAGTGATCCCTCTTTCATTTCATAGTCATTGTTTCTTTCTAGAATCACATAGAGTTGTACCTGATTTAAATAAGGTATGGTAATTTAATTTCTGTGATTTCCACTTATTCAACAAACATTTCTTTATTTTGGAGCTGGTTAAATAATTTACCCAGGATTTCATTGACAGTAACACGGATGCCTTATGGCTCTAAGTCCATTCTCTTTCTGCTACACCCTGCTGCCTTATGTGAAATATTTCATTTCATGCAAGCTCTGTTTCTGAATCTCTGTCATAATTCAATTTCTTCAGCAGGAATATCATTTTACCAGCTATGAGGACTGCCCTCTCTGACTAGAGAGCTAGTCATCCTGATGACAAGGACACCTCACCGACTGTCCCCTGGTTAATGAAGCCCTCCTAGATCTCACTGGCCCCATTATTCTCTCCTGTTTCACACCTTCTCATGTTTAGCTTGTTTTCTTTTCACTTCTTCTGGTTTCTTGTCTTTCTACACAGGATATATGTTCTCCGAACCCGAGGTCTGTATGTTAAACCAGGAGCTCCTTTAGTGTTTTGTGTGACACTAGACATAGGTGCTTCTGAGCTACTCGTTTGATTCTGAACTACTCATGGGTAAAAGGAAAATTACAATGAATTCTTCCAGGGCAGGGGATCATATCTTCAACCTTAGTTGTATTGCTAGCCTGCAGTGTCTGGCCTAGAAGAGGCTCAATAATTTTTTTTTTTTTTTTTTAATTTGTGTCCTTGGTTCCCTTACATCTTTGCAATTTATTCTTGGCATCTCTGTTTACAGTCTTCCTCTTTGTTCTTGATGTTGTTTACCTCATCATCCCTGAGGCAGTGTGAGGCTTATTTAACTCTGTAATATTGGTAATAATAATAGTAGTTTGTTTTAGAGTCATTACTATCTGTCAGCCATTACAATAAGTCCTTGCCATGAATTATCTTAGTAAACTCTTACCACCACCCTCTGAACCCAGGCAGGCTGACGCCAGAGCCGGCAGTCTTCACCTCAGTATTCTGAGGCCCCTGTAGTCCCTGTGCTCAGCCGGTGTGAATTTCTGGTGAGGGTGGATTGAAGGTATTACCTATTTTATACATTTCTCAGTCCTTTCTATTTTAGTGCCAGGGCTGTTATTAATATCCTCTATGAAAATTTGCAGTTTCTTTTCTTTTAAGTAGATTTGGTAAGTACAGAATTATTGCAGGGGAAAGCTAGAGTAGGCTGGAGTGGATGTATTTGCTGCCCCTGTCTTGTCCAGACAACACAATTCCTCTTCTTTCCAAGCTGTCTTGGCATTGTTAATGTGCTTGGACAAATAATGGTCACTGGGATGGAGGGGAGAGCTGTTCTTAGGCCAGTGTTTCCAGCCAGAGAGGTCTGAACACTGCATTTATTTTCCTGAGTCCTTTATTGGACTTCTACTTATCTAATACTATTTGAGAGTGGTTTTTGGGAAAAGTGTGGGCTCCTCTATGAGGCTCCCTTCCCCATAATTTTCAATTTCCTTGTAAATGGTCCCTGCTTTTGTTTCATAGCAAGATTATAGAACATGAAAACTCTACCATTAAATGGTGAGGTTTCATCAGGGCAGAGAAAATTACATAATATTTTTAAGCCTCAATTTCCTCCTCCGTTAATACTACCTACTCCACAGAGTTGTTGGTGGAATAAATGAAGTCCAAATTCCTAATCATGGCCTGCAACATCTGGTATTATCTAACCACTGCCTGCCTTGCTGACCTAATCTTGGATCACCTTTAACTCTTGCCCACCCCACTCCAGCATTACTGATTTTTTTCATTTCTTCCAGGATGGTCAGCTGGCTCCTTCCCACTCTGCTTATGCCTCCAGACCCTCAAGGCTTCCTCCTTCATTTTACACAGGGCTCTACTCAAATGATACCTCTTTAGACTGCCTTCCCAGACCCCCAGTCCAGAAAAATTCTCCCTTGCTCCCCTCTTCAGTCTACCCCTTTATCTTCCTTTATTTTTTATTTTATTTTATTTTTTTAAAATTTATTGAAGTATATCACACATATATAAACAATAAGTGTATAGTAATAGTTGTGAATTTACAAAACAAATATACATAACATCATACAGGGACATCATACCTCATCCTACCAACAATAGCTTGCATTGTTGTGAAACATTTTTAACTAATGAGTAAAGAGCATCCTACCAAAATATTACTACCAACCAAAGTATCTTACATTTGGTGTATTTTTCCCTCAACCCACTTGTATTAATCAACCAAAGGAGTGCTGATACAAAATACCAGAAATCTGTTGGTTTTTATAAAGAGTGTTTATTTGGGGTAGGAGCTTACAGATACCAGACCATAAAGCATAGGTTACTTCCCTCACCAAAGTCTTTTTGGAGTAAGATGGCTGCCAACGTCTGTGAGGGTTCAGGCTTCCTGGGTTCCTCTCTTCCCAGGGTTTGCTTCTTTCTTCTGTGTGCTTACTTCCTGGGGCTCCAGTTTAAGACATTAATGTCAAACTCCAACATCAGAACTCCAGCATTAAGAACCCTGGCATCAAAAGCTCCAACTCTGTCCTTTGCGGGGCCTTTTATCTCTGAGTCCCCACCCACCAAGGAGCGGGGTCTCAATGCACTACTGACATGGCCCAATCAAAGCCCTAATCATAACTTAATCATGCCCAGGTACAGACCAGTTTACAAACATAATCCAGTAGCTATTTTTGGAATTCATAACTATATCAAACTGCTATACAACCCTATTATTATTTTTTATATCATTTATATATGAACATACATAAACAGTAAGTGTATAGTAAAAATTATGAACTTACAAAGCAAGCATGCATAACATCATCAGGGGTCCCATACATCAACCTTTATTTTTTATAACACTCTTATTTTATTTCTTGGATGCTCATTCTACCCCCACTTGAATGTAAGCTCTATGAGAGCAAGGACTTTGTTGGTCTTGTTTCCATGTCTCCTCAGCCCTTCTAATGGGGCCTGGCACACAAAGTATTTGAATAGTATTTCTTGTCATGCATATAAATGTGCCTGACACTATCCATTACACAAGGAATGTGTGTGTTTCTTACTTTCAGTTTTATACCAACTGTTTCCTTGGGTTATGCATTACTTCTTTTTACTAATTTAACTAATAGAAGTTTATTTGACAATTTGGTTACAGAGATTAAGTAAAAATTTCTTTTGGAAATTGAGGAAGGTAAACTGTTAACTTAAACTTCCTACTGAATTAGGTGATTGCCTTTTATGGTAGGAATGTTAGGTGCAGACTTCTTGCTGACAGGTAATGTTGAGAGAGGCAGCTAAGGTAGAAAAGGTGGGAAGAGCACTGACCTTGGAATCAGAAAGAACTGGATTTGAGTACCTGAGGAGAACTCCAAGAGCTTTCTCTGAACCTGAGGGTGGCTGTAAGCAAAATGGACAGGCTTGGGGTACCAAGGACCTTATGACTGTTGTTGTGACCTTGGTTAAGTCAAGTGTTTCAGTTTCCTTGTCTGTAAGATAAGGCTCATAACTGGAGGAGGAGGGAAGAGAGAAGGGACTTCCTATTGCATAAGTTTTGTAAAAACTGTTAAGGGAATGAATGTGATAACAGTTTATAACTATCAAGTGGCACTCACATAAATTGACATAAATGCATATAAAATGCTTGCCACCCAGTAAGTACTCAACAAATGACATCTATTATTATTTATATTGTTAACATTATTAAGTTGCTTGGAAATTATTTGAAATGCTTGTAAAGATTATAGATGTCTTACTGGTGTTAATGATTAGCTTTCTTTGAAATTTAAACAAACTTTTGGATTGTCTTCTGTTCCTTGTTTGCATTTAGTAGGTATAGGAGGGCTCTTGAGTATAGTTAGTACACTGGAATCAAACAAAAATGAGTTCAAAGCATGGCTTGAATGGATAAATGAATAAGTAAATGAACAAATGCCCAAACCTAATCTTAACCCATACAAGTTTCAATTTCACTTCCCTCTCAAATTCCTGTCTATCATTTGAAGGAGACGCTATAGCCAAAATGCCAGGAGCAATAGAAATAAACTGCTTTTTCACAGGTGCCTATTGTAACCCTGCATGAATGTAAGCTGCCCTGAATTCAACCCAGCAGAGGCATGGACATGCTAGGTCCACACAACCCCATTGGGCCAGGACTTGTCAGAGCAGCAGCACTTCACCACCACCATCACTGGTGACTTGGGAAGAAAAGGGCTATGAACAAGTCATATTCTCCATGCTAGTTCAGCAAGGCAGATTACAGAACCTCCTGTCCCAGTAGGTAGACTCCAATGTACCTTGAAGGCTCCTCAAATCTATGGTCTTGGCAACCTCTGGGAATGAAATAAATAGCAGCCCTGATATTAAGATCAAGTGAGTGCTTACTAAGTGCTAGACATTGTTTTCATTTCTTTACCTGAACCCCTCCACAGCCCTAAGAGGTGTAGGTATTATCATTATCTCCATTTTACAGATGAGGAAACCAAGGTATTGTGAGATGAAAACTCTTACTCAAGGTAGAAAGTGGAAGAGTTGGGATGTGAATTAGTGATATCACTCCAGAGCCTGGCCTGAGCTGTTACATTGTGAGATTAGCTTTTTACTCTGCCAGATTGTGAACTCTTTGGGAGGAGGGACAGACCTCATTCCCCTTTAGTCCTCATCCATCCCCAGTGCTGAGCTTAGTCACTGGTTGTTAAAATGAAATTTAGAAATCCCTTAGGTGTGGATGATGCCCTAATCTGTATATCAATCTGCAAGAAAGAAGGTGCCTATTTATGCATATTGGTCCTCGCCTGTGCATTCTACTCTACCCTTACCTCAGGCATACAGTCTGCCTTGAGCCTCATAATACCTGGGGGGTAGAGGCTTTGTACTCCATCTTTACAGAGGAAGAAACCTTCTTCTAGTCCTTCTTAGTAGATATTGGAGTTGGGATATAAACGCAGAGTCCCTAACTTCATGTTTTATCATTCCTCCTCCTCTGTATTCTTAAACTTTTAAGAAACTTTGAAATTTCATGGATGAAGGTGAGAATACTTGACAAATTCTCTTTTATTACTTTTAAAAATCTCTGTTGTGAGTCAAAAGTTATTTCAGTCTCTAATATAGGCACGAATGCTCTATCGAGTTTTTTTTTTTAAAGCAAAAGTAACAAAAACCCATTCTCTTTTTTTGGTGGATAGTCATTATTACTTGGGTATTGTGGTTTGCAAGATGCTAAGTAAAGTTTCTGGCTAAAAAGATTTGAAAAACTATTTCAATGCAAAATCAATAACATACATGAAAAATTTATGAAAAGATGAATTACGGGCAAAGCAAACTTACCTTTTAGTGAATATACACACACTTACGAGTATGAAACATTAACTTTTGGTCATTCGCTGGGGTTTGAGATATAGTAGCTTTGTAGACAAGGAAACTGCCAAGATCCTTATCTGAATGTAATGGGAGCTGTATCCCAACTGTATCAGCAAGGGGTACCAAAGACCTTCAGTGCTTTAAAGAATAGAGCTGAGGAAGTGGACGTGGCCCAGTAGTTACGGCATCCATCTACCACATGGAAGGTCCGCGGTTCAAACCCCGGGCCTCCTTGACCCGTGTGGAGCTGGCCCATGTGCAGTGCTGATGTGCGCAAGGAGTGCCGCGCCACGCAGGGGTGTCCCCCCACATAGGGGAGCCCCACGTGCAAGGAGTGCGCCCGTAAGGAGAGCCACCCAGCGCGAAAGATAGTATAGCCTACCCAAGAATGGCACCACCCACACGGAGAGCTGACACAAGATGACGCAGCAAAAAGAAACACAGATTCCCGTTCCGCTGACAACAACAGAAGTGGACAAGGAAGCCGCAGCAAATAAACACAGAGAACAGACAACCGGGGTGGGGAGAGGGGAGAGAAATAAATAAATAAATAAATCTTTTAAAAAAAAAAAAAAAGAGTAGAGCTCTAACACAAATCCAAACCCCAGACTTTCAGGTAAGACACCTATTTTCCCAGTTGCCTTCTGCGCATTTTCAGTAGACCATGTGAACAAGACTGTAAGCTGGTATTTGACTGGTTATGCCTGCAAAGCATGCTTGGTCTCTAGGGAGAGGTGGATGAATTGAGTGGCCTATAGTCCAGATAACACACTTTGAGAAGTTGTACTGGTAAAGCTCAGGATCAGGGGTCCTGGGACCAGGGCTATGCAGGTAGCATAGTCTGATGATGTTGTGCTTCCCTAGTTTGTAGCTGAAACTTAGACTCTTTTATAGCACTTAAGACGTGTATTATGATTATTTATGTTCTTGTCTTATCTTGCCATGCGTTTCTTGAGGAGCCAGTCTCTGACTAGTTCGTTAAGTATCCTTACTGTATACAATATAGAGCAGGCATTTGGAAAGTTTCTGTTAAGTGAATAAAGGAATGGTTCAAAAAATATTCACAGGAAGTTCTGTACAAAACTGATAGTACAATAGTGGTTTCTGACAATAATTTCTACCATTTGTTGAATGCCTTCTATATACAGGGTGCTTTGTACACATTTCTAATCCTTACAGTGGTCCTTTAGGTCAGTAGCCTTTTGGCTAATATTCACTGGGGGCTGATTATGTGCCAGACTTTCTGCTGGTTCAGGGTTTTTCAAGAATGAAAGAGGCCTAGTCCATGACCTTGAGAAACTAACAGAAAAGATAAAGGGCAATTCCTGTTTAGGGAGGTCTTCGTAACCTGGGCCGACCAGGCGCTGGTTGTGGGGTGCCCCCAAAAAGGGGAAGACCTTGGGAGACAGGGTCTCTTCACCTAAGCCAGTTCTGAAGAGAGCTGACAGCTGAGGACTATCTGGGGACTCAGTCAGTCAGTCCTAAAGGAGGCTCTGCGGACACATCGCAGGCCTCCACTGTAGTAACCGCTTCACAGGGTTATTGGAAATCTGATACATGTGAAAGCCTACTGTAAAGTACTAAATAAATGTAATGTTTCAGTTAGTACATTTGTTACTACTAATATTAATTTTATTGAGTCTCAGTAAATATTTCTTCACCTGAGTTGAATCTGTTTTCTTTGAGTAGATTCTCAGTAAGAATCATGAAGTCAGTACATACCCTTGTTTTTATTCCTCTCACTTCCCCAAAGAAACCCTTTCCCTCTCTCTTTTGTTATTAATCTCATCTTAAAAGTGCTTATGCCATCCTATTTTCAAACCTCTAGGGTTGGTTTGATTTGATTTCCTTTCCACTGAAATGACTGTTCTGAACTCTGACCTTAATCCGGGATGGTTAGAGCAGCTGGAAGCACTTTCTTGACTATCTATCTTCACCCTTTATATTCTGTATAGGCTTAGAGAAATTCTAAGTCCATGTGCAGTTTTTAAACATTGCTAATGTTAACTATTCCTATCCGTTAGGTTAATTGAACACCAGCCCTTGCATTCCCAGCTTGTACTGACCTTGGAGTCAGTTATGTAGGCTTGTAGGGCTCATGCATCAGAATACTTGGGCAAAAACCTTCAGTGTGAAAGATGAATGAGTTCATGTTCCAGAGATCAAGAATATTGAGCAACTCTGGGTCAATTCCAGGGACCAGCTGCTTACAGAAAAGAACTGTTTGATGGTTCAAAGGTGTAATATGTTGTTGATTACATACATGCACGTGTGTGCACGCACACACAGAGTGATGTACTCAAGCGATTTTTCTGTGAATTTCATCATCATATGATTTATCTCAAATATATATGTGTGTGTATTTATTTCTAGCTCACAAATTTCTTTGTGACACTGCTGAAATATCTTCTATGGCTATGGCTCTAAGATAAAATCCAACATCTTAAAGCAAAGGTGTACATGCCATTTTACTTTTCTCAGAATGCCTTCTCATTGTCTATACATCCTACAGGTCTTGGTTCAAATGTCACCTCCACTGGGCAGCCTCCTCTGGTTTCCTCACAATGACACTTACCACTCTGTACTGCCTTTGCTCACAGATAGTGAGTCTGAGGATGGGAGGGAAATGAATGTGTGAACATTTTGGGGAGGAGGAGGGAGCAGGGTAGAGAGAGAATGGGAGAAGTTATATGCAAAGTTGCTCTACTTAAAGCTTATATCTTGTAGAATCAGTACTTGATTATATGTATCTTTAAAAGTGTGGCTTAATGTATCTTATATTTGATTTTAATCTTGGTTTTAAGGTATTCTCTGATCCAAGGATTAGAAGAGCTTTTTTTTTTTAAAGATACATAGATAACAAAAACATGTTATATTAAAAAAAATAAGAGTTTCCCACATACCCCACACCCCATACCCCCACTCCTCCCACATCAACAACCTCTTTCATCAGTGTGGCATATTGATTGCATTTAGTGAATACATTTTGGAGCACTGCTGCACCACATGGATTATAGTTTACATTGTAGTTTACACTCTCCCCCAGTACATTCAGTGGGTTATGGCAGGATATATAATGTCCAGCATCTGTCCCTGCAATGTCATTTAGGACAACTCCAAGTCCCGAAAATACTCCCACATCTCATCTCTTCTTCCCTCTCCCTGCCCTCAGCAACTAAGGGGAGGTTTTCTGTGACTGAAATAAAACTTCTTTCCCCTGACTGCCCTCTTGTGGAGGTGCTAAAAGAGCCTAAAGATGATAAATCTATAAAAAAAAACCTCATAAACCTTGTTCCCTGGGTGGAGAGAGCAGTGTCCTGGATTGTCCATTGTTCTGGTAGGGCAAACTACCATATGTATAATTACAGATTTTTTTTAGAATTTAAATATAAAACATGCCCCAAAATGAATTCAGTCTGTCTCTGGTGAATCAAATGGTTCTTCAAGAATATAGAATATTCAGAGTCAAGGTTATGAATGGCACTTAGAGAAAATCCATATGTGATTAAGAGAGGTCTCTGTAATTTATGCATGATTTTTATGTAAACCTACAACATCTCCAATAAAAATTTTAAAAAGAGAGGTCTCTGCTGGATGTACCAGCTTTCACTGCACATCTCCACAAACTGAAGAAAGGACAGTTAAGCCAATGGCAAGAGCTCTTTATGTTTATTTCTGCTAGGCAAGTGGCACTTTCCATGCCCAAGAATCACCTACTGAGCTAGTTTAAACACTTCTGAGTCCTCATCCAGATTCTGATTCAGTAGTTCTGGGCTGGAGCTCAGGAATCTGCATTCTAATAAGCACCCTAGGTGATTCTAAAGGATGTAGCCCCTTCATAACTTGCAGTATGGATGAGTTTTATAGAGCCAGTTACACAACTTTTCCATGACTAGGGTAACTTTCTACAGAAGTCATGATTTCAGATATTCTGAACTATTGTCCCACAAGAGCACTCTTTTTAGACTTCATGCCTGTATTTTGGCTTGAAAGACAGGATCATCATTCCTATGCATAGGGTTGGTAGTTAGAATTAATCCTTTTCTTCCTCCCTCCTTTTCTTCATATATACCTGTTTGCCTGACTATTTACCTATGTACCTGTGTATCCACCCACCAGTATTTACAAATCACCTTCTATGCTCTGTGCCTTTGCCCACTGAACCAAAGTGAACCACAGGAAAAGCCAGCCTTTCAGAACAGTGACTGCCATAGGACTTTGGCCTTCCTGGTGGGGAAAGATGAAAGTCACAGGCCAGAAAGTAACCTCCTTAGAGAATAATAATACCAGCTACCACTTGTTGATGACCTAGTAGATACCAGGCACTCTGCAAGACTACTTAGGTACATTATTATTAATCCCACAAAGTGGTTCATAGGTAAGGAAACCTAAAGCTTAAAGATTGGATTATGTCACCTCCTAAGTCACCCAGAGTCACTGAGTTTGAACTATAATATGAACCCAGGTATGTCTGACTCCCAGAGCAGCATGTTCTTTTTCATTGGCTAAACATATCTCTAGTTACTTGCAGGTGGGCACCGAAGCTTATCAGCCTTCTCTGGGTTCAATAGTTTTGTTGTCAGTAAATGTAGAATTTGAAGAGAAAAATCCATATTCAGGAAATTAAGCTAGTAAATCAAGAATTTCTCCAAGCCACTGCCACTAACATCTTCCCAGTTCCTGGGAAATCTAAAAATCAGTCATATTGAAGTAGAAAGCAGAAGAATGCTTACTGTGAGTTGTTAGAGATTTGTGAAGGTTATTTTAGGACTAAATTGGGCAGCCATGCATCATAATTTTGTATTTTATAGAGAACCTGTGACATTGTTGACATTCCTTAAAGGTCAGTAACAACTTGTTTGATATTTCAAGTTAATTGTGAATCTCTGCATGTTTGCATAATGAAATCTTTATTGTTAAAGTTCCCTTACAAATGTTGTATTGCCTTCAGTGTTCATTGCTGTCTTGACTGCCTTGTGTGCCAATGGAAATGTATGTGTTGCATTGGAAAGACATTTGATTTAACAGTGTAGCTCGTTTTCCTTTAGCCATCAGAACATGTTTTAAAATAATGTCTTTATTTTTTATGATTATGAAAACACATGTTCAAATGTTTTTTTTAAAATGAGGCAAACATACAACAGTGTAAAGAAGATAAATCACTACTAATCCCCTTATCCAAGAGTAATAACAGTAAATAATAAAAGATGCTCTTTAAGTAAGACATGTTTGCCATGTATCAGTCACTGCTATAAGGTAGGTAACATAGTTCTAATTTTAATAGATTTGGAAACAGCCATGATGTGAACCAATGTATATGAGGTGCAGAGGTGCCCAAAGATGTACTTACCAAATCCAATGGATGTGTCATGATGATGGGAACGAGTGTTGTTGGGGGGCGGAGAGGGGGGGTGGGGGGGGTGGGGTTGAATGGGACCTCACATATATATTTTTAATGTAATATTATTACAAAGTCAATAAAAAATAAAAAAATTAAAAAAAAAAAAATAGATTTGGAAACAAAGACCGAGGCCCTCCTAAGTAATAAGTAGTGAAGCCAGGATATAACATGCTGATTTTTGCTAGTTCCAAAGCCTGTACTCTTTTTTTTTTGTTCCTCTCCCACATAACCACTGTTTACATTCTAGTATGTTTCTCCAAGTCTTTTCTTATGCATGTATTTTCATGGCTGAGATCACACTGTGAACACAATTTTTGACCATCCTGTTTTCACTTAACATGATGGCAAAGCATTTTCCGTATGTGATTTGGCTCTGCCTGCCTCTGTGACTTCATCTTAGACCTCTTTCTTTCTTGCGTGTGACATTCCAGCCACACTGGCTTTCTGTTTGTTTCTGGAACAAGTCAAGGATGTTCTTGCCTTGGGACATTTGCACTGGCCTTTCCCTCTGCCTCAGCTCTCAAATGGTTAATTCCTTCTCATCACTTAGGCTCCAGGTTAAATGGATAGACTTTCCTTGAATATCTTATCTAAAGCAAGTCCTGTTTGCTTTCTTAGCCCCCTGTGATTTCTTTCATAGCATTTGTTACAACCTACCATTAGTTTATTTTATTTGTTTTTTTACTGTGTCCTTGTATCACCTTTATCTTTGTAGGTCTAGGCCCAGCATGTACCTATGCATGGTGTTGCTTGGAATACTTCTGTATGTAAAACACTTTATTATGATGATAATTTCATAGAGGCTCAAATACAAGGTCAAAGTGTAGGAATATATTTAAGACACTTGCTTCATGTAGCAAACATTTTATTCCAACAACCCAAAATGTAAGCAATGCGAGCAGTGTGTGAGGGTGCTGGTCTTGCTGCACCCTGGCCAGTGACCAGCATCACCAGTTTTAAAGTCTTAATTATTTTGATAGGGTGACTAGAATGATGCCTGCACATAGTAAGCACTCAGTACATTTTTGTTGAGTGTCAAATAAGTGGATCTCATTTGATAAGGGAATGATATAAAATTGGTATTGAGCCAGCAGTTCCAAGAACACCTGACTCCTTTCCTTGATCTTTTCCTTTGAGATCTCAGAGTGAAATGTAAATGTAGAGACAATAGCAAGCAAAGGTGCAGGAATACCTGGCTCCTTGGTCACTTTTCAACCCTCAAAATCTGTGCTGATCCTTGGAAGAAACAACTTTTTCTGGGCCTAGAGGTGGCCAGATCCTAAACCTACGGTCTATCTTTGCCTATTTTCCCCTATATCTCCATCTGAATGATGAGAAAAGACTAGTTTGGAGCAAAAAAAAAAAAAAAGAATACTTACCTTCTCATTGCTGGTGTAGACCTGTCCAAAGGTCATTTCAATGTCATCTCCTTGGCTGGCAAGATACTTTTTTATTCACCTATTAAATTAGCAGGGTCTTTTAATTTGGTAAAAAACTTTATACTCTGAGTCTGTGATCCAATAAAAAAAGCTTTTGAACCTGACTGATTTATAGCTACAAGTCTCTTCTTTAGGCAGAAGTGAAGAGACAGAGACCAAGACCTCCTCTTTGTATTATTTTAATATATGTCTTTTTTAACTAGTCGTGAAGTTAAACATTTTTCCACGTTTTTGTTAACCAGTTGTTGCACCCTTTTTTGGGTAACTGTCCATGTGTTTTGTCTCAGTACCTATTGATGTCTTTATGTTTTTATAATAGATTTATGGAGTGCTTTAAACAGGGAAGGTAGTAATCCTTTTTTATATCTGTGGTAAATATTTTCCCAGTTTGTCTTCCTTGTGATTTTTACTGTTTTAGACTTACTGAAGTTTTGAATTTATATGTAGTTAATTCTATCAGTATTTTTTGTTAGTCTTTCATTGCTTTTAAGTTTAGAAAAGTCCAAGACTGGATAAATGGTCACTTATATTTTTTCCTAGTTATTTTGAGGTTTGATAAGCATATCTGTTTTATTGTATAACGGGCCCTTGGAACAGTTTGAGTTCTATACCTGGTTCTGTAGCACCTTCCCTAAAATTGATGTGAACTTTTTACCATTTGGCATTGAGAAAAAAAAAAGAAAGATTTCAAAATGAGGTGTAACTAGATAAGCTTTAAAGGTATTTCTTTGTTTAGTTCCTTGGAATCCATTCAGCTTTTTTTCATGCTCTCCTTGCTCTCCTGGAATAGTAGACAGAGGAACCCTTTAGCATACTAATATAATAATGCTTTTTATGGCTTAAGAGATCTTGGGAATCCTGGGGAAATTGTTCAGTAACTCTCTGCAACAGAATTAATGTTTTTAAGCCAGAAGCCTGCATTCTATATAATGGATACATTTTCAGAGCAGGTTTTGCTTTGAGAGCTCACGACCCTATCCTCTGCTGTCTAGGGAGTAATGCCCCCACCATAATTGGATTGTGGCCAGTGTTCCTTTGTTGTTTGCTTTACAGAGAAGGGAGGTTATGTATTATATTCTGGAAAGGATGGGGCTGCTGTAGTGTGTGTGCATTGTCTCGGGGACTCTGCAGATCCAAGGCGAGTCCTTCATTTCTGGACCCCTTCTGTCACTCGTCACTCCTTTGCCTTGACTGTTCTTTAGATAAAGGGAGAGATTCTCAAATGCTACTGATTGTTCTCACTATTTTACTAAAGGGAGAATGCTAGTACCAGTGAAGAAGGTGGGCATAGAAGATCAACGAATTATTTTGTGGGCTTAAAACAAAAAAAAGGAAAAATGAGTCCATGGTATAAAAATATTTTATTAAATCTTCCACTGTTTTTCTTATACATCTCCTTTTCGGGTAAGAGGTCCTTTTCCAGATCACTGTAATGATTTGGGTGCCCAAAATAGCCAACCAGAAGTGGAATTCTGAAACAAAGTTTATTTTAAATTAATGTGTGGTTTTTTTCCTTGTTTAAACCAGCTTGGTATAATCAGGGAACAGGCAGCTAGTTAGTGACAAAGCAAAGATGCATGATGTGCATTACTTCCATTGCAGTACTTTCCACCATCTCTTTTCTCACAATCTCTACAGGAGTAGATTCTACAACTTAGGCTATGAAAAACAAAATAAATCTCCTGGATGGTGTTTTAAAAAAAAAAAAAACAACTCTTGGCTAAAATAACCCATTGAGTATAAACATATTTTGATTTTTATAAATTTCACCTTAATGATATCGCTTAAAATATAACCACCAGATAAAGTAGATACAACCCTGGGTATTGGTTCTTCTGAGGGCTACAGAGACCCACAGGTTCTATGGTCATGGCAGATGGAGTTCAGTGCCATGTCAGTTGGCCCTTCCTTGGAGTTTGTGTTTCTGTGTGATGGAGCTGGACTCAGATGTGATCTTTTTTCACAAGCCTCTCCTGTTACTTCACCAGAATTGTAGTTGGTGCTGGGGTTTAATATATACCCAGGGGATCTGAATCTCTGGACTGACCATATGATAGCCAGGCCCTGAGCCTCAACAGACTTCAGCTCCTACACTCTGGTTTATTGGACTTACCCCACTCAGCTAACATTGAGTTGAAGAAGGTCAGCTACCACACCATGGAGCCAAGAGTGCCTACAACTGAAAGCAGGAGGATTGCATCCAGCATCCATGTGGAATCTAAGTCCCCTCTTGATATAGATGTGGAGTGGACACAACCATTCCAAGGTCCACAGGATGGAGGAATAGAATATGGATTAGAGTGAACTTATGGATATTCTATTCATGAACTATTGTGATTAGTAATCGAAGAAAATGTGGCATTGGTGTGGAGAAAGTGGCCATGGTGGCTGCTGGGTGTGGGAAATGGGAGGAAGGGATGAGATGTGGAGGTGTTTTCGGGACTTGGAGCTATCCTGGATGGTGCTGCAGGGACAATTACCAGACATTGTATGTCCTCCCATGGCCCACTGGATGGAACGTGGGAGAGTGTGGTCTATGATGTAGACCATTGACCATGAGGTGCAATGATGCTCAGAGATGTATTCACCAAATGCAATGAATGTCTCATGATGATGGAGGAGAATGTTGCTATGGGGGGAGGAGTAGGGTGAGGGGGTGGGGGGTATATGGAGACCTCATATTTTTTGAATGTAATATTAAAAAAATGAATAAAGACAAAAAAAAAATGTAACCACCGTAAGTAGACATTGAGCTTTCCATGTGAAAGTTTTGTTGTCTAATTAAATTCTGATCCTGAGACCCAGTGGACCTGCAAATGCAAGACCATTGAGGATCACTTCAGAAAAATCGTTCTGATAGTTCCTTTGATGCTCTTGATGCCCTTTGTTTGTTTGAGTTGTGAGAGTATCAGAGTACTTGTTTAATTTTAAGAAATAGCTTATTGTTTACTGGAAACATCCTGGCTTATAAATGAGACTGATGGATGGAAGGCTGGTCTGTCCTCCACTGAACCAGGAGTGAAGGATGCATTAGCATCAGTCTGTCACTGTAGTCAAAGTCCTTGCTGGGTTGGGAGCTCACTTTTGGATTCCCAAAATCACTTACTTATAGGCAAGTACACGTAATACCTGAATAGCATTACTGCACTTGTGTTGTTTATCCTGCTACACTGAGTTATTTGTTAACATTTTTGTAAAACATTTGAATCACAGAATCCTTTTTAAGAGATCACCCAGCTCATCCCTTTCATTCTGTAGACCAAATTACCCACAAGCATCCCTAACAAAATTCTGAGCCTCTCATCTCCCCCACTGTAGAGTTGGTGCTCTTGCACTGATGGACTCAGCAGATGTAAAAATTGGAAACAAATATTTATCAATGTAGCTTTGAATAGGGTATTAGATCTAAAAACGTACAGCCTCACAAAGTATTTGAAATAAACTGATTGTCTGCAAGACTAGGCAGAATGGTACAGCAACTTCCATAGCATTACCCACCAAACGTCCTCTATCCTCAGGGATAGACAGACTCCTTAGAATACTCAGGGCACTAGAAACAAGGATGTAAGAAAGGGCACTCACCCACATACCCATTCAGCACCCCTCATATGCTCCCACAAATCCTATTCTCCAAATGCTAGCCAGCAGAATAATCAATTAAACCTTGGTGAGTGGTAGGGCCACTTCAGATCCATTTAAATGACTGATTGTATATGGTTCCTCCTCAGGGTTGGCAATTACTCAAGCAGGCTGGCTGCAGCCGTAGCCCTATTTCCTAGCTGATGAAGCTGACTGGAAGCAAGGCTTGAGGCCTCCACAGTGAGGGAATTGAGCAGCTCTGGACTAAGAGCCATTCTGAAAATGAACTAGCTCCTCAAGGATCATCTGGCACACTGTTGGGCACAAGGGATGAAGAGGAGAGCCAACCATAGTCCCTGACCTTGCAGAGCTCTCTATATAGTGGGAAAGAGACTCGTAAACTGATCATTATAGTGTCAAAACTGCTGTAATGGTAGAAAGGAAGCAGAAGAGGCTATGGAATCGGAAAGGAGGGCATCTAATGCAGATTTGTAAAAATTGATTAAAGAGATAAGCTATTAACTTGGAAGCTTTTCCTTTTAAATTCCAAGATGATCTCCACAGTTTCTAATTTGGTTTTGTGTTGTTTTTTTTTAAAGCTTTTGATACATGTTTTTTGAAACTTTGATTTAATTCTAATATTCTCTTAAGTGCTGGCTTTTTAAAAAGTCTCTTTCTTTACCTTTTCTGTAGTGAGAATGAGCTAGGGGATGGCATTTTCTCAGTGGCATTTCCCTGGGCCACCTGGGAGGGAGAGGATGAGGCCAGGTGCAGTGAGAACATAGCTGGTCACTAAGGCCACCTGCAGAAGAACAGGGGAACCTAGTGTTGAAGGGACTCGTTTGTTTTAAGAATCACATAAAAGCCTGGCATTTGGGGGTATCCCAGCATGTAAAGCTTAGCAACAGGTATTCTGAGATTGGTGCTTGGGCATCCAAGAGGAAGGTGGAGGTTTTAAGAAGGTCTCTCCATAGGGGGCAATTGCTGAGATCAGTGGGAAATGGCAGAGGCCAAGCAGGCTCAAAGTTGATGTATACCAACCTGTCTGAGCCTGTTTTCTCCTGTGTAAAATGATGGTAACTGTATCTATCTCGTAGGGCTGTTATTAGGGATAAATGAAACTCACATATAGGAGACTGGCAAGTAGGTCCTATAAAAAAATGTGACCTTTTCCACCTCTCCTTTCTGCTCACCCCACACCAACCTCCCAACCACAGCCTTTTCACTTTTCAGGAGCAAGTACATAGAGAGGGCTATACTAAAATGTTCTGTTCAAAATATGTGCTTCTAAGGCTTCTAACAGAGATGGTGATACATTAACTTATGAAACAGTCTAGTATCACTATTTTTTTAAATTAAATGAACACTCTGTGTCAGTCAAAATAGACCAATTACTGTAACAAGCAACCCTCAAAACACAGTGGCTTAGTACAGTCAAGACTATGTTTTGCTCGTATCGCAGTCCAAGATGGGTCCTCAGAAGGTTGTGGTTCCCACAGTCATTGAGGGACCCAGGCCTCCACCATCTAGGGTTTTGTTCTCTTTTAAGGTCTTGGGGTCCTCCACTGTACCCTCTGCATCTACTTGCTGGCAAGGGAAGAGAGAATAAAGATGGAGGATCTATAGAAGTTGTTTCAGGACCAGGTTTGGAAGTGATATGCTTCATGTCCTCCCACATTCCATTGGCCAGAACTCAGACAGAAAAGGAAACAGGATTTTGGTGAACACATGGCACTCCCTGCCCCTAATCAGAGATAGCCCCAAATTGGACAAATTATTGAAAAATCAGTGAATGAGCTCACCCTCTCACTGCAGGTAGGTAAGACGAGGCCGGATGACCCTTTGTTTGGAATGTCCTGATTGGGTGGGGAGCATTCAAGTCAGAGGACCTTTCTATCTCTCAGATTCTCTAATTCAGTAAAGCCACAGGAAAATGGAACCAAGTTACCCGGCTGAATTTCCGGTGCTTTAAACTGAGTTCTTGGAGTAGAAATAGAACGTTGAATTTCATTTCATAAATTGTTCTTCCAGCTTGACGTATTGGAGATTTTTAGCACGCACGCTCACACCTGGCTGCCCGCCACCTTCTGCCATTGCAGATACGCTTACAGGAAACAGTAAGTGGATCTGCTTTTGATGCTGGCAGCATCTTACTAAAATGCTTTTGCTGGCATCACGGAACAGGAGCAGAATTCAGCTGGGACCAATAATGAGGCTATTTAGAAAGTTCTCTTCTCCACCCCCTGACAAGGCAGATGTGGTGGGGATTTTTCCACTCCCATTCTATCGATGGTCGCCGAAATTAGTTCAAGGCCATCAAAAATGTTTAGACCTTGAGAGTTGAAACCCCAGACCCATAAAGAGGACAAATCCTCTTTCTCTTATCTAGCAAAAGGAAAAGACACTCCAGAAACTCCCAACATAGAGGTTTGTCACCTGTTTATTCTATTAGTAGACCTAGAAAAACTACAGCCCTGTGTCAGTGTATTGGCCTCCATTAAAAATATCTCCAGGTCACATTACTGTGGCAGATCCTTTTTTTTAACTGAAATTGTCATATTGAAACATTGTCTTCTAAATACTTTCATTTCTGTCATAACTTTAAACTTCCATTGTGTGAGATAGGGATTTCATGCTTTTCCCACATTTAATAGAAGAGAAAACTTGAGGTCCAGAGAAGATTAAGTAACTTGCTTAAGGCCTGCAAGAGATACATTCAGGATTACTACCCAAATTGCTACACTTCCAAATTCATTTCAGGAGACCACATGAGGTTGCATCCAGCTCAGGCTTTTTAATTTTTCATTCTTTTTGGCTACCCCAGCCCACTGTCACTGACTCTATCCATCTGTTGGTCCATTCATTCATCTTTCTATCCAGAAACTCTGTACCAGGCATTGTCCTTGAGATACTAAGATCTCAGATCTGGGTCTTTGCTTTCAACAAGTTAGCAGCTAAGTAGGGGAGATAAACATATAGATAATAAATGATGTATACACAAGTATATATATAGGCAGGGTGGGTAAGGGGTAGGATTGGACATACAATGAAGATATGGCAGTTCTACCTGGGGGAGGTCAGAGATGATGTCACAAAGGATGAGACCCTTGAGCTGAATCTTAAAAGACTTAAAACTGTCAGATATATGAGGCAAGGGAATATCCAAGGCAGGGCTCCAGCTTAAGCATAGGCTTAGAAGCTTGAGAGAATATAGTCTACATAAGGATATTCCGGCATACTTGGGGATGATGTTGGAGAGTGGTGAGCCTCAGGCCCTCATCACCACCATCACCACCCCCGCCCCGATAGTATTGCTGAGCTAAAAATGAAGGATGATGTGGTGTGATACTTTTGTGTACCTGTGCACTTGGACTCAGGTGATAGATATCTTAATTCTCTGAACTTTGGGAGTGTTTTGAGTCTGCCCACACAATCTAGTCCTTGAGTGTGCACTGTCTTGTCTTGTTCTGTCCATGTTCCCATCCATCCGCCTGGGCTCCCTGGGCTAATGTAAATGTTCAAAGACCCTGAACCACATGGTATCCTTGCTGCATCCCCCAGTACCCAGTCCAAGATGGTAAGAACATTACATTGGAGGTGCCAGGGACTTCACAGTAATTTGAAAATACTCAGAAATCAAGCAGTGAGCTCAAGGGAACGTTAGCAGGGTGTGGCATTCTGAGAAAGAAAGAGTGTAGCTTTCAGTTCAATTAGGTATACCCAGCCTTCCACCAGACATGGGAAACACAGATCAAGATAGATTCTTATTCTCAAAGAAAAGTCACAGAATCAAGTGGAAGGTAGACATGGAAAGCAGTAATTACAATTCCATGAGGATTAAGATAGAGGAACAAGTTCTGTGGAAGCTAAATTAGGGACCCACCAATTCTGTCTGGGAAAAATTGGAAGACTTATTGTTTGCTTCCATACCAGCGAAAACTTCCAGGCTAGGGGATTTTGCCTGCCTCATTACTATTGAATCCCCGGTGTCCAGCACATAGTAAGTGCTCAGTAAAAAATATTTACTTAATGAATGAATCTACAGTAATTCATTCTTTAAAAAAAAAAAAGATTAAAAAAATTTTTTATTTCTCTCCCCTTCCCCACCCCGCCACCCCCCACTTTTCTGCTCTCTATGTCCATTCACTGTGTATTATTCTGTGTCCATCTATATTCTTGTCAGCAGCACCGGGAATCTGTGTCTCTTTTTGTTGTGTCATCTTGCTGTGTCAGCTCTCCATGTGTGCGGCGCCACTCCTGGGCAGGCTGCACTATTTTTGTTCTGGGTGGCTCTCCTTAAAGGGTAATACTCCTTGCGCTTTGGGCTCCCCTATGCGGGGGACACCCCTGCGTGGCACAGTACTCCTTGCGTGCATCAGCACTGCACATGGGCCAGCTCATCACAGGTCAGGAGGCCCTGGGTTTGAACCTTGAACCTCCCATGTGATAGGTGGATGTTCTATCCATTGAGCCAAATCCGCTTCCTCGTAATTCATTCTTGATCTTGATTTTGAAGAATGAGTAGGTTTTACCAAGCAGAAGAAGCAAGTAAATTGTGTTTCTGAGAGAGAATAACTTATAAAAAGATAGATACATGGGTGTACATTTTTATATGTCTACATGTTGCTCCCATAATTCCAGAGGAGAACTTTATAGAGTATAAATAGGGTTTCTGGATAATGACCTTTCTTTTTTCCTTTTTTGACTGAATGCACCCCGCTCATTGCTGTGCTAGTGTCTTAGCAAGGTTAACACTGCCACATATTTAGCCAGGGACTTTGTCAACTATGCCCTTCTGAAACCACCTACATTAGGGTGGACATTGCTGCACCTGCATCCCTTGCCCACATTCCTTTGTTGAAAGCCATAAATACATATCAAGTGAGGTTGATCGTAGTAATGTAACCTTGTTTGCCTTGGACAGTCCTGTGTAATTAGTAATGGAGCTTCCTTGAAGTCTTAAAGGTTTCTAGGTTTGGCCAAAGGGAGGAGAGGTACCTTCTCCGGCATCAGTCAAGGGAAGTGGTTGATGCAGAAATCTCCACTACCAGATACTGAAAACACTAATTCAGCAGACATTTACTGAATGTTATTCAGGTCTCAGTATTCAAGGGACCCTTAAAAATGAAAAAGACACAGTCTCTCCTTGGTTCTTATTTCAAAATGATGATTGTACCTATCCTCTCTCTCTTATGGTTATGAGAATAACACAGTAGGCACTCTGTAAATATTTGTCGAATGATTATAAGGAGTCAAATGATGTTTACTTAACCTCTCTCTGCCTCAGTTTTTTTCATCTGTCAATATAGGTATAGTAATATTAGTACCTACCTTATAAGGTTATTGTGATTTTAAGTCAGTTAATGCATGTAAAGAGCTAAGAGTGCTGCATGGCACAATAAATATTCAATAAATAGTAATTATTATGTGAAAGCACTTTTCAAATGAAACAGAGCTACCTATAGCTTTCTTCAGCTTAAATATTAGAAAAGAAACTGTTTGAAACCTTTGTCTTGGGATGTTAATTTATTCAACCATCATTTATTATGAATAAGGTATGAGCCCCACCCAAGGAGCTCAAGCCTTGTAAGAGAGACAGACTTGCAAAAGAAGATTATGAACTTATATTTATGTCATGAAACAATGTCCTATTAATTTATGGGGTCTGAGAAGCTTGCTAGGTACCCCTTCACGGATTACTCCTTGAAAATCTCAGAAGAAAGTGGTGGACATTGAAGAGCCTCTGCTTTCAATATTTTCATCAACCAATCAATATATAACCTATTTAATGTATGTTTCTGTTTAAAGACTCATATATATAGATATGTGTGTGTGTATATATATACACACACATATACATATATAGTATTGATTTGTTAACATTGAACTCATGGCCAACAGCACTATAATTCTTTCCTGAATGAAATTTATCTACCACGTGTTTTTTCCTTGTAAGGCACATCACAGCCTTCTTGCACTTAGGAACACTAGACAGCACTGCAGCATTACATTTGGGGGCCATTTTAAACAGCGAAATCTCCAACAAAAAGTACAGAAAAGCAAAGCACATAGCACTAAATTTACCATAAAAAGGTCACTTGTTTATGCATGAGAACTTAAACAAGAAGGTATCACTTTGTTTGTCCTCAGCTGGGAATGTGTGCATTGGGTGACTAAAACTTTTTTTGCTGCTCTGTGCGTAGCCTCAAGTGACCATGAAAGCACTTCAAAGTATTGATTTTGGAGTTGCAAATTAATTTTAGTGGGCAGATGAATTCACGAATATGTAATCCATAAATAATGAAGATCAATTGTATATATACATATTACACATGTATATATATGTTTATGTGTGTGTGTGTGTGTGTATATATATATAGTAACATTAGTTAAATAAGATTCAAAATACACTATTAACTGTCTTAAGCACTTCCTGTTTTACCAGAGTCTTGGTTGTATAAAGCATGGGGATGTGGGCAGATTACAAATTCATACTCCAGGCTGCTACATCAGCAGTACCCTCCTCTTTTCCATACCTTCCACATTCAGAACTATCAGAGTTCTCTGTGATTGAGGACCTCTCAGCTGTAAAAGTACAAATTCCTTGTGCAAACCCTCACATTATATTTATGAAATAAGGTTACATCAAGAGCATTCCCATCTCTAGTAATAAAACAATGTATCTGTTGAAAGCTCATGGCTTCAGCTCAATGGATTTGTCTTGAAGAGCTACTTCCATTTTAGAGTTTCTGGTTTTAGTCATTTGAAAATTTCTAGGTGGAGAAAGACCTTCCTTTGATAGAAATTTCTGACATAAGGGAAATGATTTTATGGAAGGGAGGATTCTAAAATTTTATTTTTTTCTTGAGTCTTCCTTGGGAATCTATTTTTCATGTATTCTAAGAAAGGCCACATCTCAGCCTGCTATGTGAGTATATTCATTTTACTTTTGCAAATATTTACCAAGTACCAACTATGAGAGAGCCACTGTGCTCAGCTGGAAGGAAACAAAGACAAATAAGCACAGTGCTTGCCTTTGAGTACCTTGAAAACAGGTGGGGGAGACAGACCTGTAAACAACTTGTGGTAATACTGTGGACTGAGTTCTGTGGAGGCAGGAAGAACAAACTGCTAAAAATGCTCAGATAACCAAGAAGCTAACTCTATTTAGTAGGGTTGAGGCCTTGAAAGATAAGTCTGAATTTCCAGGAAAGCAAGCCATTCCAGATAGAAGGAACACCAGAAACAGAGACATGGGGTAGAAGGGCCAAGTGTTATGAGGGAGTAGACTGGCATGTCTAGAGTGTATATGGAAGGGAGTGTTCCAGAAGAGTCAGGGGGCTTAAATGGATTGTAAAGAGCCTTGAATGCCCTACTGAGTAATTTGACTTTCTATAAGGACTGATGATCGTGGAAGATTTTTTTTAAGCCGGAGCGACAGAATGTAAATTGAACCATATGAGATTGACAACATTTGACTGCTTTTGACGTGTGAAAATGATTTCATGCGGTCAATCTAATATAAAAAATGACGGGAAACGGACTTGGCCCAGTGGTTAGGGCGTCCGTCTACCACATGGGAGGTCCGCGGTTCAAACCCCGGGCCTCCTTGACCTGTGTGAAGCTGGCCCATGCGCAGTGCTGATGTGCGCAAGGAGTGCCCTGCCACGCAGGGGTGTCCCCCGTGTAGGGGAGCCCCATGGGCAAGGAGTGCGCCCCATAAGGAGAGCCGCCCAGCTTGAAAGAAAGTGCAGCCTGCCCAGGAATGGCGCCGCCCACACTTCCCCATGCCGCTGACGACAACAGAAGCGGACAAAGAAACAAGATGCAGCAAATAGACACAGAGAACAACCAGGGGAGGGGGTGGAATTAAATAAATAAATAAATCTTTAAAAAAAAAAAAAGATTAACATGTTTGAGCACTTAATAGCATATCATACCCTGAAATAAGGACCTTAACCTTATGCATTATTATAATGTAACAATAATGAGGAAGATGAAGATGCTGAGTACATTTGGACTTGCTCAAGGTTCTGGATCCTGACTTTTCAAAGCCCATGCTTGTAATGACTTTAACCAACCATATCCAGTTCTGTGTTTTATTAAAATAACTCTGGTGTCCAGAAGGGTTATTACAGGAACATGATATGAACCTGGCTCGTCATTTGAGACAGATTTTAAGATCTCTGTTCCCCTTCAAAAGCCTAGTTTTCCTTTAGCCAGTACTCTTATACTGTAAAGTCAGTTGACAATCTAAGTTACCCGACTGAAACTTTTGTTTGCTAATTCAAAGCTACTTATTTATAGACTCTGACATATTAGAGCTGGCAGAGACCTCTAGAATTATCTGATTTCATTTCTTATTTACTCAAGAAGATTCTGGTCCAGAGAGAAATCATTTGTCCAAGGTCATAGAATTATTAGTGGCAGACATGAAACTAGCCTTGGTGGTCTCCCGGCTCTTCTTGTGTATTCCCTAGTAATTTAAAATGGATCTTAGTTTCACAAATGCACATTCAGCACCTACTGTGTGTTAAAGCCATTGCCATAGGCACATTCTTCAGTAATACTTTTACACATGGACATATGTAAAACTTCATGTTAGGTAGATGCCTCAGTTTACCTATGTCTGATACCAAGTACAGGATATATAGAGGGACAAATCTTTTAACTACCCATGTCTTGGAATTGGTACTCATAGATTGTAAAGTCTTACTTGATATTAAATTTTTAACAGTAAAGACGTCCATTGAGATTACTATTCTAAGCTCTTGAGTGTTTTATTAACTTGTGGTCCAAGATACCATGTGCTAAGAGATGATAAAAAGCAAATATCAAGCAGGAGTTTGCACATTATTTGAGTTGTAGAACCTTTAAGATGATGTAAGAGCTTTGGAATTCTTGATCAAGAGGTACTTTTAATAATATGCATGACATAAATGGCATATACAATTTATATTCATACAGTTTTTGAAAGCTAGCAAAACCTTTTGCAAGCAGCCTTATTTCACTAAAAATATTAAAACATCAAATATGATAATTATTTGATTATCTCATGATCCATTTTATGAATAATAGAGCGAGCTGGTAGGTATGAAATAATAAAATTAGTAAGTTCCAGGTTGGGATAAAGATGGAGTTCCTTTTTATATTTTCCAACTGTCCTTAGAACCTTAGGTTATATATAATGTAGTTTATAAAACCTTGACATAGGTTTTTAAAAACTTGATTTTAGTTATTCTTCCAGTAGGAGAGCAAATTGAATGGTGAGGTCAGTATCAATTACCTTTTCTAAAGAACTTAACTTATAACTTCTGTAATAACCTAGGATTAATGGTGACTAGATAAAAAAAAAAAAGTTATGTATTTGTGAATAATTTCAGTGTAGGACCAAGGCTTTTCCAGGGACTGAAATTTCTCAGGAACCCAGCATCTTTATGGTTACAACATAAAGGAAGGTTAGCATGAAATAGGTACGTGTAGCTTATAAGGTTTTGGGGGTTGTGATGTTCAAACTTCTGTTCAAACACCTTACATTTAAAAAATACTCATCTTTGTTAAGGATGTGATCCATTTCAAGGAGGTATTTTGAACTTGAAGCTGCGGTTGCTAAGGAGTTGCTAAGGGAAATGAGCCACTCAGCACTAATGTGTAACTTTACTCTTCTGCTTAAAAGTAGTTAAATCATTCCACCAGCTTCAGAGTCAGAAAGGGGAAGAGCTAAAAAGGGTCAAGTGAAAAGTTTCCTTTTTCTGACATTAATATAGCATGCCTCTCTTGTTTTTCCCATTTTTCCTCACATCCCATAGAGAAGAAAAGCAACCTTTCTGGGCTAAAAAGGTCAAAAAGGTAAACTGGGCTACTGAGCTGAGAAGGGCTTATGATAAATGTAGACTGTCCCTGGCTAGAGCAGAAGGAACCACTGAGAGAAAAGCAGCTATGCACCGCTGATCTGATGCTTCTGCTGATGACCAACCTCAGGAAAGGGCTTTTTATAATAACCTAGCATGAGGGGTGACTCAGTGAAGAAAGTTAAGTATTAGTAATAAAGTACCAAATAATTGTGCCCTAAGTATTTGGTTCAAAAGTTTTTCTAAAACATTTAGAATCAATAATTTGTGTGCTCTTTTTAGGTGCCCACTATATTCCAGATTCAAATATTCTATGTGTTGGGTAATAAGGCAAATAACATACAATTTCTACCCTCCAAGCTCATGGCACAGTGTAAAAATAGCAATGATCTATAATTCATTGAATACAGTTGTAATAGAATTGTTTGAAAAATTGCTGAAGTTTAGAATTATGCTCACTTTTTTTTTGAACTTTTGATAAATAAAATTTGAAAAATATAAGAATAATTAGTGTCTTTTGGCTTTAATAGAAGATGCCATCTGTAGATCAGGCACTCTCTCCTCCACATCAAGGGGTCAGGAAGGGAATACCATACACACAAAATAATAGCAGGCCAAATGTGATCCTTGTAATTTTCATAGGACCAGGATTCTATCATCACCTGGTGGCAAAATACTGAAATTGCAGGCATACGTTAGTATTTGTTGTTGTTATTGTTTTATTTTTTTTTAAGATTTAATTTTTATTTATTTCTCTCCCCTTCCCTGCCCCTCCCCCCCCCATGTCCATTCACTGCATGTTCTTCTGTATCCACCTGTATTCTTGTCAGCAACACTGGGAATCTGTATGTCTTTTGTTGTGTCATCTTGCTGCATCAGCTCTCCGTGTGTGTGGTGCCATTCCTGGGCAGGCTGCACTTTTTTCGCACTGGGTGGCTCTCCTCATGGGGCGCACTCCTTGCACCTGAGGCTCCCCTACGCAGGGGACACCCCTGAGTGTCACGAAATTCCTTGCGCACATTAGCACTGCACGGTGGGCCAGCTCATCACGTGGGTCAGGAGGCCCTGGGTTTGAACCTTGAACCTCCCATGTGGTAGGCGGACGCCCTATCCATTGAGCCAAATCAGCTTCCCCTGTTATTGTTTTAAATGTCAGCGAATGTCAAAGACTTTATTCTGAATGCTAGTTTCTGAAAATAGACTAACACAGAAAAAAATACAATTTTTTTGGTATGATCTCACTTTTCTATATAAGGCAGCATGTTATGATGAAAATACTGTGGACTGAGGTTGAGTGTATATAGGTTTAAAACCTCAATTTACCTCTTACAAGCTGTGAGATCTTAAGGAAATTATTTAATTTTCTAATCCTTAGTTTCATTATTGAAAATCTTAGACTGGTAAAATTAAATATTTATAATAGACAGTATGCCTAGGGCAGTGTTTGACACATAGTAGATACTCAATAAATATTAGTTCCTTTTCCTTTTATAATATAAAAGTATTTATTGAAATGAGGTCTGTTCTCCCACAGTCATCATAATATTCCACTGTTTATAGTTTTAAAAAATATGATATGGAATAAATGCAGAGAAGACCTCAGAAGGGACCTGAGATAATGTACTAGAGTCCAGCTTGTCAGTCAATATCCCCTTTCCCTTCTACCCACCCTCCTGCTTTTTTTTTTAAACAAACCTATTTTACTGATACCTATTAATAAAGCATAAATCCATCCAAAGTGTACAGTATTGGTATTTGGTATAATCACATAGTTGTGCATTCATCACTTTTATCATTTTTAGAGCATTTTCATTATTCAAGTAATAATAATAATAAAAACAAAAACCAACCAAAAAAACCTCATCACCTCTCAATCTCTCCATGCCTCCCCTGCCTTATATAGCTCTTATTCTTTCCTTCTCTCTAGTTTATATTTATTTATATTTTGTAAAAAGTCTTGTATATGCAATATCACCCATATTCATAGTTTACATGAGGTTTCACTATGTTATACATTCCCATGTTACATTTTTTACCTTTCCTTCTAGTAATATAAATGTCCTTATGCTTTTCCTTTTTTTTTTTTTTTTTTTAAAGATTTATTTATTTATTTAATTTCCCCCCCTCCCCTGGTTGTCTGTTCTTGGTGTCTGTTTGCTGCGTCTTGTTTTTGTCCGCTTCTGTTGTCGTCAGCGGCACGGGAAGTGTGGGCGGCGCCATTCCTGGGCAGGCTGCTCTTTCTTTTCACGCTGGGCGGCTTTCCTCATGGGCGCACTCCTTGCGCGTGGGGCTCCCCCACGCGGGGGACACCCTTGCGTGGCACAGCACTCCTTGCGCGCATCGGCGCTGCGCATGGCCCAGCTCCACACGGGTCAAGGAGGCCCAGGGTTTGAACCGCGGACCTCCCATATGGTAGATGGACGCCCTAACCACTGGGCCAAAGTCCGTTTCCCTGCTTTTCCTTTTAACCTCCTGCTTTTGGATAAAACATTCTGCATTTTCTTAGCCAAAGCCTATCATTCTTTCAGCTTAGCCTCTATTCTAGCTTCTGCCATAAAGACTTGCCCCATCACTCCAGATGGCGTCCTCCCCATTGACTATCCTTTCGTACTTAATTTTGATACTATTCTTTTTCCATTCTTCCTTACACTGTCAGAACTCTTGCATAAAAAGGGAAGTTTCTTTCCCCACCAGATTGTAAGCTACTTGAAGGTGAGAACGATGATTTATATTTCCTTTTATTCTTTGCACTAAGAATTTAACACTGAGCTTTGCCGTCAGCACTTAGTAAATGTTTATCGGCAGCATGCGTTTGTTAGATCTAGAACAAACCACTTAGCTTTCATTGGTTATTATTGTCTTATTCTATAATTATTTTGAGAGTCTTTGCATCTTATTTTCCTCAACAAAATTGTCTTGAAATTAGATACTTAACCATGCATTTTTTCCCCTGTTTTCCATATTAATAATAATAGCTACCATTTAGAATGCTGCTTCCACCAAGCCTACATCTCTGTTAATTCTGGCAGCAATACTCAAGGGAAATATCATTGTACCCATTTCACAGATGAGGAAACTGATGTTTAGGGAGCTTAGCATATCATTTTCCCCTAAGAAGGGGTTCAGTGACCCCTTGTTGAATTGAATGAAATGCATCATGGGATAGTGTTAAGGTGATGATGAGTGAAACTGTTGCTTTTCATTAATTCCCCAATGAATTGATATTGCCTGGAGCCAGATTCTATACTAAAGGGACTGAGGACATAGAAATTCATTTAACTAATGATGGCTGAGCTGCTATTCTATATAAGGACTTTTACTAGGTCTAGAAGAAGGAGTGAGGGTAGAGGTAGAGAACACATACAAATCAATCAGATATTAATTTTGCTCTTAGGATTTTTTACTTTTTAGCTTTAACCTTTGTATCTCCTCCCACTCTGAATTTATGACCTCATCATAATGATAGATTTAAATGAGACACATCTTCAGGACATACCTAGCTCAAAGCACAAAACAAAAATATCTCTTGGTCATTTTTAGCTGAGACAAAATTGAGCATATTTTCCACCTTCTCTTATCTTTTCTCTTCTGGTCTGTGCATACCTTTCTCATTCATGCAATAAATATTTCACTTAAATATATACTTCTATGAAATGATAGTGGGAAGATCTTTCTTGTGGATAAGGAAAAATTTCTAGAAGTATGCTTTCATATAAAACTTGTCACTACTGTGGTGTTAAATGAGATTGTGCATATCCAGTGCCTAGTGCAATGTTTGGTATACAGTAGGCTCTCGATTAAAGATAGCATTTTTTATTCGCACATTACTAGTCCTATATTTTCTCTATTTCTTTTTCCTTTCCCCCTCCACCATGTCTGCCTCTGTATCACCTTCCTTTCCTCTTCTTCGTTCTCTTCTTCCACAGACATACCTTCCTTGACTTTTACAAAATATCTGTTCTTTCATTGGCAGTCATGGAATTATAAATGAGTCCAGAAATTTTTAAAACCCTGTATTGAATTATTTTCAAAATTGTATTAAACTGGTCAAATATTATACTGTATCTTTAATAATATGAGTAACTACTCCATACTTCATCTGCACAGTGGCCTTAGACTTATAAAAATTTATATTTCTTTGGTTTTCATTTATTTTAAAATTTTTAGTAAAGTTCATCTGAACTGAAATGAAAAGGCATCAAATCACTTAATGCAGGGATCTTCAGAAATCCCTGTGTGTTTGCATGTGGACCTTGCTGAGTTTTCTTGGGCTATGATGAAACATATATCAGTGAAAAGTTCAGAGAGTGACTCCATCTAAATTAGATTGCTTAGAAATATGTTTTTACCTTTTTCAGAATTTTTAAGTAAGGCAGTTTTCCTGTCCTTAAAATTTTCTTTCCCAGAAAGACACCCTACTGCTTTAAAAGTGCATTCAAAGGCACACTTGAAAAAGTGTATGTTGGTTCTGGAAAGAAACCTTCTGCTTTCAGCTGCTGTTCTAGCATAGGCTTAGGAGTATGAAAAGAAAATGAGGGAAGCAGATGTGGCTCAAGCAATTGAGTGTCTTTCTACCACATGGGAAGTCCCGAGTTCAGTTCCTGGTGCCTCCTAAAGAAGAAAAGCAAGACAGTGAGCTGATGTGACAGTCTGGCACGGTGAACTGATGCAACAAGATGATGCAATGAGATGATGCAATGAAGAGACACATGGGGAAACACGAGAGACACAACAAGCTGGGAGCAGAGGTGGCTCAAGCCATTGGGTGCCTCCCTCCCACATGGGAAGTCCCAGGTTCGTTTCCTGGTGCCTCCTAAAAAGAAGATGAACACACAATGAATGGATGCAGAGAGCAGACAGAGAGTGCAAACAATGGGGGGGGGGGGGAAGGAGTGAGAAATAAATAAAAATAAATCTTAAAAAAAAAAGAAAAGAAAACAAGAAGACCAATTGTGAAGCTACTGTTAGGTCAATTTACCTGCACAGGTGAAGTCTCTTAGCAATTTCAGAGGACTAGACATGCATTTATCACTTCTCAGTAGTATTCTTCTAGCTCTTTCCTACAATCCATGCTAGATGAAACTATTTAGGAAGGAGAAAGGCATCACACGGTCAGGTCATGTATCTCTAAGATAATGTCGGCAGCAAATTTCTGATCCTTCCTTCTGGTATGTCAGTCTGGTGCATATTTCTTTCCCCTGTGGTATGTTTGCATTTTCCTATAAAAATTTGATGCAATGTTTCTGTAGAAAAAAGGACGAAAACTAACACAAGAACCCAACAAAGGAAAATTAAGCTTTAAATTTTATATAAAGCCTTTAAATATAGTATACTGTTGTCTGGGTGGGCTGATTTTATTTTCCCAATAGGAAGAAATGCCAGGAGTTTAGTTTTATTTTTCAAGGGAAGAGGGAGAGGATACAAAGAAATTGAACCACGGGAAATTGTCAGGTCATAGTCACTGGTGATGCTCTTTAAATGGTGTGCCATAATCATATTAAGGCAGAGCACGTGGAATTCCTGATTTCTGTGTGCTAGATAAGAAAGGCCAGCAATTATCTAATGTATGTGTGTGGATATGTGAGTGTCCATTCTACCTTCCCACCCCATTTTGCTAATTCAATTGAAGAAAGAAGAGGAGGTAATCCAGACATTCAGAACAGGGGAAAAAGGTCTGCAGCTGTGTTCGGAGGAACTGGTGTGAAGAGAGGTTCAGTCTGACTTGGAGTTTTGTGCTGTTGCACGCGAGTGCTCTGGAACTGCCCTAATCGACTGAAAATGAGCCGGCTACGGTCATATGGAACAGGTCTGTTTAGCCACATCACTGGGTAGCATGGCAGATGGTAGACTGTCAATGGGTGGTATTGATTGGCTGGATTTGCCCTAGGGTAACAAGACTATCGAGTCCTTAAAAACATGCTTTATCTTATTTTCCTTTGTGCAGCTACGTACAGTAGTGGTTTTCTCTTTTCTTTGCCCCTAACCCCCAATCTCATTTTTTCCCCTTTTCAAATCGAAAGTCTTCATTGATAATCACAATAGAGAGGTTACCTTGAGATAAACACTCTTTAAATTATCACCGAGGCAAGAAAACTCAAGAATATTTTATTTACTAGGCTGATTACATTTTAATGTTTGAAGAAAGTGACATTTTTTAATTAGTGTTTAAGACATATGGTGAGTGTACAAATTAGCTTGTTTCATACAACCAGAATTTGATGAGAGCATCTCCTCCTTCTCACTCCCCAGTTAAAAATTGTCACTTGAAACTTAATATATGCAAGGAGGTTAAATTGTATTAAGTGATGCAGCCTTGACATAAAAGATGAAGGAGACAAGTCCGTGTTGTGTGTGGCTGAATGTTGCATGGATGGGCTGGAAAAATACTAGTGTCAACATCTGTGTTTGCAAAGGGATGTGAAAGTTCCAGGGCTTTAATTTTGTCCAGCCAAGAAATGAAATCCCAGGTATCTGTGTATGTTGGTTTCTATTTTAGACATGTGGGAACGTAGAATCGTGCATGCATGCTTTGTAAGTAATAAGACCCTCCTTAAAACCAAGCAATAAGACAATATAAGTGATAGTATTTCTTTTTGTCCAGGTGATTCTATATCCTTTTAACACCCCCTTTCTCCCCATTCCTTGGAGCTCTCAACTTGGGATATTCTATTTATTCCTGGCAGAGGAGCAGATTAATTGGAATAGCGTGGTACAAAGGAGACGCCAAGTTAGCTATACATCCAAAATAGTATACGCCGAAAATGTTGCACTTTGAGGCAGATCTTAGGGGAAAAGAACAGCACTGGATAGAGATATGTGATTGTTTAGCTGTTGTGGTTGTTTATAAATATTCACGTAATTGTCTTTTTAAAAGAGTTACTTAAGATTTCGTGTTTTTTCCCCCAGTATCTTTACTTTTAAGCTTTTGATTATTTCCTTCTCATGAAAGAGCTAATGTTTTATTCAGAAGAAAAAAGTTTCACCCTTAAACTCTTGCCTCCATCTTATATGAGGTACATCCATATGCATACTTTTGAATTAGGTTTTCATTACATATGTGTGAATATTTTTATCTTTTTGCCAAAGGAAAATATTTTGATGGGTCTTCAGTTAGTCCCTTGGTCTCCTTGCTCAGGGCTGATTGGATTTTCCTGTTCATCATTTGCTGAATGAAACAAAGCTTGTGTGTGTCTCATTCTTCACAGCTCTTATTAGAATTGGTGGTGATGTTTTGTTTTTTGTTTCCTCACAATAAGGCAGGAGAAGGAATTGTATTTATTTTGACAAGATATAGTGAGAGACAATCTTGCTTGTTAGGATGCTGGCATTTCTCATGTCACATCCTACACCCAAAAGCTCTTCCAAGGTGGGGGGGGAGGGCGACAGTCTTTTAAGATGGTTCATTTGAATCTGTGCACTCTACCCACCTGGTGGTTATGGAGAGAACTGTTACTTTAAAGAGTAGTTTAAACACCAGCCATGTTTGGGGCAGGCTGCTCTTGCAAAGAGAGCAGTACATATAACAGGAGTCTACTGTGTATGAGATAAGGGGAAAATTCAGCTCACTGACTAGAGGTTTTAATGTGCGAACTCTAGGGAAATAATATATTGACTGTTCCGTGGTGAGCAAGAAAATTGAAGAACCCTTTGCAGACGGAGTGCTTTGCAAAGGATTCTTTCTGTTTCTCTTAAAACAAAATCTGTGGCAAGATGTTTGAAATCAGCAGGACGCTTAATGCTGCTTTGTTAAATAATGAGGTAATATTTTGTCACTTTTTTCTGGGCAGCATCTGTTTTTTTTTTGTTGTTGTGTTTTTTTTTTTCTCTCCATTTTTTTTTTCTGTTTTTGAAGGATTCTTTTTTTTTCCCCTCATGGAAGTCATGGAAATACAATTCACGCTTCCATTTCTGTTCCTTCCTTTCAGTGCTCTTGGAGAATTTGGTTGTCTTTTTTTATTTGCAGTATCAGCCGGCTGCTGTTTCCTAGCCCATTGTGCCACGTAAGGCTTCTCCACTGCGCGGAGTAGGTAGTTATTAACGCTGAATTGGCTTCTGGTACAGTCCATCTGGACTCTGTATGGGAAAGCTGGCTGCCGGCGACTGATGCTGAGATATCTGCAACCTTTGGGATGTGTGCATGGTGGCGAGGGGTTGACTGATATGAGATTACTTCTTTTAAGGGAAATTGTTTTTAATGAGTCAAGAAACTGCTCATTTATGGTAAGAGGGATACAGCGGCACTGGCAGCCCCACAGATCTGGGATATCATTTTTAGGTTGCCATAACTGCTTGAGTGAGACAAGTTTCTTTCTGTGGTGGCGGAGGATTGTAGTGGAAAAAAAATCATGCATGACTGGGAGACTCGCCTGCCTGATTCTTGAGATAATATATTGAGAATCTGTTGCTTTACAAATGTCATACCACTGATGTAGCGGTCAGCCCCTCACTCTGAAAGATGAATGGTACTATTGGAAATGCAATAATAAGGTTGACTTTTCCCAACAATAGGATCCTGCCTTTGTCTTTAGAGAAAAGGCCTCTGAGGACATTTGTGTGTTTGTTGGAGGATTCCCTTGAAAGACATTAGAGTGGAGATTTTTGGAGAAGTGATCAATATACAAACTGCAAGGAATTTTATTTTTTAGCCTAACAAACACTACTAATCATTTATATGTAAAATACAGTTACTATTTCAGTAAAGTGGTCAGAAGATCTTTTGAAAGACCTAATGTAAATTTATAGCTCTTTAAGTGTTCTGAGTTTAGTATGATGAGAGAAAAACTTAAAATTTCTGTCTTTTTAAAATCAATCTTCAGAGAAATACTGAGTAAACATTTTGTTCCAATCGAGCTGTTTTTATTTGTGTGTTTGTCATCATTATATTAATGTTTACTTTTCACAATATTTTGATATTGGTGAGTTCACATTCAGAGGCTCTGTTGTTGATTTGGGGCACATGTACTTACTTGCCTTGTATATATATTTTGAGCCATTTAGAATACTTACCTATGAATTTATCCTTAGTACACAGCACAAGAGATACTGTGAAACTACTCAGATCATAGGACTTTGTTCATTTGTTAAAGAAAATGTTTTAAAAGTTTACTTAATTCAGTGTTGCTCCACTTTAAAGGGTTATATTTTTAACATTTCTGCTTTTCTATTTCTTGTATTTTCATTTCTAATAGCTGAATTGATTTTTATACAAGTCTAACAATTCACGCAGTATACCCAATACATGTTGTATTATGGTGTATCTGTATTTTTGAAAGTATGTGTGTGCGTATGCATGTATTTCATGAACTAGTAGCTTGGAGAAAGAATATTTTAATTTTTAAAAGTTTAAAAATTATTTTCTTTTATAATAATTTTTTACAAAACAATTTATCCTTGGACTTGCAGCCCAGAAGTATAACATGTTTTTTGGCCTGTATTTCCACACTGCCTAGTCCCATCTCATTGTCAACTCCAGCCAAAGATTAAAGAATGTGTTGAATTATGTCTTAGATAATATCTGTTACCTTTGTGTATTCACTGGAAACAAATTGATTAAATTATGAATTAAATAAATAGCAATACATTTTAGCCGTTTGGATATGTGTAAAGTATAAACTCCTCAGGTAAGCCAAGTAAAATACAAAATAAAACAAAACAAAAAATATACTGCTGAAGGATTGGTAGCAAAAAGGTTTGAAACATAGGCAGAAAATTTGTGAATATCACCACACACTTGCTAAATGTCTTCTTGGAAGTCTAAGAGACCAAAGGAATAAAAGGCATCCTTTGAAGCAAAGAAGCAAAACCATTCATTCAGTGAAGCAAGAATGGCATTCTGCACAGATTATGAAATGAGACTGTTGTCAAATCATGCTTTACCTTTCTCTATAGTCATAAGGTAAGCAAAGGGAGAATGTGTTTTAGTGGATTTTTTGAAAATTCAGATCATTCCCCTAATCCAAGTTGAAAAATAATTTCATTGAAATAAATCACTTATCATTTTCTGTTTTGAAAAGCTAAGGCAGAGGCAGAAAGGTAGAGGCTGACAGCTGCCCTCTCCCCACCCCCCCCCCATTGTTTTCCTTTTTGTTTATTAAGAAACAGTTTTCTGAGGTAAACTTGTGTGAACCTACTTCACTGAGGAAGTACAATCTCGAACTTGCTACCTTTTTAAACGCTGGCTATGGTAACTGCAGAAGGAGCATTACTTACTAAAAATCAGCAATATTGGGAAATAATAAAGTTAAAATGTAGATGTATTAGCACATTAAAGCGCTTTTGTTGTATCTTTAAGCCTAGAGGCAGATCATTAAATATGCATTTCTCTAGAAAGCAACTGTCGAGAAAGATAAGGTGGTTGAAAATATCCTGTACCAGAAAAGCCCTCCATCAGAGATGGGATGGTGCAGCCCTTGGGACCTGGGAAAGGGAGGCCCCTCCCACTGATAAAGGTTTGCAAGCCGCCAGTGACCTGCAGTTGTTACAGTACTTTTGAGCTGGTAGGAGGGAAATGGTAAAAATACAAATGTGGCTGTTGTTGCTTCAGCCGGGCCTTAATTACCAGACACAAGAAGCAGTTCAGAAATCTGGTCTCTGTTGTTGTAGAGGTCACCAAATCATTAACATCGTCAATCTGGCAGTAGCTAATTTAAATAGCACCTGATGTTGAAACGCCTCCCTTCGTTTCCCCAGCCAATCAGATCCTGCCTTCAGCTGACAGATGGTCCCATAAATGGATGTAAAAAGGGGAAGCTTCGAGCCAATTTCAGCAAGGCTCTGTTCAGTTGTTCTTATCTACATCCTAGAATCAGGGGTTTCAGCTCACTGCTCCTTTTCTTTCTTTTTTTTTTTTTCCTTTATCTCCCCCTACCCCCCAAATAATTGATTTACTTTACAATCATCCACATTGTGTTTTGTGGATCTTTATATATATATATATATATATATAAAACAATAGTAGTCACTTAAAAATTATATTCTGAAAGCTTTGCAAATTTTAAGAGAAGAGTCGAAGCTCTGCAAGACCCAATATTTGCCAATAAGAATGGTTATGGTAGGTATGACTAGATTTATAATCTGTTGTTTGTGTTGCTGGAGGGAAGAAAGGCATCTACACCTTGGCCAGTCTTATGCTTGCACAAGAGTTTAGTTCTCTGCTGCTGTTTGGTTCCTACATTTACTATCTCTTTTGTGTAGAGAGTGCGGGTAGGTCCTTTTATCGAAAAGCATTGGGGAGATAGATTGTCATTTTTTTAAGGTTGTTGTCAATTTTCCCTTCAAAATAAAGGCAGAGGGGGTGGGCTGAAATAATTGCTCGTTTGTTGAAAGGTTATATTATGTGAAACCAAATGGCAAAAGGAGGGTTTTCTTTTTTTGGAAGGGAGGGGAGGATTTGTCTACGTGCCCGGGTTTTGTGGGGGCTGGGGGTGGATGCAGCAGGGTTAGGGATCTCTCCATTTACGTGCTGGAAATTTAAACCTCAAGAGGCATCTCCTGGATACTGAGCGTTGAGATGGGCAGTGGTGTTTCGGGGGACTGCGCAGTCAAAACGGCAAAGAGAGTGATTTATTTGGGCTTCAGTAAATGCTGCATCTTGTATTTCAAAGAGTTTCCTGTCATGACCTCATAAAAAAGAGGAGGCGGCTTGTATGTGTAGCGGTGCCTGGTGTGTTGAGTTGTTGCTTCCTTCTCTGGGCAGCAGCTCTGTAAGAAGGAATGTCAGCTTTTACATAACGTTCCTTTCTGCTTTTGACACACTGTGAGGGTCCATCTTCTTCTGATCACAGATGGAGTGGAATGGCTTGAAGATGGTAAGTGGAAAAAAAAGGAAGGCAGCTTGGAGGTTCCAGCCATGGGGGTGTGTGTGTGTGTCTGTACGGATGGTGGACTGTGCATCATAAATCACTGTGCAGATCGTTTGCGTGTGTGTGTGTGAGTGTTTATTAGTATTTCTCTTTTCTGGAAACCAGAATACATCTCCAAATGTAATGGCATTGCGTGCATGCACGGCAACACTGCCTCTTCCATCTAACACACATTTTAGCCAAGCAAGGTTCATGTCTTTTTTGACAATCACAATGTCACCGTCACTGTTGACTGCCGTGTCCACCGCCTCTGCGAGCCTTCAACTGAATTACACGACTGTTAAAGTTAAGGCACATTTCTTTTCATTCTCATGCTAGGAGTGATGAGGAAGGCAGGGAATAAGGGGTGGAGGAGGTGAGGTTCAGTACCAACAGATGCAATTGTGAAACAGGACTTTTGAATGTGGAAAGGGAAGTGGAAAACCTTTCTACCAAAGTAGTAAGCCTATTTTTAGCATCATCTTTTTCTGAAAAAAGAAGCAGGGGAACTCCTTGAGTGCCGGTCCTGTTGCCGGATGTTGACCCTGAAGATATGGCACAAAATGGCATGATCAAATGCCACGAGTGCCCACTTTGACTTTGAATTTTCACTAGGCAATAGCTTTCACAGGGGGTTCAGAGCTGGGTATGGGGGGGAGGCTGTAAATTCATATCCATCTCGCTCATTTTTCTCTAGAAAAGCCTGGGGAGGACTTTTCGCTCTGCATAGATGTTATAACAAAGCTGTGGTCTTTCTCCCCCCATTCTTAGAGGATTGCCTTTGTCTGGCTGCTTGTTTTGATGGGTGTAAAACAAATAAGATTAGACCGAGCAGCCCAACTGAAAGCGATAGCTGGGAGGAAAACCCAATGAAAGGTTGCCGGGGAAACGAACAGAGGAGAAGCCGAGTAGGGAGCAGGTGGCTATCATGAGAACACACTGCAAACAGTGTAAAAAAGGGGGGGTGGGGGGGTGGGGGGACAGGACCTCGATTATCTCTGCTGTTCTTTGTGGCTGGCCCAACTTTAATTATTCTTTATAAATAGGTGTTAATTACATTTCTGACTCTGGTTTACAGTGATTTTTAGAAATCTATTTTTAAGCATCTGTTCTGCCTCCCCTGTTTCTTTTTGGGGGGGGTGGTTAAAAAACACACACAGAGAAGGATCGGGGGAAGGGAGGGTAGGGAATCTTGCTTTTTTTTCTCTTTCCCCCTTTTCCCTGCTGTGAAATTGTACGTGCGAAAAATCGCAAGGAATCCTGTGAGGCCATTTGAAAAAAAAATGTAAATTATATTGAATGAAGTTGACGGAAGCATAATAGTGAACTCCCACAGTTGATAGGTTCTGCAGAGATAATTTCTTAGAAATTTCCAGCAACTGTCCATAAGAGATATTTAGATAGAATAGATTTACCCTAAGCAATGATTTTATGTTAGATGATATTGGTATTTTTACTAAATCAGATGCTGGTACTACAGTTCTGGAGAGTTCGTTGTATCTCTCATTTCATATGCTTAGTAGAAATTACTTTTTAAAATAATAAATGAAGGTTGTATTCTTGCCTATTGCTTTGGTTCCCTCCTCCCCACTTCTCCAGCCACAGGATCCATCAGGCTACACCCTCACAACCATTGCTTTCCTTTAGGTATCAGCATAAATTGAGTGAAAAGCTGGTTTTGTTTTTGTTTTTTTAGTGTGTCTAAAAGCCTGGAACCCACATGTGCTCTGGGTGATGGGCATCTCTCCCTTTTTCTCTGAGTGTGGTTTACTAGTAGTTTCTTTTTCCCATGATGGTAAGTACCAGAAGGACTGAAAGGTATAGTACTTGGGTAAATAGGAGATAGTGTAAAAGCAATTGAAACAGTGCTCTGTCATGGTTCCTTCCTGAGAGACAAAATACATACATGGTCAGGTAACTAATTTTAGGTCTAAAAATGAGAGATTAAAAAATACTTAATTATGTTAAAAGGTTAGGAAATCTCATAGGCTTTATTGAAAGTACTATTAATTTTTACTCTCTGCATTGCAAATCTTCACCTACCCCCCATTCTTTTTCCTTGCAGATGCTTCTTTTTGCTTTGTCTTCTTATGGGGAGAATTTTTAAAATTTGTTTTGGACAAAAAATAAATCAACTTATCTTTTGTCATACATTTGAACCTTGCTCTCATATTGCCAATGCTTAAGCTTACGTTGCCTTTAAAAATAGAACAGTTTCTTTGAGTATCTTTAAAATAGTTTCTTTTTATTTTCTGAAAATTTTTCAGTTAGGGGGAAATAATTTCCATAAGAATTTTCATCTAGGTTCGGGTTGTAAAAAGAGACGTGCGGTTCTGCTGCTGACCTTTCTTGCTTCTTTGTCTTAAAAATATTAATGCCTACTACCTGCTTGTGGAGGTGTGTCTTTGTGGAAGCACAGGGCTGAGTGTGCATTTAATAGGAAATGAAGCTCTGATTGTAAATATTTCTGTAAAATCAACCTGACTACAGTTTTAGTATGCAAAATGTCCATATATCTTATAGTAATATAATGGCTGTATCATTTAATATTCATATTTTTAAAAAGAGTAAAATGAACAAGATGGGGAAATCACTGAAAAATTAGTTTGAGAATCAGTGATTTACAAGAGATATTTTAATACCTCATTTTTTAAAAACCTAGCAAACATCTTAACCATTCATTTGTAATCTCAGTCCCATTCATTCCTAACTGCCATTCATTCAAGTCATCCTCCTGACCAGATATAGAAGGGATTGCTTCAGGTTGATAGTTTGTGCAAAGCCTTAAAACTTTTTTTCTCCCTCTAGCCCTTCCTTGGTCCTTTGAATATTAAAGGATTTTGTTAGGAGAGTAAGGCCAGATTGTTGTGAGTTTAACAACAATGGAATATTTTTTTAAAAAGAAATAAAAAGAGAAAATAAGCTACATGTTTGTATTGAGGTTCTAAACTCAGTCTCAAAATGGAATAGGGATAAGTTAGGCTTCAGATATTTTAAAAGTAGTATTTCTATTGGGAATAATCTATTTGAAATTTAAATCTAGAATTTCATATCTCTAAAATAATTTATTGATGGATTGAGGAGTTTTCCTTCAAGTTGGAGTTACTATAAACAATGATAGGGTTTCCTCAGAGTAAGTTCTTTTCTTTGGTTTGATTTCTTCCCTTTGCACTTATATCCTTATTTTGGGTGGAATTTCTGAATTTTCTCCCTGTATGTGGACTAAATACTATTCTTTCCATGAGGAGATAGATGTTTCAATTTAAATAATACCTTATTTAAAATTTTTTTAAAACTGGAACAAATTATCTGTGTGTGTCGAAAGTAAGAATGGCGATCTTGTTAGAGGTCATTGTACATGGACAGAGGTACTTTGGCTTTGACAAATTTCTTCATCAGTTTCATTGATCTGTGGCCACCAGACACTTAATTTATATGACTGAACACTAGATATGTACATTTTTTGCTGAGCTAGCCAGTGGATCCTAGACAAACCAGTATGCGCTGGCAAATGCTGCAATGCAGTACTTTTTTCCCAATGTCATTGGAGTTTTTAGAGGGTAGGAAGAGGCATGAACTTATATTCTCAAGCTTACATCTCACTCTTTTCCAGTCCTTGGGTCATATTGTACAGTATTGGCTACTTCTCCTTTTGAAAGCAGAGTCAACCTTTTCTTACGGTCCATCCCTCCATCCATTGGATAAATTTGTAGAAAGTATACGTGTGTGAGAGTGAGGGAGAGAGACTGTGTGTGAGTATGAGTGTTAGTGTGTGTGTTTCTTGGTTCCCGCACCTGTCCTTATTTGGTATTACCAAATGTGTATATATGCTTACTTGCAAGTATATGTGCATGTATAAATGGAAAGAAAACCAAAATGGACTAGCTTTCCATAAGTGGCTTCTCCTCTCACAGAGTCAAATTAGAAAAATCCAAAATTTCCAACATTGAATCTGGAAAAAAAAACAACCAAACCCTGCAGACCTCTATTAGTAACCAAACACCTTTCTGTTGAGAAGGCATAAATGTTGTGCAAATCCATAACAATATTTGTGAGCTAGAAGCTGTCCTAGCAATCAAATTAAATTGTATGTGTGTATATGTGGAGGAAGGGTTGTTTTATTCTTTGAGGGCATTTGAGTTAATATTAAACCATTGGTAAGAACAAGGAGGAAGTAGGGTAGCTGTATTAGTATCCTGCACTTTGTTTTGTGAGAGTAGTGTGTGTGTTAGGAATATCCTTGTTTTTTGAAATCTCAGCATATTTTAGGGCTTAGAGGGCTTTTAGAGGTCAACAGTTTTCTAAGGGTAAAAGGAAGGGGTTATCTGTAGGTGGGAGTTGTCACAAATAGTAATTGTCTTAAATTAGCTATCTAGAAATGGAAAGGGGGGAAAAAAGGCTGGAGGACAAGAGTGGAGAGGGGTACCAACATGTGGACCTGCACCTGGCCAGTACAGGAGATAATGAGTGATAAATTTGAACTGGTGCTATGTGGGATGCCCAATAATTTCTCAGAACCTTCACTTTGCAGGTTCATTATTTCCTAGCTCACTTGTTTACACCTTTAATTATATCCAGTTTGGAATCCTAGCTTGGGGCACCAAAGATGAGCTATTTTATTTCTTGTTTACTTCATTAAGTATTTAGACAGTGTGTTCATAATAGCTTTATAGCATCAGTGTTAGGAATCAAACACTTTGGAAATGGAATTGGTACAAAAGAACAAAAACTAAGAAAGCAGTCGGATAGTCACATCCACTCTGCTTAATGGTAATATTTATGCTGTCCCTTGTACATTCATTAAGAAATAACTTCTGCAGTGTCAGTGCTCCTAATAGGCTAGTAGCTGTTCTCTCTCTTTCTCTCTCTCGACCCACTCACCCGCCCCCGCCCCCCAGACACACACACACCGTAAGAGTCTGCCTTTCCCCAAACCATTTTAGAACCGGCCACTTTTGCTTTCAGGAGGCTCATTAATCAGATCCTTATTGTATCTAACACTGGAGATATTTTCCCCCCTCAATAAAAAAAGGTAATCAAGAAAGGCTGAGAGCCAAAAAGAAATCCTTTAAATAAATTTCAGTTAAGAAAGCAGTGAAAATGGTGCAGAAATAAGGTCAGTGTAATTGTTGCGCTTGCTTTTTTTTTTTGGAAAGCCTTATTTTTAACCACACAGTAAAATGCAACACTAGCATATGTGACTTTAAGAAAAAGAGAGAGAGAAAAAAAATTACAAGTCTTAGGGCTCTCCTGAAAATAACTTTCCTTGGACTCTTGGTTTGGAAAACAGCATTTGAATGTTGAATGTGGGTTCAATTTTTAAATTATGTATTTTAGACTATAGAAATCTAATTCATAAATATTTCTTTTCTATAAGAAGTTTAGTTCTTCTTTCAGGATATGGAGAAGCAGAGCAAAAATTCCAGACAAGAAGGCAAATTCTGAAACACACAACACAGAATGGTGAGAAGGAGGTTTCACCTCTCTTTGCATTTTGTGGCATTGAATCCTCTCCTGTTCTTTCTATAAATCAGTTACTGACTGCTCTTGTCTACTCTCTTGTAACAACTAGTCTTTGAAGTTGTTTTGCCAACAGTGTTCTTGGTAGAGGCTAGCCCCTCTGTTGTTGTTGGATGAAGATACATTTGTTAAGGACTTAATGATGCACATTTCTTAGAACATGTATTCAAGTCACCTTTTCTTTTGCTTTTGACGCTGATCAAAAGATGTAATTAGAGGATAAGTTCCCTGTGATTGGGGATAAAATAGGCATGTTTCAGGTTGGACATTACACAACGAGGTTTGTATTAAATTATGAGAAAAGGTCTGTTGGAACATTCGAGTACATGGAAATTTTTCCTTTTCTATTTGTAAGACTCTAGGCATGACTCTAACTGATAGAAGCAAAAGATCTTCTGGATATTCTTGTCTACAAGGTTTTATGTCTCCAAAGTTTGCTCTCAGAAAGAAGGAAAATTTGTACAGTTGGGGGGAATTTGTCTTTCCATTAGCTACTCATGGAGCTTTGCTGGAACCTGCTAATTTTACAGAAATACTTTGCTTCTTACCAGACTGGCTCCTTGAATACCTTTTCCTGGGTTACTTTCCATTGAGCACCTGAGCATGACGTTCTTGTGTACCTCTGTGCAAACTGGAAGTTTGCTGGTTGAACAGAAATCACAGCCTTACTTTGTCAAACCCTCCTAGATATTGTGGGTACAGTGTGTGTGGTAAGTGTGTGGGGTATGTTTGTGTGTGTGTCATAGACAGCTATGGGTCCCTGTGTACCCAGGAACGGGGTAACCATGGCTTTTCAAGTAGTTTGTCTTTTCCTAATCTGCCAACCTAAACCTTTAGAGTTTTGTTTTCTAATTTGAAAAATAGCAGGCTGACTTGAAATTTTTTTCAAGTACCCCCTTTGAAATTGCAGGAGTGGTAAACACAGCTTTAATGATAAATTTTAGTTCCAACTGCTAACTTAAAGTCTGTAGGAGAAAGGCCAAGAACGTGCAGTCTTTACTAACGAAACTTCCACTTTCACTGGGAGAGTGCTCACTTAAAATGGAGTAAACAACTAAGTCCCCACAATTTGTGAGTTTGACCAGATTTGACTCATCCTTTCTTATGTTGCTTTTTGTAACACAGCCAAGTATATCTAAAAGGCAAGATATTGTACATCTTCAATATTAATTATCTCTGTTGATACGCTGGGTACAGACAGTACAATTCCCACAAGTTCAGATTCTTACTGTAACACCAAAACAAAAGTGATATTTATGAAAAATATTGGGATAGTTGTCCTCATAGTAACAGTTCCCCAAAGGAAGCTTTACATAAATGTGCATTTTTTTATTCAGGATATTAAAAGGGAATCCTTAGCTTTTACTTTTTAATTTGGGTGAAAATATGTATTTCGCTTTATTTTGGAGTTGCTTCTGTTTTAAGTGGCTTTGGGGGAGGATAACATTCTAGCTTGATTATATTTTCACTGCCTCTGTAGTAGAAAAGGTTCCATTCCTGAAAATGACCTGGTTACTATGATTAGGACCCAGAGGGCCAGTGTACAGATCGGGCTAAAAACATATTATTTTCACTTGTACACATGTAGGAAAATTAGATTTGTTTCTAGTCAGGCAACACTATTATCACATTCTTACGGAGGAAGCCAGCTGAGAGGCTCGGAACTACAAGTCTACCAACAGCCTTGGGGGACCGTCATGGGCCGCCTGGATAGGCAAGCCTCCGGAGAGATTGTTCTTTGTCTTAAGAAACCAGGATGGAGTCAAGTAGACCTGGGTTAGAACCCTGACTTCCAGTTAATAGCTGGGTGATCTTGGTTTAAATGCTTCTACTTTGAGTCTCAATATTCTCATCCTTTAAGATGGGGGTGATGATAATGCCTGAGTCATTGGGTTTTTGCGAAGCTATGATGAGAAAAAAGTATTTGAATTATCCAGACATACACAGTACCTGAAAATTAAAATGCTTAGAGGATGTTAGGTCCCTTTCAGTCTGTCAGTCTTTCTGTCCCTTGGAAAAGGTGTCCTAGGGAGACATGGCAATGCACGCTTCCCTCAGTCTCCATCCTCTTCCCCAGTACTCAGTGGGGTGCCACATAGTGTTTGTTTGTTTGTTCATTAGTTCATTTGTTTGGTTGTTTAAGTCCCCAGTTCTTCCCTAGAACTGTGTGGCTTTAAGTTTTCTGCATTGTCCTCCCTTGGAATTATAATTAAATTGGGATTTAGCAGTCAAAAGAGAAAAAAGGTGAACATATGATTAATTTTTATTTGTGTTGGTTTTTTTATTTTACGGAAGAGCCTGTTAGGAAATTTAGAAGTCTATCAGAAAGAATATAAAAATGGTTTGAGGTTAGCTGATATGGTCCCAACTTTACTGTAGAAAAGCAAGTACTGAAATCTGAGTGTTTTTTTTAATTTGGGCCCCAAACCAATTTATTTTGGAGCTTTAGCCCCCCTTCACCACCTCTAAACTTGTTTTCCTAATAGACTGAATTTTGAAGTTCTATTTCTCAAGGAGTAGTGAAGAGGTTGAGGTGTCTTAATGAGATTTTTCTAACTTGCCATCATTTTTCCTTCTCCTGCTTGGTGAGACAGGATGATGGATGGCTTTGGCAGTGCAAACAGCTCTGGAAGTGATCGGATTGACTGAAGAGATGTGCAAGATGTGAGCGAAATTCTGGCCCCCAATTTATTGCCGTCCCATTTAAAGTCAGTGATGACCAGAGGGGGGAAAAGGAGAAAGGAGGAAAATCACCACCTAGACCATGACGTAGTTGTTGAACACACACACGTGGAAAACGATAGTTGATGGTATCAGTATTGATAATAGAGCAAACCTAACTTTATGTACCTTTTTTCCAAGACTCTGAAGGGAGAGACAAATAGGCACGTTATATAAATTCACAAATTGTTCTAGATTGGAACCTGTTGCTGTTACTAGTGAGGGCAGAGGAATAACACAAGTCGCTCCTGAAGGGTTTCAAGGTTTGAACTGAAAATAATTTTAGAGTCTGTTTTAATGTCATGGGTTTTGAATTCCACTTCATATGATCATGGGAAGCTTGTGAAAGGGAGTCATTTTCTTTTCTCCAATTTATCCTTAAAACTAGGTTATAAGTTGTCCTGATCCCCCAAGTGCCGTTTTGTAGACCCTAGGCTTTTTGCAAATATCACCCTTTACTGTGAAACAGTCAGTAGAACTTTTCTCTTTCTACTTGAATACCTTTCAAGCCTTTACCAAGGTTCTAAGGATTTCGTAGACAGTCTTATATGTGGTGTGCAAGCTCTCAGGAAGAAATTAGTTGATTTTAGAATATGTTTATATGGGCAGAAGTATATCTTTGAAAGAAAGTGTGCTGAATTTGGATAAAAGATGGAATAGAAGACATTTCTCCATATTTTAGACTAGAAAAATCTCATACCTATTAGTGAGGACCCAAAGGAGACGATTGGGTGAATGGTTTGAGCAGAGTAAATGGACAGGATAGAGGGCAGATGTTCTGGTAGTCTTAAGACCTTCTTGCTTGATAGGTGTTTTTGGTATTATTTAATAATTGAAAATTCATCCATATTTAAGTCAATACTTGTATCCCAAATCCTTTACATCTCTGGCTTAAGGCTTTTCACAAGAAGAAAAAAGACTTCGAGGTTAGAAGCACTTTAGTAAAAACTCTTAAACAGGTCTCCAGTTAGTGAATTTTAGTGACACAGGTTCACGTTTGATATAATCTTAACAGTACTCTTCCTGAACTATCAGTTTGTGTCTGTTTTCCAAGAACAGAGGAGAAAGTTTGCATTCTAAAACTTCCACTGTTCCCAGCAGAGTTCTGTTGTAGCAGATCTGTACTGCAGAGATCATATTCACTTAGCATTGTATAATTTTTGGCCTATGGTGTCAGTTTGATCCCTTTAATATAGTTAGGGCAGTGCTATAAACCCCTTTTTGTAGAAAATAAAGCTCGATTGATTGCCTAAGTTTACCAGTCTAGCAATATCAGAAGTGCTAATTCCCAAGCCATTGGGAATACATTCAGCTTGGCCAAAGTTTAATTCTCTAGGAAAAAATGTGGTAATTCCTTTTCAAAATCAAGTTTTTCATTCTGGAATTGGCAAATATATATTGCATGACTACTGCATATAAACCACAATCTAGGTGCCTTTTGCAATGTCACAGGACTTAAAATATAATATAGAGGATATGGACAATGACAGGCAGAATGTGAAAAGTGTCTCAGTAGAGGAAGTGCAATGCACAGAAGAGGGAGATATTACTTTCTGTTTGGAGACTGAGACAAGACTTCATGGAGGAAATGCCATTTGAATGGAGCTAGGAAAGATGGAAAAACAGAAAAATTAGGAGAAGAGCTGAATTCCACATGAAAGAAATAGTATGAGTAAAGGCATCGGGATGGGAAGTTAAAGGGCTTGCTTAAGGAATAAGTAGTCAGGTGTGAATGCAGCATGGGGTGTGTAAAGCTGAAACTGGAGAGAGAGGTTAAAGCTATGGTTTAGGAAGGTTTTTAACTATTCAGATAAGTGTTTTGACTTGTTTTTTACTTTGAAATGGTAGCTATGGAATGTCTTAGATCAGGGGACCAGTTTCCTGATTGCTTTGCAGGGTCAAGGCCCTGTCTTTATTGAGTCACGATTTCTCAGAAGTTGAAATCACCTTAAATATGCTTCTGAATTAGATATTGATTATTTAGAGGGAATCAACATTAGAGCTCTCTTTTGCTCACAATATGATGTTATGATGATACTGTTCGCTGGTGAAGTCACATTGAGGACTGCCTTTAGGGTTACAGAAAGCAGTAGGAGGAAAAATATCAATTATATTTCAGGTTGTAAAGAAATGTGCCATTAGAGGAGTATACTGGATTCTCTCACCAAAAGGTTCCAGTGCTCATTTTCTGGGATAATGTGTGGCAGAGAGAGTATGGGGATAGGTGGGCTAGTCTGTAACTGGAGGACAGAGACCATGTCACATGCTCTTGTATCTCAACATCTGGAACATTGTAGGTAGTCGGTAAATGTTTATTGTATGGAACTGGGTTATTAAAAGGTGGTTTTTAATAACACCCTGAACTACAGAGTTAGAAGACTTGTGATTCTTGGATCTGTCAGGAACTTGTAGGATTTTAGCCCAAGGCACCTAAACTTTCTGAACCTCAGTTTCATAATACATAAGATCAAATTAATTTAAATACATGGCTTGATGGGAGGATCAGTTGAACTATATTCATGATATAGTATCCAGCAGACAGGATAACAATATTTAATACATTACCAGGTTCCGGTTTTGCTTACAATTATTTTACTGGGTCTTGAGCAGCATTATAAATAAATAAATAAATGTTAAAAAAAGGGAATGAAGTAGAAAAAAAAATATCAATGGATGGTACTTAGTAAGGGTAAGTGTTATTTCATGAAACTTATGTTTCAGTTACACATGTAGTTCTGAGTTGTGACGGGAAGTTGCTGTGATAAATGTAAACCTACAAAATAGTAATGACAATAATAAGTAGTGGAGGTGACTAGAGATAAGACTTGAAATAATTAGAATAGCTTGCATTTCTTGAGTTCTTATCCATGAGCTAGATTATGGATGAGCTAACCAAGGTATAGAGAGGTAAATTAAGGGTAAATATCCAGCAATTGGTTGAGCTAGCATTTGACTGAACCCATAACTGTCTACTCTGAGCAAAATTTAAGAGATTTATTCAGTTCCATGAGAATTTATTAAAATGCCTACTGTGTGTTAGCACGGAGCTCCTCTCCGCCTGATGCTACAAAGATAAGTGGTTTTGTTTCAGTCAGTCTCTGCCCTGGGGGTTTACTAGCTGTCCTCCCCATTTTACTATGTGTGAAAATAGATAAGAAAACTCAGTCACAACAGAAGATCAGACAGATGCAGAGAGCTTCAAACCGAGTATTTTATTTTGGAAGTATTGAGAAAAGTACCTGGCATATAGTAGGCTTCAAAAAATAATTATTGAATTAAAGTTGGATTAATTCTTACCTGAGTGATGGGTAGAGTGGGGAGAGTATTGGAGAACCTTTGTACTAGAGAATCACTGTGTCTAGCTACATGGATGTCCATCTGTCCTAAAGCCTTTCTTTCCCTTTCGGAGCTACTAAAACTGGCAGCAGGGAAAAGCCAACCAGAGTTCAATAACTCAAATTGTAAACTTTGTTTTATTTAGCCAAAGAGAACCTGATTCATCCTAGTATGAAAAAAGGACCCTGTGGCAGAGACATTTGTAGAATGATAAATGGAGGATGGGCTCCTTACGATGGAAACTACCATTGTTATTATTGCTATGCCACTTACTAGCCATATAACTTCAAGTAAGTTACTTTACTCCTCTGAGCTTCAGTTTCCACATTTGTAGAATGATTACTACTTCTCAGGGTTGTTGTAAGGATTAAAGAGATTCATTCGATAAATACTTATTAAGCACTTACTAGTTTGTTCATCTCTGAGGATTTAGTAGAAAGGAGTTACAGCCCTTGTGCCCTCAAGGAGGTGAGCAGCTGGTAAAAGTGCTGCTAGCAGTGTAAGTCACTCCCACCGACCTGCAAAGGCCACTAACTAAGAGAATGCAGTACTCTACAATCTGTGTTGGGGTATGTATATTATCATCATATACATGTCTCATTTCTACCACCACAGTTTCAAGTTTACTGAGGATGAGGGTGCATTCATCTTTTTCTCTCCTCTTACCTCTGAGCTCCAGGCTTGCCTGTTGGCAGAATGTTATATTATATAGTAGTTGCTCAATGAATCCAGCCCAGTTCAGCAAATATTTATTGCATTGTTCAGGGTGTTGTGCTAGGGAAGGAAAAGTAACGTTTTCTGAACAGGGCTGAATTCAAAACTACTTAGACACAAAAGGAGAGCAGTATGATGAGGTGCTAATAAACTATACCAGTGCATTTTTAGTCTGTTGATCAGTTTAGAAAGAAAATAGGGCCTCAAAGAAAATTTAGGTAAGCCTAAAAAATTGTGTTCTTTCTCTTTCTCAGTGCTTTTTTTTAGATGAGATTCTCCAAGATGCCTACTTAACTGATTTGTGACTCATGACCAAGATCAAGCCCAACTGCCTTCCCAAGGCCCAGGAGACCTTCTGGGGCCTGGTCCCTGCCACCCATCCTGCAGCTATTTGCCTTCTATTCATGCTCCATTATTGAACTGCAGCATGCTCTTCCATACCTTTGCACAGAAGGAGCATGAACATTCTTCCACTTTTCTTCAAAAATGGCTTCATGAGACAAATAGTAGGTCCATGTCACCCAGGAAACCTTCCCTGACTCCTCAGGTTGGGTTGAAGCCTCCTCTGTTAGCACTACCAAACTCCTTTCATGATTGGGCTTCCAGACTGTGTAATCAATTGTTGATTCACCTGTGTTTCACCACCATCTCCACATTTCTCTCTGTGCCTAGGACCTAATAAATACTCCTCAACTAATTGTTAACTGAATGGTGTGGTTGGATGTAAGTTAGGTTGTCCACAAATGGATTCCCATCGGGTGCACTTTTAGCCTCTAGCTTAGGAGAAGGGTATTGGGCCAAAAGCCCTGGTCATGAAGACTGGTTTTGACACAAACAGTTCTCTTACCTCTGAGCTCCAGGCTTGTTCTATACAGTTCTATAATTTTTAGCTCAAGATCTTGAGTATGTTTATTTACATGAAATTCTTCCTGATCACCATGATGCACCTGTAATTCCTCAGGAATTCTTCTTCTTCTAGACACTTTTATAGCACCTAATCTCTCTATACCATGCAATTAACAGTGATACATCACAATAATAGCAACCCTTTACAGTATATGTGTTAGACTTGGCAAAAAGAACTTTACTTGGGTTATTTCATTAATCCTCATGACAACCCTATGAAGCGTCTTTTTATTCCTATTTTGAAGAAATGACTTAAGTAACTTACACAAGGTCACATGGCTAGTAAATGTCAGACTTGGGATTCAAAATCCAGTCTGTTTGATTCCAAAGCCCATATTTTGACTCCCATTTTGTATTACCCACCTCCAAAGAGGTAGGGACGAACAACAGGCATTTAACCTAGTGGTTATTAATAGGAACTCTGCATCCAGACTACCTGGGTTCACATTCTGGCTTTACCTGTTGTGACACTGGGCAAATCACTTACCCTGCCTATGCCTCAATTTATTCATCAACCTGTAAACTAGGGTTGCTATGAGGAAAGGATCTGATGGACTAACGTACATAAAGCTCTTAAACAGCATTTGGTCTGCCAAGTGATAGTGATCACCATCGTTATTATTGTCATCTGATATTAACCTGTCCCATTCATCAAATACTTGAGTGCCTGCTATGTGCTAGTCACTGTTCTAGGTGCTGGGGATACAGTGGTGACCAAGACAAGTCCCTGCTCTCGTGGAGCTTTTGTTCTGGAGGGGAATACAAGCAATAGCGTAAGTAAATAAGTAAATGGCTCCCTGCAGGACCCTGGACCTAATAGATGGGGGTAGTCATTGCTGTCACCATCAGAGTCTTCATTTCCATAAGAGTATTCTTATGCTTAAGAGCAATGGTTCAGGGCCTGGCACATAGCAGACATTTAATAAAGGAGAATTAAAAAAAAATATTTTGATCCCTATAGGGGATTGGTTATTTATTGCAGGGCCTACAAGAAGAGAAGTTTTAGACAGAAATATGAGAGCTGCTTCTCATTGTATAGCCTTCAAAAAGGAGAGCAGATAATTTGAAAACCAAGGCTATATCCTCTCAGTAAACACTCTGGATGCCAAAGGAAAATAAGATTGAATTTGCTCCGAATCAGCATGATAGAGAGTGGAATAGCCCAAGTTGAGTTGCCTCCTTTCTCCCGGAGTCTCAGGCCTTTAGAGAGCTGAAACTCTATGAAAAGAGTATTTGGTAAATCCTGAGTTCAATTCCTGAGTCTGCTACTTTCTAGTTACAGGTTAGAGTATTTACTTTTTTCTTTTCATTTTTTTTATTAGAGCAGTTATCAGTTTACAGAAAAATCATGCAGAAAGTACAGAGTTCCCATATAACCCCACACACACATACACACAGTTTTCACTATTATTAAAAATTCATATTAGTGCAGTACCTTTACTTTTGAGATGAGGTAGACGGATGTGATTTGATTATTTTTGTAGTTCAAAAATATTCAGGCAAGGGCTCACATACTAACTGGAATTGTAAATCAACCTTATTTGATACTCTGGCGTGAGCACTGAAAAGTACTGATTTTAGAATACAGAAATAAACTTTTAGGTATTTTTTTCTCTCTCCATCGTATATTCTAGTGTGTAAAATTAGAATAAAGCCTTAAGGCAACAAAAAGAGAGAGAAAGAAAAGTACAGTTTATGCTTATCCCAAAGCTCCTTTGTTTTCATTAGCAATATGTAGACTTAAAATTACTTTAAAAAAAAGCCTCCATCCAACGTATTTAACAGTAGGATAACAATTGTCTTGACCTTTGGCAGTACACCTTTTGTGCAGAGTACTAGATGAAGCCTTAAATGTTTCTTCTTCTTGTGGCTAGTTGCATGTTCCATTGCAATTCTCCAAGAATTTGACACTCTTGGCCCTACTTCACATTTGTTTTGATCTTGATCCCTACACTCACTCATCTAAAATAGAGCTGAAAGAATGAAGAAAAGGCTTGAGAAAAGGATTTTAAAATATAGAACCACACTTTCCTCCTATGATTTTCTGAGTACACTGCAGAACAGTGGGTTACGAAAAAGGAAATCTCCTCCAATGTCCCCATGTTCCCACCATCCAAACTTTCCTGGCACTCACTTGCCTCTGATTACTGTTTCATTCACCAGGCATTGATTGTATTCCTTCTGTGTACAGCATGCTTGGGACAAGAAGTCAACCAATATTCAAGCTAAGGAGCTCTCAAGGAATTCTCATTCAGGGGGAGGACTGGAAGGTAAATGGCAACAAATGCAGAGCAGTGAGTGTTGCAATAGAGGAAAGACAGAGGTACCCAATGTAGGGAGGTGGGCTCCAGCCAGGTTTTGCAAGATAGCAAGATTATTTAGATGGTCATAGGAGTTTTTCAGAGAGAGAGTGGCATATGCAAAAACATGGAAGTGATACTCTACATAAGGTATTTAGATTATGGTGTCTCCTCACTGTATTTTGAAGGCTTGTCTATTTACTAAACTGTTTACTAACCCCCTAAGACTGAATTTTTAGAGTGCAGAGATCAAGTGCCATGGAATTTAGTAATCTAACAATAACAATACATGTAATCACTGCCACATTCCTTTGAAACCCTATCAGCAGTACTCTATTGCTATATTCCTTGTTCCATGTTACACTTGAGAAAACTGACACACAAAGTAGTTAATTAACTTGTCCAAAGTCACCCAGCTGAAAGGAGCCTAAGGTGGGATTTGAACCTGGGCAGTCAGGCTCTAGTACCTAGTACCTGTGTTCTTTTTTTTTTTTTAAGAGAAGTAGTAGGTTTACAGAAAAATCTTACACAAAATCCAAACTGTTACACTATACAATAGCTATTAAACAGGTGGTTTTTAATTGAGATGTGTTAAATGGATATGGAAGTAATTATATGATCATTAATTCATTATTTGTTTGAATAGTATGCCAGGCATACCCAAGTCTAATAGTTGTTGCAGCCAATTGTAGAACTCTCACAGGTTGAAATGTTCTGTAGTGCTCTTAACTTCAAAATGGTTACTACGCACGTCAGCCAGATTCAGATCCAAAGCAAAAGTGAAATTTGAGTTTAGGGCTGAAACAGAGGAGCTCAGAGGTGGGAGGAAAAAAGCCATAAAGACTTCCTTGCCCAGAAAATGCACAGCCACTGGCCTTGAAAATAATCTTTGGGGATAGTTTGAAAGAATATAAGGGAGATGATGAGGACAATCTCTCTCTAAAAGATTAATGTACTCCTGTTTTAAAATTGATTTTGAAGAGGAAAGACATGAGAGAGGTTTGTGGTGAGAGCAGAACAGTGTGGAACAGAGCAAGGAAAGCAGACCTGGCTGTGGAAAGGAGGTGAGGATCTAGAGAGTCATCTATTTGTTCATTTATTCCACCAACAAAACCTGCATCTCTGAACTGGTCTCTGGGATTACAAATGAATCAAACAGTCCCTGGCCTCAAAGAGCTCACAGTACAGTGATAGAGACAGACAGGAAGATGGAGCGTTTTGATGCTGTGTGGTAAAAGTCCCTTATGGAAGTGTGTACCAGGGTCAGAGGTGGGAGCTATGACAAAGGGTTGGGGAAGGGCGTGTTAGACCTGATGGCAGAAAGAGGAGGGTTTTCCAGGCCAAAGGGAGAGCTAGTGCAGAGTGTGGCACCAAGGGACTGCTGGTGTGTCCTGGTTCGTCTCTGCCAGCTGTGGAAGGATGCTGTTTAGAATGTGCATTCCAGGCTTAGGGAGGTTTGCAGTTGGTAAAGGAGGAAGATGGGAGTCAGTGATGGGAAGCTTCACTATACCCGTTTCCTCCTTCCCCTTTAGTTTGCTTGTCTGTAAAATGCAAGTGATTGGGGGGGAAACCTCACTCATCTCTGGGTTTTCATGAAGATTAAATGGGGTAATTGGTGTGACTGTGCTTATAAAATCCCCTGAGTTTAGCATATGATGTAATGAATTCTTAGCAGTGGCTTTGAAAGGGTTAGCCTAGTTTCTTCAGGGAGATAACACTTGATGTGTTATCTCTGCACTCCCTACCACACCTTTCTGATTGTGCTCTGGAAACTTCTCCTGAAGTGTATTGAATCAAAATAGCTGCTCCTTGGTCCACAGGAAGGAAGGAGCAGTCCCAGTCGTGGTGGCCCAAGAACAACGTGCACTCTTTCACCCTGAGCCAGGTCCATATGGAAAGCCAAAAATGCTTTTTGCTATCATTCACTGTGGAAATTTTCGATATTTCCCTTGAACACATGGGGCTTTTCCTTTCAGGAAATCAGAAACCCTAATGATTGTGCTTATTACATTTGAAGTGTCTAGTTTTAACTCATTCACATTTTGAAAAGGCAGGGGACACCAGAAATTGTGTTTCTAAGTGTCAAAAAGAGTACTTTCATTATTCATTTTTATAGTTAACTTAACCCCTTCCCCTTTGCATGTATTTTCCTGACTGGCATTGTTGTGAGAACTTATTAGTTTGTGAAGCATTTTGAAGATGAAGGAAATAGCTATTGGCATAGGTGATGAGTAGTAACGTTTTTAAGTGTTCTTTTCTATTTCAGAAATTAAATTCCAAGGCTAAATCTTATGGGCTCTTAGCATAATCAACTTTGCCACCTGCAGCATATTTTAATGGACACATATTTTCAGAATGTTTTAGACAAAGGGTATGTATAGGTATTGAGTGCTTACTATGTGCTGAGCTCTCAGCCAGATACCTTAAATTTCTTATTATTAACTCCCACAAGGACCTTGCAATGGAGGTAGGATTTTTTGTATTTTTCAGATGAATGCATTTGAATTGCACCTCAGAGTCTAAATGGCTAAACCAAGTTCAAGGTTGGAGCTGTGTTTTCAGACACAGGTCAGATCAATTCCAACCCTTATTTTCTTTCCATTATACCATGTAAAATTCTTAATTAAGATCATTCCTGTAAATGATTTATTTTGCAGTATATACAGACTAATAGATGACAGATAGACACCATAGAATGGCTTTAATTGGATTTGATCATTTAGTTTATCTAGGACTATGGCGTTCCCTTTTATGGTGATAGGAACTTTTGCCTCAGACTTGGAGATTTAGGAAAGAACACCGAATTTGGTTTCAGACTTGCATTCAAGTTGTAGTTCTGACTGAGTGTCAGTGAACACTGTCCAGAGCTTTATTTCACTGTCATATATTGAGTGACTTCATTTCTGTGAGCCTCAAGTTCCTCATGTATCTGTAAATGGGGGAAGAAAAGAAGGATAATACCTACTTTGCAAGGTCGTGGGAGAGTTAAGGGGAGTGATGTATGGGAAGGCACTCATCACCATTTATTATGTGCTTGCAGTTGCTAGTGCTGGAAGGAAGTAATGGTAATTGCTTAAACTAAACATTTTCCTGTACAACCCAAAGTACTTTTTAAATCAACATTATAACAGAATTTCCATTTATGGAGCCTTTGCCATTTTCTGGACAGGTATTTGCTAGCCACTTTGTTTATATCTCTCCATCAACACATTTAGAATATTATATTTTTGTAGTGATACCTTATTTACTTATTTTTTTACTTCCTTGCAGGCAGAAACCCTTTCTCTCTCTCCTTTATATTCCCTACATCTAGCATAATGGTTTCTGGCCCATGGTAAGAACTCATAATGTTGTAGAACTTAGCTTGACTTTTGTTCTTCTACACTGCTTTTCAACTTCTTTTAAATGCGTGCTTCATTGGAGGCAGGGGCTGTTCAAATGAAGCACTATATATCGTCATTACATTTTGACTCATAACTTGCTTTAAAATAAGTCTGTAACTAAAGAAATTTCAGGTTGCATTAGTTTGGCAACAACTGATTCTGAATATTTATGTTAGTCATTCATTTTTTTAAAAGGTAAATTTTGGTATAAAAAGAATATATCAAGATTTGGAAGAGTTTGCTAAGCAAATGTACTTTGTGTCTGTGATTTCAAAGGACATGGTTGCCCTTTTCAAAGAATGTACGCTTTTTGAATACCTTAGTATATATGCAGGTATCATATCCAGGTTATTCTTAGGGGACATATTAAATAGGCCATAAAAGGGCTTTATCTGGGAATTATATATTATGCAGTTTAAATTATAAGATATAAATATAATAGTTTTTAAAACATGTTTTTTAAAAAGTCTTATTATTTCTGAATTTTAAAAATGCCATTTTGACTTTTGCTCAATTAGTATAAATTAATGAGGTTTCAAAAGAGGTTTTGAAAGATTATTTGTGAAAACAGAAATATTAACTTATTCTCTATTTTAATCCAGAATTCCCCCCCCCTTTTTTTTTTTTGAGGTAACTCATAAAAATAACTATAGTATGAGTTTAAAAAAATAAAACAAGGACATTGAGGTAGAGGAAAATTAAGAGAATAAAAAAATAAGATAAATTCAGAGGTAAGGTAAGGTTGAATTTTTTTTTGACATTTGAAGTAAGTTCCTGTACTCTTTACACATAAGGACCTGCAGACTTGGCACTCATTTTCCTAGCAGCATTACCCAGGAGGTCTCAACGAATTACAAGACTAAGTGTCCATAAAACAAAAGCAAACCCATCACACAGAGGACAGGGACTATTAGGTACCGGTTCATTGTCATAATAAAGCATTTGCCTCAAAATAGAAATATTCTGATTCTTTGTATTTGTGATTTTTTCCCCTTCACTTTGCTTCTTGTTCATGAGATTTTTAATAAATATGTATTAGGAGGCTCTCCGTATGCAGAAAAGAGAGAGAGGCTTAAAAAAACATGGTGTGGAATGCTGCTTGACAGTGTCATACATTCACAAGATGTCCTTGAAGATGGAGCACAGAACAGAGATCGGGGAAATTTTGGCAGCTGCAGTTGGGGAAATAAATGGCTGTTGTGTGATTGGGCAGATCCCGAAAGCAGGCTCCTGCTCAAACCATGTAATTAAGAAAAGTGGGAGCTTTTGTCCAAGAGCACAATGTTCATAATATCAGAGTTTGTCAGCAGGAGCTTTTAGAACGGATCAGTACTTTTCACTCCCTGATCCAGGGAATGGTTTTCTTATAAATCATCTTCTCTCCTTGCTGTCCTCATGAAGGTTGCTGCCAGCCTTGATAAGGCAAACTTAGATTGTAACCTTGCTAATTCACAGTGATTTAGGTGGAAGGGAGACTGAACCAGAGAGTGTTTCAAGATATGTGATTTTTATTCATTTGGACTCCCATGTGTCCTCTAATGTAGAAACAAACAGAGTGTGGCCAAGGAGAGAAACAGCAGGATGGCCCTGGGGAGGAGATGGAATCATTTTTAATACTGTGACTCAAACTGGTTTGAAGTACTTGACATTTTCTTTCTTTTTAAAAAATAACTTATTTTCAGATTATAAAAGTATGATATTGTCACTTTAAAAAAATCTTGGAAAATGAAAATGTAGACAGATATCACCATCACCTGTAATTCTAGCTTTTATACTTAGCATTCTTTTCTTCTACTCTGTGTATGTTTTTAATTGAGATAATCATTTTTTCATTTCACCTTTTTTCTCTGTTGGTCGTACACATTTTCTTGTGATATAAAATCCATTCTATACATAATTTTAACTTTACAATACTCTATTATAAAACCATAAAATAACCATTTCCCCAGTCAAGTTGGGCCCTTAGGTTGTTTCTATGTTTTCACTCTTCTAGGTACATACATCTTGATATATCTCATTATGCATAATTTTGGTCTGCAAAATTTTGGATTGTTTTCTGACCTTCAGAATGGATCACTGGGTCAAAGTATATGAACATAAGGTACAGAAATGTTGTACCACTTATTATCTCCACCAAAGATGAGAGGGACCATTTCATTATATCTTAAAGCTTGACAGTTACAACCCTTGAATTCCTATTTTTCTATGTAAACATGTTTCTTACACATAATCCAAAGACAATCTTCTCCAAACCCACATCTGAATTTTCACCAACACTAATTTGGTAGAGTCCAGTTTTACTCCTGCTCATTCTGCCATTCCAAAGAGTGTCCAGGAGAAATAATGTCCCAACTTTTTCCTAATGTTTCTCACTTATTAAAAAAAAAAGGCGGGGGAGATAACAATGGGGAAAATTAACAGTAAAATTTGAGCTGTGACTTAAAACTACCGTATCAGAATGATGTTCAGAATCTTTTCACTAATGAACACGTAGATAATATGAGGCTACGAGAAATGACCTTGAGTATAATTTATCACTCAGTTATACATATATCAGCCACTTATACACAGTGCTGAGAACCATTGTATTTCAGTCAGTATCTTTAATTTCAGAACATCCCAAATAATCTCTCTTCTCTGAATCACACAATTAGAAGAGCTCTTGGCTTTATACAATTTCTTACAGCAAAGAGAATTTTGCTGTACAAATTTTTCTAGATACTAACCCCCTCTATTCCCCTCTACTGTCCTCCATATCCCCTCCCCACTTGCATTAAGAAAACAAGTATTTATTTTCAAAATAAAATATATTTCTCTGAAGAATTTAATCTGTGTGTACACAAAACTTAAATTCAGAGTCAAGGCCTAGTGCTTTAAATTGTGATATACATGCAAAATAGCTTATTGTTTTTTACAGCTAAATTTCAATACATTTATTCACACTCCGAACCACTAGCCAGGCATTTTGTAAGTATACAATACTTATGTTTTTATGAGTTGTGCCATTGGCTATTGTTTATGCATTTAATCAGAAGGCAAGTTGACTTAATCAGCCTGTGGGCAGGTTTTCAAATGATTCATTAACTGTTCTTTGTATGGAAGATGAAGATACAAATATACCATCACAACTGATTCCCATCCCAACCGGTGCCCATAGTTTATTAGACCTTTTGGTTATTTGTCCACATTAAACATTTAGAATTCGAAGGGGTTTAAGGGTATAGGATGGGGAAGGAATTATTTTCCTGTTGTTTTTTTTTTAATTAAAGCTAATATTTTTGAAGTATGAGCTTCCACATGAAACTGTATTTATATTAAAATGAAAACATTTGTCTTTTTCAAATATAACTTTAACAAAGAAGGTTTATTTAAAGTTTGAAGTTGCATTTATTTGCTGTTATGTGAAAGAGGATCAAATAGGGGAATGAAGGAAAGGTTCCATCATCTGTATTAAGGACTTGAAAATCAAGCTGTCCATCTTCTCTGGAAAGTTTACTGTAAAAGCCCAAATACTCAGTTTTACCAGGTCTGCCAGAAATGGGCACACTAAGAAATCATTTTAGACCAGGGGTTTTCCAGGGTTCCATGAGCTTGAATTGAAATTCAAAACAAGTATTATTCTTGTGGGGAACTTGTTGGTGCAGGTGTGATATATTTATTAAATAATATACAGTATAGTGTGGACCTAGTAAGGGGTTCATGGTTTTCACCTGAATGGCAAAGGGGTCCGCAGGACAGAAAAGGTTAAAAACCCCTGTTTTGGACCCAAACTGAAGTCCTAGAGAATAAAGAAATACAGCTATAAAGGAGGCCAGTATTTATTAAGGAGAGTAAATGTGTGTGATGTGTCCGGAGAAGAAGATTAAAGACGTGGATTTCTGTGAATTTGATAATAATGCCTAGGAGAAATTAAAATTTGATTATGTTTTCATGCCCATGTTGGCCTGGTATTTTAAGTATTAATGCCTCTTGTTCTCTTCAGCGGCTGTTGATTTCTTAAAAGCCCTGACTCCCTCCACTGAGAATACTTTTGGCTTGCCTGATGTTCATCTCCAGTGAAGAAGATGCTATTTCAAAGGAAGGAAGCCTCATGCCTTCCTCATTGTGACAAATAATCATTTGCTTAGGGTCTTGGCTTTAGACCAGAAACAGGACTGTCAGTTCAGTATCAGAATGGGATAGGGTTAGTCCATGTGTATTTAATTTACGTGCTTTCAGTGAGGAGGAGGAGTCATTAAGGAATCTCTGGAGGAGATTGTTTAAAATAAAGGAATGTATGCAGTTGACTTTAATTATTTGTTTAACTGTCATCCCTTCCCATCCCCCCAACTTGAACACTCTAAGTCAGGGATCAAAATTATCTTTGTTTCTGCAACTCCTAGAACAACACCTTGGCCTGTAATAGCACTGAACAAACTTGTGTTGAATTGAATACAACTGTTTTAAGGATACCCTGAGAATTTATTACCACATAACTTCCTAGAGTAAATAGGTCTTTCAAGTTATTTGTGCATCTGCCCAAAGGTATTATTAAACTGTCAGCATATTTTCCCCAGTTGGAATTAAACTTTTTTCCTAGAGTTTTCTAATTACCTTCCAGCAGATTCTGCTGCAACTTTATACAAATGACTGCAGTCTTCAGCCAGAATCCCCAGGTTAGTGGTCTTTGTGAGTCATCACCTATAATTTGGTTGAGGGAGGGATGATTTCCAAGTTTTTCCCAGAATGGTCAGACCAAAGATCTCAGCCCTTTCCCTTGGACCCCATTCACACTTGTCGTCTTCAAAGTTGAATCATACCCATGAAAGTTGCATAAAATATATATATATATTAATCTGAAGGGACTTGAGTGAATTAAAAAGGCTTCTTGAAAAGAAGGAAGGGAGGATATGGATTTTGTGACTGGATGGAAGAAACAAAAGAAATATTAAATTTGGTGATTGCAAGGACATTTTTGGTATCTTTCAAGGAGGTAGAAGAGAAATAAGGAGTTATTCCTAAAAATAAAGTCTGTCTGTAGGAATAGAGAGCTTGCTGTGTTTTATTTTACCTTTAGGGATTTGTTTTTTGGGTGTTTTAAAGACAGATGAGATTCAATAGTCTAGGCTACTTCACCAGAGTCTACACTGCATGCTGGAATTTAAAAATGTTTAAGGGTTAAGTGGGAAATGCCTACAAAGAGAATTAGGACTTTTATTTTTGTTCTTATGAATAATTTAAATCTCTTTCTTTAATGGTTTGATTCAGAGACTGTCTTTGGTGAACATTATTCTTCATGAGCTTGGGAGTGCTTGTTATGTTACATAAGAGTTAGCCTTTATACATAAATTTTCAAAAGTCCCTCCAACATGTGAAAGAAAACACCTCTAAGTAGTCATTAAAATACTTAATAAAATACAGGTGTATGTCTCAGATACACACACCTGAGATGTATTTACAATCAGCACATTCACTTAGCATCTTTCTAATTTCTGGGCCTGCTGACATTAGGGGGCTGAAATTGTGTGGGGGGATAGGTATTTGGAAAAGAAATATCATATTCCTGTGACCTTCTCTGGTTCTTTCCTCTTGGCCCTTTTGTATGAATTGAGCAGTGAGGCCATACACCTTGGCCAGAAAGCCAGAAATTGAGGACTGAAATTGAGCTCAGAGCACTGTGTTGGGGATTACCTGGGCCCTGTACTGTGCTCTTGGATGATGAATGTCAATAGTGAGTTCTGTGTCAGGGCAGGTTCGTGTAAAATAAAGCTATAAATTTTTATTTGCCTCATGAAGTTCAACCTAAAATTGTAAACTAGGTTAAGATAGATAAATGCAAGGCTGTTTATTGTCAGACTGCCATTTTTATGTATAATATTGGGGCAAGGACACAATGTGATGTGGCTGAGAGGGTTAGAGAAAGGGCTGTGAGAGCCCATCTGATGTGGCTTTCTGGGCCTGGGACAATGATTCTGTCCTCAGTCGTGAGAAGGATCAGTCCGGTAACTCTAGGCTGATCTCTCCCAAATGAGCAGATTAAATCCTAATGAAAAGTGGGAGATGGAGAGGGGTGAAGGACTTTATGAAGTGAAAGAATAAATATTAGTACATTTTTAGTTCCTAAGGTCATTTTTAGAATTTTAAAGATTTATTTATTTTATTTCTCTCCCCTTCCCCCCACCCTGGTTGTCTGTTTTCTGTGTCTATTTGCTGCATCTTCTTTGCCTGCTTCTGTTGTTGTCAGCAGCATGGGAATCTGTGTCTCCTTTTGTTGCGTCATCTTGTTGCATCAGCTCTCTGTGTGTGCGGCGCCATTCCTGGGCAGGCTGCGCTTTCTTTCACACTGGGCAGCTCTCCTTTACGGGGCGCACTCCTTGCGTGTGGGGTTCCCCTACATGGGGGACACCCCTGCATGGCAGAGCACTACTTGCATGCATCAACACTGCGCATGGGCCAGCTCCACACGGGTCAAAGAGGCCCGGGGTTTGAACCGCAGACCTCCCATGTGGTAGACGGACGCCCTAAACACTGGACCAAGTCCGCCGCCTTTTAGATTTTTAGAGTGGTCTTGCTCAATATACTTCAAGAACTTTACTAGCCATAGGACATGTTCTGACATTTGGACCCTTATGCAATGAGTATTTGTTTGATTAATGAATGATTGAATTCTGAAGGCAAGAAATTATATGAAAGGAAGGAAGAAAGAAAAGGTTTTTATTATCTATATTGCTATCGGTTAGCTTTTTTCTTCTAACTGCTAACCTGGTTTATTAGGGATTGGGATTTATCTTTCTCCCTGTTATATTAATATTAACATCAGTAGTAATTTACATTTGTGGAGGGATTACTGTGCCAGTCATAATGTTGAATCTTAACATTCATGATCTCCTTCATCTTCATGATAATTCTGCAAGAATAGGTACTATTATTATTCCCTTTTTATACCAGTAAGACCACAGGCTACTATGAACCACAAGGCTCTACTCTCTCCTCTTGATTGACCAGATGGAACTGACATGAGGATGTGGAAAGACCCAATGAGGGCAATGGACACCATATGCAGCCAGCGTCCTCTCACCAACCTTGGGAGAGTTATAGGTTTTGGATAGGGATGGGGCGGGGTTCCTAAACTGCCCTATCAAGTAGTAAAGAGTGTTAGTCTACACAGAGATGCTCCAAATATGTGTCAGACTTGAATGTGAAGGCACAAGTTGGGACTTTTAATCTGGAAACAATGGATTGGCTTTATTTTTATGTAAAATGCATGTACATTTTTCTAGGGAAAAAGGCTGAAGGCACTCAACAGTTCTCCAAGAGATCCATGCCAGTCAAAAGTCAAGTCTCCTACTTGAATGTTTCTTTAAATCTGCATTTAAAATAATATTTAACTATATGCCTGGTATATAATAGGTGTTCAGTAAATGACTGTGGAATGAATAAATGCTGGGGGAACTTAGACTCTAGGTTACTTATCTGTTCCCTCCACTTTTGCTATCTATAAAATGGAAGTGGTGTTAATATCCAGTTGGCTTGTACTTCACAGGGTTGTTGGGGGATCCAGTGAGCTCTTGAACGTCCATTCGCTTAACAGTCCTTTACCCAGAACCTACCATGCGTCAGGCCCTGTTCTACATGCAGGACTTAGTCTCTGTGCCATGGAGCTCAGAGCTGAGGTTGCGATTCTTTGTGAACTGTAAAGTACTATACACAGAAAGATGAGGAGGTAGACAGTTCTCTATACCTCTGTTCACATGCATTCCTATGGTATGGCCACCCCTCCTCCCCCACAAAAGAGAAGGAAACCCTCATCCAGTGGTTATGCCTGCTTTGTCACAAGAGTTGACAAGTATAAGAGTCTCCAGATCTGAACTACAGTCCTCTCTCTGCCACTAACTAGCAGTGTGACCTTAAGCAAGTCATTTCCCTTTTCTGGTCCTCCTTTCTCATCCTTAAAATTAAGGGATTGGGCTCAGTGGGCCCTAATGTTCTATAATAACTGCAGTGTATCCCCAGGGCCTGGCACACTGAGGCCAAATCTCTGTTGCTCTAACATACCCAGATCCAGCCATAGTGGAAATAATCTCTTTTTAAATGTGCATTTGACCTGGCATGTCCAGGAAATGTAACCGGTACCTGGAGTAGGCAGTGGCAAGAAATGCAGTTGAACAGATCATTAGGACCATTGCAAAGACCTTATGATTCTGGCAAGGAAGGTGCCATGAGGGGCAGAGAGCATTGCTTTTTGTTTCAGCAGCATCCTGGGAAAGAGGCTGGTTTAGCCTCAGCTCCTTATCTCCCTTCCCTCCCTGAGGATAAACGACCCTGAGTGATGATCAGGCAGCTGCATGTCTAAGGTCTTCCCTCTTGCTTTTGTTGTATATTTTGCAGAAAAGAGTGGTGGGAGGGGTGAGGTTAATGCATTGAGTGTGAGTAATTAGTCATTCAAACCATCGACAATTACAATGACAGGATTTGAGTGCCTACGTATTGTGCCTTGCTCTAATAGTTTATCCCGGAAAATTTCTGCCTGTATAATGTTTCTTAAAATATATCACAGGAACATAAAAGATTTAATGCAGTGCTTTGTACAGCCATTAGAGTTTGAAGTCAACTGAACCTCCTCAATGTTCTATCCTGGAAGCTGACTGTAATTCTGTTTTTAATTGCCATTCAAATGTGAAGGGAGGGCAAGTCAGGGGTTTAGAACATGGTCAGCTGCAACCTTGGCTGTGAGACCCATGCAGAATGTTTTATTAAAGTACATATACACACCTGAGTAACTGATATATTTATTTGTAATGAAAATTGTGCTGTCAGAATATCAAAAGCCTTTGCCTGAGGAAACAGGTGTTCTGATTTTTGCCGAGCCAGCCTCTGAGTTGGAGGATGTGATTCACACCAACACACAGCAACTCTACTTCTGGTCTGTTTCCCAAGTAGAGAAGACCAGTGTCCTCTCTTTAAGATCTATCCCATAACCTCAAAATGCTATCGCTTTGTTTTCATGCATTCAATGTATTCGCATCTTGGCCGCTTCTCTTATTTTCCATAGTGTTTTAAAATACCCTTGGTTCACTATGTATCAGATTTGATTCTGCCATTTAAAATTTCTGGTTTTTTTAAGCCTGTGTTGCCTCCTCAGATGCATTATTAAGGCCAGTGAGGGGGTCTTATTACATGATGTTTCTCAGCTTTCAGGCTGTGTATTTTTATTGAGATAGTTGTGTGTGTGTGTGTGTGTGTGTGCATATTTGTATTTTCATCAATTCTTTCTATATACCTAAAAGGGTAACTGTGTAGATGTGTGTGCAGAGCAAAAAGAATTCCATCTTCATCATAACCTAACTGGCATAACCTAACTGGCATAACCTAATCTAGAAAGATTGTTGGTTGAAGTAGCTCAGTAGCAAACATTACATACTCTGGCTCCTTTTTGAAGGTGTGAGCCCAGTTGGAGTTGTCTGGCTGACAGATAGGGTTTAACTCCAGAAGTCCACACAAATTAGGAAATCCCACATAGGATGTAAGGAAATTCAAAAGGCCCATTTGGGAACTGAAATTATTTTGCTAAGGTCTGAATACTTCTCTTTTGGAGCAGGGAGTCCTATGAGATATTTACATAGGCAAATGCTGGCTTTCATCACATGTGTCTGTGGGGTTGGCATTCAATGAACGAAAGATGAACCTGGCTGTCAGAGCCCTCCCTGGGAGGTGACCTTTCACAGTATTGATCCCACAGACTCTCAGCATGCTTGGGTATGACTTACATTGCTGCTTGGTGCAAGATTTCTTTCTAGATGTTTGTGGGGAGCCATGAAATGGTAACCGAAGCAGCCCCGAGAAAGGTGGAGAACAGGGAAGTTTCTATAGATGGTGGGAATGTTTTGTGCTTTGTTTTGTGTTTTTTTGTGATTTTTTTTTTTTTTTTTTTTTTTTTTTTTGCCATTAAATCAAAATGTAGTAGTTAAGCAGCTCTGTGGTCCTGCCAGCCGGGCCTCCTGAATTGGATAAATTCTCTTTTTCAAGTTCCTTAGTGAGTTGGCAGTGTTTCTTGTGTTTGTTGCCTGGACACCTGACTCAGTGAAGCAGTGAGACAACACAGCAAATGGAGGAACCGCACAGACCCAGGAGGCCTGGCGGCTTGGCAGAGCGGAAACCTGCCTCCCAGCCAGCAGTTGTGCTGACGCTTTACAACATCATCTCTATTAGCATATCCCCCTTCCCCTGGGCCCTTCTCCCTGATTCTTTTTCTGGACCCTTGCCTCAAGGGCAGAGCAGCTGAATCGGCTTTTCTGGGTATAGTTACTTTCAGTCCTGAGGAGAGCTTGATTTAAGATTCCTCTTGATTTAAGAGCTTGATTAAGAAAGCTTTTGCTTTCTACTTGCTGTCTGTTTCCATCTTCCAGAATCCCACAGCTGGCTTGAAGCCAAAAAGGAAGATCAGATAATGTGAGAGATGGATCCACTTATATTAATTAGGTGATGGTAAAGAATCTTAGAAACTCCCCACCTTCCTCAACCTGCCTTATTTCCCTGGCTTGAGACCTCCTTTTTGCTTTTGTTCCATTTCCTATTTATGATCATCAGAAGAGAAAACAATTAGAGTAGCACTTCACCTGTATGTGGGATATGACAAGGAACAATAGTTATGATGATGCTAAACATTTTGTGTTCTAGGCACCTAATATATGATCTTTAATCCAGAAGATAACACTACACAGAAGGGTTTTTCCCCCAGTTTTACAGAAAATGAAACTGAAGCTCAGGGATTGGAGTAACCTGCTTGAGATCACACAGCTAATAGGTGGTAGAACTAGAATTTTAAGTCAGCTATTATCTTGACTCAAAAACTCTTTCTTTTTTTTACTATACCACTCTGCTTCAGATGAGAACATAAGCCAAAAAAAAAAAAAATCTGTGAATGTTAATGAGGATTCCAAGCAACTAGAACTCTCATACTGAGTTGATATGAGTGCAAATTGGTACAACCACTTTGGAAAACTTAAGCAGTGTCTTCTACAGCTGAACAGACACTGAATATTCCCCTCTTCTCCTAGGAATATACCCAACAGAAATTTATGCATATGTGCACCAAAAGCATATACATAATGTTCAGAGAAGCATTATCTATAATAGTGCAAAACTAGAAACAACCCAAATGTTCATCAACAGTATAATGGATAAATAAAATTTGGTATTTTCATTCAGTGGAATTCTCTACAACAGGGAGAAGAACCTACTGCTACAAGTAATGACATGGATAACTCTCCAAACTAATGAGTGAAAAAGACAAAAAAGAGTAATTTTTGCATGATTCCATGTATTTAATTTCAAAAACAGATAAATCTATGGATTAGAAGTCAAAATATTGGTTGCCTTTGGTGTAGGGAGGTAGAAATGATGGGGAGGATGGGCAGGCAATGAGGAAGGCTTCTGAGATGCTAGTCATGTTCTATATTGTGATTTGAGAGTTGGTTACCCAGGTGTGGGTTCTGTTTACTTTGTGAAAATTCACTAAGTTGTATCCTTAAGATTTGTATACTTTACTACATGTATGTTACATTCAACAAAAATGCTTACCCCCACAAAAAAAAAATCTCTGAGCAGCCAAATGATGATAATGGAAGCTGTTAGTTATCATATACCTACCAAGCCTTGGTTTCCTCATCTTTAATATGTAGAGAATACTAGAATCTATCTCATTGCCTTCTTGTGAGAAATCAGTGAGAGAAATCAAGCCAGGTGATTGACAGAGTGCCTTTAATAAACTCAATAAACATGAGTGATTGCGGCTACGTTCATACCACCCCAGGTACTTTATATAAATCACTGGATTTTTCTCACCACCTTGCATTGGTGGTAGGTGACATTGTTTCCATTGTTTCCATTTTCAAATGAGAAAAACTGAAGCTCCTAGAGTGTAAGTCCTTACCCAAGGTCACAACAAGTAAATGACTGAGCCTGATTTCATTTCCAAGGAGCCGATGTTCCAACTGCAGAAATACAGACCCATTTCAGAGGAGATGGAAGTCATGTCTTGTTGGATGGGTAAGGGACAGTGTGCAGCATAAAATGGAACAGTAGGACTGATGGGCTACATTTGGGAGGGAAAACCTGGGTGCAGGCCCAGACTGCCCCACTCTTCTGAGATGATGAAGAAATCACTGGATGTCTCAGGACTTCGTGTCAAACATAAGAGGACTCAACTAGATTTCATTGCCTTAAGTGACTTTTGGCTCTGCAGTTTTGTGATTCCCGGTATTCAATATCCAATACAGTGCATCTTCATGAATTGACTCTGTGAGCTTAAATCCATTTCATATCTAAAACGCTATTCTAGTATCTTCTCCGTACCTTCCTTAAATCCCCTACCCTATAAGCAGGAGTAATTGCTCTTCTACTATATGCCAGTTGTCCTACCTGAGCTTTTTACCTGTCTGTGTCCTCTACTAGACTGTAAGCTCCTTGAGGGTAGGGACTACTTCTTGTTAATCTCTTTAGCATGCTGCTGGCCATTTCACACATCTGGAAAATCTTTGTTTAATTAAATATTTAAATCCAGAGAAGTCTTTTGAGTGATGTGTGAGAGACCAGCATTGGGCTATGCTAGACCTAAGGTAGACAGCTAGAGATAACGTTTCCTTTCCTTTTTATTTTATTAGAGGTCCAGGAGAAACGGTAGCAAAGTGGCTGGGTAAGAAAATCATTAGATGACGTTAGAGCTCCCCAGAATGTGCTAATGAAATCTGAAGTTTGATCAGTGATTAAGCATCAGTGAAAATCTAAACCCTTCCCATATGGAACGACCTCACTTAATTTAATGTCATTTTATCTTTATGAGATAGTTAATAAACAGGTACTGTATTTGATTTTGTGAGTGTAGTCCTCTATATTTAGCTTTTTCAGTTTTAATGGAACTATAATTTTAATCATGATTATTACTTTACATTTTAATTATAATTTGGTGTGGCTTAAGTATACATTTCTGAGAGTGATTGTGTAATGAAAACAGGAATTAGCTTTTCATTAACAAAATAATGGGAGAGTTCCCACTGCATTCTAGTCTGTGTTCAAAATCTACGGGCTGGTCTAAAAATAACAAGGGGAGTTTAACATTTTGGTTAAAAACATGTTTCTAAATTGGCCGTGTTCACAACCCAGTCTCTTTTGCTCCATCTTGCTTTATCTTATTCTCTTTCCTTTCAAAAATAAAACAAAATAAAATCTTAAAAGAGAATTTAATTGTGTCTTTCAGATTACAGAGAGCTTAGTTTTATTATTTTTATTTTTATTTAGATAATTAGCACCATGGAGCCTCAGGTGTCAAATGGCCCGACATCCAATACAAGCAATGGACCCTCCAGCAACAATAGAAACTGTCCTTCTCCCATGCAGACAGGGGCAGCCACAGATGACAGCAAAACCAACCTCATAGTCAACTATTTACCCCAGAATATGACTCAAGAGGAATTCAGGAGTCTCTTTGGGAGCATTGGTGAAATAGAATCCTGCAAACTCGTGAGAGACAAAATTACAGGTATGCTCATCTTCAGTATTCCAGGCTTGGGATTTGCAGTACGTTTTTCCATAAGATGCACAGACCTTAGCAAAAATACAGATGCATGATGATACATCTGAGTGTCCACATGTGTATCCTGTGTGTAATAATGGCATGGACACCGTCATTAAACCCACACATGTGTGTACATAGGCATAAAACCCTACTGTGGATTGGTAGCACTGGGAAACAGATGATAATTTGGAGCATCCTAAACTTTGTTTTGGTTTTTATCCCTTTTTATTCTTAATCAGCCACTCCTTCACTCTGTTCTTGCATTCTCATTTCTGCACACTGACCTCCCTTTACTCCCTCATAGTTTGTATCTCAAACATTTGGTTTGTGTATGCCCAATGTTCTTCCATGTGTCTGATATAAGTTATTTAAAGGGGGCTGTCATGGAGTTGTGGAAGGGTGACACAACTGCCCATTGTCCCTGGTGAGGAATCTACCCTAAGGATAGCAGATTATTCTGAAATGCAATTGCTCTTAAGTAGAAGGGAGGTGCATAATGAAGATCTGCATTTAAGGTATTGTTTTTATTTGCTTGTTTCAAAGATACACTTTGAGAAGTCAGGGACTTTTTACTTGAAAGTGAAACAGCACCCTATATATTTTCAATAATTGAGTTTTTAGGTACTGATTCTTTTCCTAAAAGAACATTGAGGACCTAATGTTTGCCAAACACTGATGCTATAATTCTTGGGAGTAAGTTTGCCTATAATCCTACTATAGGTGAGAATATTTTCTTAGAAATACAGTGGAATACATAATGATGGCAGTGAATCTGCTGCTCTCCAATAAGCCAATGCTGAAAACATTCATGCTCAACTTTTAGTATTTGTCAGTTTTGAGTCTTAAATTTTGTTTTCCTTTCTCTGGACAGTTTAACTGATGAGTAATTGACCTGTATAAGGAAAAGGAAACTCTATGATTAAAATAGGGGAGTAGATCAGAGAATATAGTATATGTGTGTGCATGTGTATGTATGTGTTCTCCCAGCCTCCTTTTTCGCATGTGCATTTGCCCCCTTATAAACTAAGTACTTTGTAGTATCATAAAACTAAAATAACTACTTTAATTTCTAAAATATAAGTCATAGAATCCTCTAAACATAGTTTCCTTGTCTGTTAAATTGGGAAATAATTATTTATCTCAAAGAGCTTATTGGGAGGATTAAATACAAGAGTGGCTATACAGCATCATACAGGATCCTATACAGGATCATTCATTAAATGGGGGCTTTTATAGATAAGTTAGTATATTTCAAGGAGAGTGGCCAGAACAGAAAAATGGTGTCAGGGTCTCCATAATAGGACAGGGCTCTAATGATCTTATCCCAGAGCACTGGATCATTTATCCTTTAACAGCATTGCCCTTATTTTCAGAAAGCCAGTGTTTAGATTCCTGAATAATCTTTATATAATAGGATGATAATTCAAACCAAATTAAAACCAGTTAACCATATGATTCTTCCTCCCACTTGTGCATAGAAAATATATTTTTGGTGTAGCCTTACCTTATAAATAGGGACTCTGCCAGCTATATTAGTGAATATTATTAATCACCTTTTCAGAAGAGTTCCTTTAGAACTGTAGTGAGATTTTTGAGAAGTACTGATTCATGGTGTTGTTCCTTGTTTTCTAAAGACACATGTTTAAACAAGCAGATTCCTTTACTGAAAGAATGCTAATTTAGTAGTTCACCGAGTGGATTTGAATAGGAGTGACAGCTTCGAAGACAGCCTTTAATTTGGTATACAAAACCAAAATTGTCAACTTTGGTTTGTTTAGCACCCTCTCCAGCACAAGCAGAGACATACAGTAGCATCTGAGCTTAAAGAAGAAGCTTATGGGTTGAACGCAAAAATACAATTCAGGCATAAATTTATAATTATGTGGGGTGGTTTTAATTCAGACACACAAAAAAAGAATTTTATTTGTAGACAACTTATGGGAATGAGGCAGGGAAATATAGAGAGACCACGGATATTTGCCCTCAGTTGGTAGCAGTGTTTAATAAAAGTAGAACTTGTGGTTGTAAAGAGTGCTTATTACATTCTTCATTTACACTACCTAATTAATTCTAGCATTTTAAATTAACAGTGAAACGGGTCCCTGCTGTACCATTCCATAGATGCAGCATATTTCCTCTATCTACCCGTTGTTCAGGTTTAATTGGCTAAGCTCAAAAGTCAGAGAAAGAGGGAAAGATAGGGCTATGGGGAGATGTGAAATGGGTGGGAATCTCTCTAACAGAAAACCCTCTGAGGCCTACATTTGGGGTCAAGTCATGACAGTCTTGGAGAGGTGCGTTATCACACCAGACAAGTTGAAAGGCTGGTGGTTTAGAAGTCAGGGAAAATGACATCATAGGTATTTTTGTTGCCCTGATTTTTAACATCCCAGTCCCCCCTTTTCCTCCAACACCTCCTACAGATCTCAATGCATCTCGATCCTGTGAAGTTTGCAAGGAGTTCTAAATATTGGTGGGAGGATGTGGGGGGATGAAGTGGCAAAGAGATAAGAATTCAAGATTAAGATTTTCCAACCTCAAACCAGACCTGAAGAGATTGTAATGGCTCCCCTTAGAAGGTTCTGATTTATAAGGTTGAGATCCGTTGAGAGTAAGTCTCTCTTTGTTTGGTGGCATTGCTGGCAGGCTGGAGTCACCTCTAGCTATGGGTTGTCAATGAATTCTCAACTTGAGTTCATATAGAGGAAGTTCGGGTGTGGACTTAAATTTTATGATGCCGACAACATAATAACCACTGTTTATCAAGTACTCACTCTGTGCCAGATACTTGCTAGCTCTGTGCCATGTATTTTTAAGCACTGGACATACCTTATTTCATTTAACACTCAGAATGGTTTCCATTTTCTTAGATGAGAAAGGTCAAATAACTGCCCTAGGACAGCAGTCATCAGTAGGTGGTGGAGCTAAGATTCACCCACAGTCTCCAAAATACGATTTTATGCAGAAGCATGTACAGGGTGCCTCTGCTGTGTTAAATTCAGACCCCTTTTACCCCACCGCATTACCCAACACAAGCTTGTGTTCCTCTGAGTAGAGGTTGGTGGCTGCTCTCTGGAGAGTTTAACTAATGCACCAAAGCTTTAAACGAGACTCCTGTGTATAAAGGGAGGTGAAGATAACAATATTTATCATCCTCTAGGGATACAACTCAGCCATCTTCCTACAAAAAAGAGCCAAATTTACTGAAAGTGCCAGGTTTTAGATTCCCTTACAGTGCTTTTGGACATCTTTGTTACTTATCTTCTCAAACATATTAGATTTTCTTTTTCCAATTGGGCAAGGACACATATCAGAATAAGCTAGGTTTTTTGTGTTTTTTTTTAGTTTAGGCAATGGAATTCCAAAAAAAAAAACATCCCTCCCTGCCCCTATTGGGGAGAGAATACATGTCCTGAGATGCTTTTGTGTGCCTCCGTGAGCACGTGATGGCAATAGAAGCCAAGTTCTTTGCTTTACTCCTTCATCCACTTGCAGCCTATGCTCCTGGAGAAAAAGGAAAAGGGTGTGTAGGATTCAGGCAACCTAGAAACTCAGGCAAAGAACACCAAACCCTTGGTAGAAATTATATTATTCCCATGGACTTGGGAGAATTGATTTAGTTTCTTATTTTTGTTTTGTTGCCTTTTTGTTTTTTGTTTTTGCTTTGCAAGCATTGAGATTGCCTTATGGAATCCAAGTTCCTGGATCATCAGTATTTTAGGAGAGGAAACATGTGGCTTGGCCAGGATGGGTTTAGGTGGCTCACGGTATGTCTTGAAACCAGCAGAGCTAGAATGCTAAATTTCATTTTTATTAATGTCTGTTTTGTTATCACCCCACCCCAAAAGGAATAAAGAAAGGAGAAAAAGGGAACAAAGAAAAATCCCTAGAAAGAAAGAAATGTAAGACAATAGAGGTTTTCTATGCCTATCCAGATTGTGTGATTATTTGCAGCATAGTAACAGAAAAGAATTATATTTTTTCATGATGTCACTCTGTATGTCCATGCAGTATAGCCTTTTTAAAAAAATTTTTAAAGTCATCTTTTTTTTAAAGATTTATCTATTTATTTCTCACCCCCCCCCCATTGTCTGCTCTCTGTGTCCATTCGCTGGGTGTTCTTCTGTGTCCACTTGTGTTTTAATCAGGCAGCACTGGGGATCTGTGTCTTTGTTGTGTCATCTTGCTGCATCAGCTCTGTGTGTGTGTGGCACCACTCCTGGGCAGGCCACGGTTTTGCACAGGGCAGCTTCTTGCACAGGGGCCACTCTTTGTGCAGGGGGCACCCTTACACAGGAGCATCCCTACGTTGGCTGGCACTCCTTGCATGCAGCAGCTCTATGCTTGGGCCAGCTAACCACACAAACCAGGAGGGCCTGGGTATCAAACTCTTGGACCTCCTTTGTAGTAGGCAGACTCTCTGTCTGTTGAGCCACATCTGCTTTCTATGCAGTATAGTTTTTAAAAGTACTTTTCTATCCATCCCAGACAAGTGAGAGGTCTGAAGGGGAGTTTTTGAGTACAAGGCAGTCCAAACTGAACATTATCAATCACAAAGTTGAATATATCAAGTGACTGGTCATGGGCAGACCATGAGTGCTAGAGGCGGTTGAGAAAGGGTAAGATCTGTGTGAGCTGGAGCTATTGGGGCAGATTTGAAAGATGGGGTTAGGATATGGGTAGAAGAAAGAAAGGCAAAGAATTACAGCTAAAATTCCAGTCTAAGAAAGCATTTTTAAATTCCCCTGTGTTTTGGACAAAAGGAAGTAGAGTGAAACATACTTCTTTGGAAGCAGTGGTCTAATATGAAGAAAGATTGCCAAATGCAGTTAGGCATACCAAAAAATTAAATAACGTTATCATTCAATAGAAAATTAAAGCATAGCAAAAAGAAGCCTTCACCACTGTGGACATCAGGGTGAATACTTTGCCTACTGCCTTTGTATCTGGAACCACATCTCTAATTAAAGGAGCCAACTCAGTTTTGATGCAGTGACATCAGTAACTTCTGTTCATTCTCAGATTTGTGAAAAGTATCCTGTGTCCTGCTCAGTTGGTGAGATCTGGGACATGGACCATAGTAGTGGTGAGAGCGTCTGTTAAAGCATCAAGGCCAGGAGCGTACAGGCTCTCGGATTGAAGAGGGAGAAGGGTGAGGGTTGCAGATTGTTTTATATTACCTTATATACTTTTAAGGAACTTAGAGGGACTTTGGACATTTGATTTAGTTTTACTTCTGGGATAACCTTTGAAAAATACTAAAATATGGAAGTGTTTTTAATTCACTCCTGAAATGTGAATTCAGCCATAAGATGAGTTTATTGGTATAATTTCTTTTTGTTTTTTTAAGTGGTGATTTATTTATTTTTTCCTCTCTCCTTCCCCCTCCCCACCCCAGTTGTTTGTTCTCTGTGTCCATCTGCTGCATGTTCTTCTTTGTCCGTTTCTGTTCTTGTCAGCGGCACGGGAATCTGTGTTTCTTTTTGTTGCGTCATCTCTCCATGTGTGTGGTGCCATTCCTGGGCAGGTCTTTCTCACTGGGCAACCATTGTTATGGAGCGCACTCCTTGCGCGTGGGGTCCCCTACACAGGGGACACCCCTGCGTGGCACGGCATTCCTTGCACGCATCAGCACTGCACATGTACCAGCTTCACATGGGTCAAGGAGGTCTGGGGTTTGAACCGCAGACCTCCCATGTGATAGACGGATGCCCCAACCACTGGGCCAAGTCCGCTTCCCTGGTATAATTTCTTATAGTACCTAGCAAAGACAAATAAGAATAATAGCAGCAGCTTTGTATATGGGTGCCTTCTGTGCATTCCAGGCACCATATTTTATGTATTAAATATATTAGCTCATTTAAGTGGTAAATTGAGATTTCTTAGAGAATCATAATAAAAGCCAATGTTTATTGAGCACTTACTGTGTGTTAGGCATTGTGCTGAGATCAATATATGGATTTTGTGTAATCTTCACAACAGTCATTTTGCAGATGAAGAAACTTGGACTTAGCTGCTCTTGAGTAACTTGCCTAAGGTGACTGCTACCAAGTGGGAGAGCTGGGACCTAAACCCAGGGTGGTCTGACTAGTTATGAGTTGTCCCATACAAAGCTTATCTCTGACAGTTTCCCCAAAAATACTAAAGTGTATTTTCCCATTTACAAACCAACTCACCTTGTAAATCTAGGGAATGAAAACTTTTAGTACAGAGAAAACATTATTAGAGCTCCTAATCTTTTGTTTTGGAAAATAGGAGACTATGCATTAAAAAAAATAAATACCACAGGTTTGTTTTTTTTTTCAATTAAACAAGTCACTGCTTACCTGAACAAAGAAGAATAGAGTTGGAGAGGTTTTTTTAGCATAACTTTCTTTCTTCACAAAACACTCTTTGCATCTTTGCTTTAGTCTATTTTGCAAGCACTTTATTGAGATGAATGCTGCCTTAAGTTTAAGCATAGTTAAAACCCAACCTCAATTATGCATATCCAAGAAAATCTCAAGATATTGATTAGCTAAATGAACTTTTCTTTGTGCACATCAGAGGGATATTTCTTAGTGATGCGAAGAGTAGAGGAAATAGTAGCACTTATCAGCATATTTTGCTGCTGATTTGGAAAATGTGCTTGGTACAGTTTCATGTGTTTCTTGAACTCAGAGAAAAATCAGGCAGATTTGCATCTGTCATTTATTTATCACCTCCCTGCAGTCATCTTATACATATTCTACAAAGAAGTATCAAGTAATTTGGATTTATTGTATTGGGGAGAGGAGTGGTTATTGTTGAGGGTAAATGGAAAAATTTTAGGTCTGGAGATTTGGCAGCCTAATGGGGTTAGAAAACAGGAAGATAGGAGACTGCCTTTTTAACAGGGGTACTTGGAGAATGTCAGAACATTAAGTGCAAATAGTGAACCATGTAATCATTGTGCCTCTTACACCTCCCATCAAGGGCAATCAGAGACCTTCCATCCTTTCTAATTAGGACAGGTTGGCAATTGAGTGGAGCTGTGAGGTTCAGGGTTAGTGAAAGTACATTCATTATGCATCTTTTGACACAGTTTTTTCCCCAGGATGGCAATAGACAGGATTACAGACCAGGTATGATTGTCTTTTGCCCCCTGGCTCCCTTCCCCTTCATATTCCCTTCCAAATAAGATGGTTTTGCCCTCTTTTCGAACTCAGAAAACCATAGGAAAGTATTCTCACATCCCAGGAGAGATGTCTCAAAGGATTTTTGCCTAGGATGTGAATCAGACCTGGATATTTTAAGGATTTTCTATTTCTGTGTTTTAACTGACTATTTGGTTCACAAGATCAATTCCCTGTTCACCCAGTTGCCTCTCCTTCCCACAGCACACACACACACACACACAGTTACACACACACCTGGTTGATTGAGATGAGGGACTAAGCAAGAAGGTAATATCAAAAAAATTTCCACACATTATCTAAAAATGTAATTTATCAGTTTCAGGGTAGGAGGAAAGTGATTTCTGAAATGTGTTAATGGGGAATTCATTTTTTCTTATCTTCTGTGGGGGTATGGTAGTGGTGATTTCTTTTTTCAATCTACCCCTGCACCCATTTCACATCTCTCTTACTGCTCTTAACTGATGAACTCTACATCTATCTTTATTCCTAGTAAAACCTAAAGATTTTTAAGTTACTTTTTCATTTTTTTTCTACAGCCCCAAAATTGGGCTTTGATGGGAGAGAATATTTCTAGTTTAAAAAGAAGATAAAATTAAGATAAAGACCATATGTTTTTATAAGGCTTTTACATTTGTAAAACATTTTCAGTCAGCCAATGGTGTTTATTTAGTGTCTACTCTCTCAGACCAAATAAATGTTATTCCCTTTCCTTCTCTTCTCTTAAATTCCATATTAGGGTTTGTGAGAAAGCCAAAGAAGATAAGATATAATTTGTACCCATATTTTGCTGCCAGCATGGCCAATAGGTAGGAGAAGTCAATACAAATTAGGGGACCCTACAAGGGCTTACAGGTCTGGAAGGGGCTCAGAGCCTGCTTGTGATGCAGATCACTGTAAATCTACCTGCGCTAATTTGTGGGGTTTTGTGGTTTTGATTTGTTTTGTTTTTCACCAAGGCCTAAACTTAATCTTGGTGACCCCAGCTATTAATATCACTGGAAAGATAGGATAAAAGCATTCCTAACAATGCAATGCAGTTGGAGGTTTGATGGCATATCTACTGGGTATCAGCTACAGTGTGAGGCATATTATATATGTCAATTCATTGACGTTTTATACCAGTTATGCATGATAAATGACATTGTCCTCATTTTACAGATGAGGAAGACAGATCAGTTATTCAGTGATTGGGGTCAGGTCTGTCTGACTGCAAAGCTTACAGTCTTTCTGTCACCTTACCATTCTGCTGCTATTGAGTGAAGGCAAAGATACTATCAGCTATGGGTGTGCTTTAGTTTCCTGGCTGTTAAAAAAATACCATGTAATGGTTTGGCTTAACAATAGGAATTTATTGGCTGTGGTTTCAGAGGATAGCAAGTTTGCTTCCTCCGGGTTGGTATCTTCTGGCAGGCCAGTAATCTTTGGAGTTCCCTGGCTTTTGCAACCTGTGGCAATGCACATGGTAGTTTCTCCTTTCTCCTCTGGGGTTCCATTGACTCCCTGCCTCTGGCTGCCTGTGTTGGCTTCTCTTTCTGTATGACTTTTACTCTGCTGATAAAGAATTCCAGATTAAAACCCAGCCTGATTCAGTTGGGCCACACCTTGACTAAAGTAACATTTTGAAAAGATCTTATTTATAATTGGTCCACACCCCCCAGAATGAAGTCCAAGAACATGTCCAAACTGGGGTGCAGAATTCAATCCACCGCAGGATGATCAAAGCAGAGAAAGATGGCAGTGGGCTGGGGTTCTCAGAGCAAGTATCAAAGAAGAGTAAGTCTCAGTCCTGACCTTGAACTTGTTGTAGGAGATCAATGCACGCAGAGGAAGCAGCTAAAGCCAAGCTTCAGAGATATCTTCAAGGGACAGTGAATACAACAGTCAGTACCACTCTGTAGGGGAAATGCTGGTACTCTCTCTGTGTTGGTGAAATAACTAAAGTTCAGAGAGGTTAGATAATTTATCTAAGATCACAGCTAATAAGTGATGGAGCTGAGAGTTTGAAGTCTGTAAGACTCAAAAGCCTATGTTCCTTCTATTTTGCTGAAGAAAAAAAACAAAACAAAACAACCCGACCTAACACAGGAGATTGACAATTTGCAGATTTCCTATGCATCTATGACTTGAGAAACATTGTTCATCTTGCTGAGGCCAGGTACATGTTTGCTCAGTAACTCTCCTTCCACCTGCTTAAATTTCTTGCTGATTTGTAAGTTTGGTTTTCTGCTTGGCCATGATTTTGTAGTTGGGTGTCCTGGTGAGACATTAGGCCCCATCAACACAAAGGAAATATAGCTAGTTAGGGTAATTATTCTAATTCCTAAAACTGCTAATAGAATTTCTTCTCACAAACACCATGAATCAGATTAAATCATTTTATTGGTAGTATGAGCATAAGAATATACTTAATAACTCCTGTATTTGCCCTTTATATTTTTTTTCCAGAGCTTTTATCTTTAGTAGTTCCTTTGTCTCTGTTGATGTATCTAATGTTGGTAGTGTGTATATTCACTTTACAAATGAGACCAGTGTGGCCAAGGAAAACTTGTATCAAGAGCACTTGACTTTTTTCCTTGTTTTTTGTTCTCTTATTTCTTCTTTTCTTTTCTTTTCTTTGCTTGTTTCTCTTCCTTCTTCCTCTTTCTGCTCTTACTCATTGACATGCCACTTTGATCCTTTAAGGTTATATAGAAAAGAGCTAGAGGTAAAATTGCTGTAGATTTTAGGAAAACAGAGAACATGGGCAGAGAACGGTCAAAGGAGACCAGAAAGAACATAATAAGTTGAAATGTGGCCAAGTCCCTTGTCTGAGAAGCAGCAGACCTGCAGCCAACCGACCTACTCTGAGTTTTCTTTACAACAAGGAAAAATGGATGGTGACACCTTCGTCTCTTTCTCAAGTGATAAACCAGGATCTGAGCACCTCTCTCTTCTCACCACACCCATTATGCCTTTACTCTGGATACACAGGCCTCTGATTGTGGAGACAGCTGCCAGCTATCTTACAGGATGAGATATGAAGCCTAAAATCGCATATGTAGAATGAATTTCTCTTTTCTTCTTAAGCTTATCTTTCTTACCTGGACCTATGTTGGACTGGCTGATTTGCTTTTTAAGTCCAGAGCAGGCAGTAACAGAAAGAAGCTGCCTGAGTGGAGTCCCTATGTTCATTAACATAGAGTATAAAGTAGGCAATGTGCCGAAAAGTGTTCTGAAGTGGGTCTTCCTTGCCTGCTGCCCTGAACTGAGTTGCTGCTGGCTTCTGAGTCTGGTCAGTATGCCTGCTTCCCTCAGACCCCAAGGCTGGGCATGCAGAAACGTCAGTCTTCTGCATCCATCTTCCTGGTGATGGTATCCACAGTAAGTTCAACTCATTCTCCTTCATCCAAAACCCTGAGCTGTGGCTCTGGAGTTTGGGGCCATGTTGGTTGCCCCTACTTTGGAATTTGTGTTACTGAGTGTGATGGAGTTGGACTCAGATATGACCTTTCTACACATGCCTTTTCTGTTACTTTTACCGGACCTGTGGTCGGTGTTTGGGTTGGTGTATACTCAGGAGACCTGAATCTCTGGGCTGTCCATGTGATAACCAGGCCCTGAGCCTCAGCAGACTTGCAGCTTCTATCCTCTGATTTATTAGACTTACCCTGGCCAGCTAACAGGGAGGTGAAGAGGGCCAACCACCACACCAGGGAGCCAAGAGTGCCTACAAGTACAAGCAGGAGAATTGCATCCATCATCCATGTGGAATCTAAGCCCCCTCTTGATGTAGAGGGGAACTGGACTTAACCATCCCAGGGTCCACAGGATGGAGGAATAGAGTATAGACTAGAATAGACTTACTGGTGTTCTGCTGGTAAACTATTGTGATTAGTAAGGGAAGAAATTGTGATATTGATGTGGAGAAAGTGGCCACAGTAGTTGCTGATGGTAGGGAGAGGGAAGAAGAGATATGATGTGGGTGCATTTTCAGGATTTGGAATTGTCCTAGGTGGTGCTATAGGAACAGATGCTGGACATTGTGTGTCCTGCCATGGCCCACTGGGTAGAATGGGGGAGAGTGTAGACTACAATGTAGACCACTGTCCAAATGGTGCAGCAGTGCTCCAAAATGTATTCACCAGGTGCAGTGACTGTGCCACGATGATGGAAGAGGTTGTTGATGTGGGAGGAGTGGGGTAGGGAGGCTGGGGGGTATATGGGGACCTCATATTTTTTAATGTAACATTTAAAAGAAAATAAAGAAGAAAAAATTTTAAAATAAAAATTAATTAATTCATTAAAACCCTGAGCTGGACAACAAACGGGAAACTCAGATGTCACCCTCATTTCCTGGTTCTGGCCCTGAAAACTGGAACTAGTCCTCAACTACCTTTTCTCTTCCTGGTGCCCCTCTCCAGTCAGTGGAGCATACCCAATAAGACAGACCACCCTCTAAGTGTAAAAGAGAGAGCGGCCCCCAAGAGCCTCCCTGCCCCCCAACCCCCAACACACACACACATCCCCCTAAACTCTTTCTGGGCAAAAAAGCACAGTCACTAAACTAACCAAAAGTGTGACAGACTTCAAACAAAGCACTGCCCACCCACTTAATAACTGCGTGTGTTGCCTTACATGAGTCACTTAATCCCCTTAGGCCTCCATTTCCTCAAAATACAGCACAGTAGATACCTTCTTTATTTTTTTTTATTATTAAAGAAGCTTTAGATTACATAAATATTACATCAGAAATATAGGGTATTTCCATATACCCCACACACACACACACACTTTCCCACATTAACAACATCCTTCATTAATATGGTACATTTGTTACAATTGATGAACATATATTGAAGCATTGCTGCTAACGATGAACTATAGTTTACATTATAGTTTATACTTTGCCCCACACAATTTTATAGGTTTTGACAAAATGTATAATGACATCATTGACATGTCATGGAGGACAATTCCAATGTCCCAAAAATATAGGTTTTGACAAAATGTATAATGACATCATTGAAATGTCCTGCAGGACCATTCCAATGTCCCAGAAATACCCCATCTTACACCTATTCTTCCTTCTCCCTCCCCTCAGAACCTCTGGTAGCCACTGCCTCTATATCAATGATATACGTTCTGCCATTGCTAGAATAATAAGTCTATAATAGATTAATAATAAGTCTACTTTAGTCCATTGTTCATTCCCCAATTTTGGGAATGGTGGTGCCCACTCTGTTTCTGATTGAGAGGGGGCTTAGATCCCATGGGGTGGATGGATGGAACTGTCTTGCTTGCAATTGTAGATACTTCCTGTTTTGGGGATGGGCACTGTCCATCATCATCCTTTTTGTTAGTTTACCTGAGTAAGTCTGATGAACTGGAGAGTAAGTGTTACAACTCCACTGAGATTTAGGGCTCACCCAGCATATGAACAGACCAAAGACTTATGTCTCTGGGACATATAATTAACAAGAATAGTGCTAATTATAGGTTCAAATAAAAGAGGCAGAAGAGCCATGTGCAGGGAAATAATAAACGAGTCTTACCTGACCTTCTTTGGTTGGTACTTGGAGTTCAAACCAGACAACACCACTGAATGCACTTTGTAAACTGAAGTATCCTATGAACAGGAGAGGTCCCTTCTAACTTATAATGCCTACACCCTTCTCATTCAGGGTCCTACTGCCAGGGCCAAGAAATAGGTGAAGGGGGAGAAGAGGGAAAGCAGATGTCTCTTCCTGATTCAGTACTGGACTATGTAATTCCAAGGAATAAGTAGGAGGCAGAGTATGGGAAGGCAGTAGAAAGATATGGGAACTTAAATTTATTAAGAACTTACTAGATGCCAGTCAGGACAGACTTCTATTTATCTTGTTAATTCTACCTACAATCTCAAGAGGTAGGTTTTTGTGGTTCCTTTCTTTAGATGGGGACGCCAAGGATTATGGATTAGTGTAAAGTGGCTGACCAGAGGTCACACAGCTGGCAAGTGTCCACGTGCTGGCATACCCACATGCTGCTGCCTGTCAGGACAGGAGACCTTCACAGAAAGAGTTCCCGGTATTCTTGCTGTTTTACCCTTAGCTATGCATGGGGCTGTGTAGGATGTATTCCAGTAAACCTCAGAAATAGCTGCAGTAATAATGAGTACCAGTTTCAGTGATTCTAGAAGACTGTAAATGAAAGTCTTTAGTACAATATTTGAAAATGTCAAGATGGATCATTTCTGAGATTGTTCTGAAAATCAGGCCACTTTTTATGAGAGGCAACATGATAGAATGGAAGGATCTGCCAAATTCTCATTTTAGCTATAGCTGTGGGACTTCGGGCAGATCAAGCCATTCCTTGCCTCAGTTGTGTATAAAATGTAGTTAATACTGGCTCTTCCCACCTTACTAGATGTTGTGAGATAAGATGAGCTGCTGCTAATGTGTCAGTAAGTTGCTAACGTACTACACCAATTTAGGATATTACTACGGTCATCTAGAAGATAAGCCATTATTAGCAGTGGATTTATGAGGGTTAAGCAAATACTAAACCCCTTGTGATAAGCTGGCTTTGCTTTCTAGTCTGCCTTCCAGATGTTTCGTTCCATTATCTATGTACATCTCAACAAAAGCTGATTAACTCTCTCAAACATCAGTGTCTAACTCTTATTAATGCTCAAGCTGATCAAATTACAATGCTACAGATCCTACTTGTACTGTTAATATTAGATTTTGGATTCCGGTCTATAATGAATGACTTTTTCCTTCATGCATTGGAAAAATTGGTTAGCAGAGTTCATAAGAAAGTTTAATTAGCAGGCTGTTTGTGAAAATAGCGGTGTGAGTCATCGTTCAGAATGAACTAACATTTCTCAGAGTTGAATTTATTCTTCTGTTCCTTGAGCAGCCACATAAGATTGTGTTTGGGAAGCTGGTGTCTGTGTGCTGCCCACTTGAACTGCACCATGTAATAAACTAATGATAAAAACAGCAGATTTTTAAAACCAGAGAGGAAGAGGAGGTGTAGGGTGTTTGTATATTTGTATATGTGTGTCTGTGACTCCCAGGGGAATATTATGGACCTGCTATAGTCCAGTACTGTGTTAGGCAGTAGAGCCTAGTGATTAAAAGATAGACTGCCTCGGCTTATATCCCAGCTTCACCACTTACTAGCTGTGTAAACTTAGGCAAAATCTTACCCTCTCTGTGCCTTGTTTTCTCATTTGTAAAATAGGGATATTGATAGGGTAATTATGAGCAATAATATATGTAAAACTCTTAAACCAGTACCTGGTATATAGTAATATAATTCTTACAGCAGTCCTGTAGCATGTAGGTATTATTAACCCTATTTTATAGCTGAGGAAACAGGCTCTGAAAGGTTAAATAACTTCAGTCCAAGTCACACAGCTTCTAAATGGCAGGGCAAAGTTAAACCCACGTTTATTTGATTTCATTGCCTGTATTTTCTATCTGCCATACTAAACTGCCTCCCACAGTCATGTATCTGGTTATTTAAGTATGGGGTGTGTACCTACGTGTGTGCTCCTGTTTGGATGTCCATAAAACCATGCACAATTATGTTTTGCTTTTTTCCTTGAGTCTTTCATTTTCCTTGTGAAAATCCTTGAGCTCATTGCACTTTACTACTGACGCATGGTAAAGTTAGAACTAAATTTGTAGGACTTGTAATGAAAATGTGACTTCAGATGCCTGACCCCTCCCCACTTTGCATCTTTGTCCTGTATCTACAAAAGCAAGCTTCTGTGCTATCTTGTAGAAACAAAATTGTGGACTATCACAGTGAATACAGATCTTAGAAGTATTCTCAGTTTTGTCTCCTTGTTTTCTGCTAAGCCCACTGGTATCTTAGGAGTTGGGGATCAAAATTTGATCAAAATTTGACCAAATTTTGATCGGGAATATGTTTTTAAAGGGAGTCTGTGCCCAACTGAGTTTGGGAAACTAAAATGAACCAGGTTAAAAGGGGGGTTCTTTTTATTTGTACTCCTCTGAGTATTAACATACATTTTAAATCTAAGCCCTCCCTTTAAAATTACCCAGATAACTTTTTTCTCCCTCTGGCATTTTATAGATTATCCTTCCTGAGCAGAAGGGAAGACTGGAGCTCCATTAGGGCTCAGTTTTAGGGTGGAAGGGAAGGAGACAATTTGGGAAAGTTCCTATCTGATGACTTCTTTGCTTTTGCTAAGAAAGAGGTGGGGTCTTCTCTGGCATGTGGGTGGACACATGAAGGTCCTGGTGTTCTGGAAAAGTCTCACCCAACCCTAGAGGAGCAGAAAATGGTGCCATGTGGATCCAGCTCTTTAGCACCAGCACAGTCCCATCATATAGTAGGCATTTTTCTTTAAAATTATTGGGTACTGAACATGTTCTGGGCATGATTCAAATCGTGGGTTCACTTGTTTTCCTGATTGTCAGGGTGACATTCATTTTCCATTACTTAAAAGAGCTGAGCCATTGAAGCAGTTTATATTTTTTTTATTCTCATGCATATACCAAGGCACATTTTTTAGAAAAGCAAATAAAATGGCTTTCCTTCTCAATTTCTACACTACAGACCCATTTCTGCATGAGTTTTGTGCTTGGACTTTTTTTTAGGGAGCTAGGGGATAGGCAGTGCCTCCATTCTTACCATGTAAGCAGAATGGTGATGAAAAGAGAAAACTTTTGCTTCTTGTTTCTTTTCTTTTTCATGAATGTGAGGAATTCCTTTCTTTTTTAACTTTTGTTGGAATCGAACTGAGCTGTCAAGCCACTGATATAAGTGTCAGTTCTGGTACTTTGCTTTCAGTGAATTGCAATATGATAAGGACTGGGGTATTCTTCTCTGGATCTCAGCTATTAGTGGTAGTTCCAGGGCTAGAGAACCCCAAGGCATTATTTCAGAAATGATGCGCTGACAAAGATCTTCAAAGTCCTCAATAAAATATACTGACTAATCTCTGCATAGACAAGTTATCTCATCTCCTTCATTGAGAGCTATAAATTATCTTTCACTTCAAATAAATGTAGTTTTGGTAACTTTATATTCAGTTAATATTTATAAGGCATTACTTCGTGCCAAGCCCTCTCACATAACTTATCTCATATAATCTAAATCCCAACATGGTATCAGGAGCCTCCACATGCCCTTTGTAAGAATGGTGTCTGGTGGGAGTTTTGGAAGCCATTGTTTTAGTGTTAAATACAGCAGTTCCTTTCACACACAGACATTTAACCCACAGACAGTCTCCTTTCGTCCCAAGACTAAATTACAGTGCATGTAATTAGTATTAACCTGGTAATTTTTTCTAACTCTTCTTCCTTTGTTGCTAAACCCTCATTTTTAACATTAGATGTATTTCTGGAATCACCTGTTGGTTACCATCCACTCTGGGTGGAAAGTCTTGTCTGTCTGACATCCAAGCCTTTGTTTCATGGGAAAGCAATCCAGCCAAGAAGGAAGAATTTTGGTTCATTTTTCTGGCTGGGAGTTTGCCAAAATCCTCCTCTTTTTGTTTCAACCCTTGTTAAAAATATTTTTAAATGTGTGACTATTCTTTCCTGTCTTGTAAGACTATTCTGAACATAATTTAATTTAACGTTGCTTCGATTAAGAATCCTTCATTGCCCCAGGGTCATCAGTCAACATTCCTTCTTTTCGTATGATAAATGCCGCAGGTGAGAGAGTTGTCACTGAGGCTTCTATTGTCCTCTGTACATTACCCAGAGTATTTTTTTCCTTTCAGTTTATTTTTTTAATCGAATTACTTGATACTAGCTTTTTATCTTATGAATTGCCTTTCTTTCCAGAACAGACAGAAGAAAAACAGGGTTCAGCTTAGTTCAGTTTTTTCATTTATTGAGATTTAATATTGAAATGTATATTTGAAGACCTGTCATTTTGAGCAAGTTATTTTGTAGGACAAACCAAAAGGGAGGCAAAAAAAAAAAAAAAAATCTCCTTTGAGAATTGGTTGGCTTTCTTTATCAAATAGTGCAGCTTTGTAACACGTCCTTCCTGTCTTGGGGACTGTGAGAAATCATTGTATGTACCCTGGATTTCCTTGTGCCTCACCTCAGTAGCAGAGGCATCATTTTACATCTGTTTCAGCAGGTTGGTTGATATCCTCTCTGAAATCAGGAAACTATTAAAACCTGTGCCTGTGTGGGCTTGGGGTCCAGGTGGACTTGTCTTGGGATTTGAGACCTCAGGGCATCAGTTTCCTTGATTGGAAATGGGAGTGATAACGAAAGCAGACCCTGTAGGATTATTTTCGGTAGTAGATGAAATGAGAGATGTAAAATGCTCAGTATAGTGAGTACATGGTAGGCACTAAAAAATAACTTCTTTTGTTACTGTTCATTCACTCATTCAACACAGATTTTTTTGAAAGCTTACTTACCATATACCACAATTAGTAAGACCTGCATCCCTGCCCTTAAGGAAATTAGGGTTCATTGAGAAATATGTTCAGTTCAATATGCTTATATAGAATGCCTGCTATAGGCTGTGCACTTTGCTTGTTGCCATCTTGATGCCACCTGATGAGTCCTTAACCTCTGGGAAATTTCATCTACCTAGGAAGTCAGAATGTAGCCTCGGGAAATAACCAGGGACTGGCTCAAATAATTTTTAATAAGAAAGGTTAAGTCCTATGTTTTCTAATAGTGTTATTGGCAAAAAGCAGACACACTCCAAAATTTCAGGTGCCTAAAGAACACTGAGGTGAATAATAACAGCCCATCCACTAATGATTCCTGGATTTCTGTCAGAGGTGTGAGGAGATTTCATATATGCTTCTGAGCATAGATTCAATTAGAAATGGTATTTTCAGTCCAAGTTGATATCAGATACCTAGTGGTCCCCTGGAAGTGATGGCTGTAAACGGAGGAAGTTCTCTCTCTTCAAGAGATGCTCATGCTCTCCCTAGTTCCTGGAATGTCCTCTTTCTACTGCTTGCTATCTCTTATTAGACTTTTGAAATTAGTCACAGCTCGCTCAGGTGTCACATCTTCCAGAAGGCTCTCTGTCCTTCTCTCCATCATAACACTTACCATACTCTACTATCATTGTCCATTCATAGAACTGAATTTCCTACTACAGCATGAACACTTTCCTTTTTCCCTGTTCCTCAGTTTCTTCATCTATAGAAGAAAGGTCATGAAAAGATTATCATAAAGTCCTTTCCACGACTGGTTGTGCACCAGCATGGCAGAACAACCAAATTGGGAAGTTGGGTACTTTGGAGTATATATTGGAATTAAATAGAAAGAGCAAAGACTTGGGAAAACAACATCAGAAAACCCAGGCTCGCTCAGTCTCATGCATGTTGTGCTGGCCAAGAGGATTTTTTTGGAATACAAATGAGCACATTGTCAAGAAACCAGTGCATAGCAGAAAATGGGTGGGCTCTGGAGTGAGATGGGCCTGGTTACCTCTGTCTAACCTTAGGTAAGTTACTTCTGCCTTCTGTGCCTCAGTGCCACCTCTGTAAATCAGGAATAGAAATGTCCACCGTCTGAGGGTTGTAAAGATATAAGTAATGATATATATAAAGTATTTGGTCCATAGTATGTGCTTAACAAATATTCCCTATTATTTTTATTTTCTCAGTTAGAAATCAAGATAAGCAAATCAGCCATGGGCATTGAGTCTAAAATAAATATAATTTAGAACCTTTGAATCTTAGCATTCGAACAGATGTTATGGGTTGATCTTGCTGACTGCTACAGCATCTCCTGACAATGGGATGGGTAGCCTCTGTTTGCACACTTCTAGTCAGGGGTCCTTGCCACCTCACAAGACAACCCACCCCCTTATAAAGTCATTATTAGAAAGTTCTTCCTTTTATCAAACAAAAATCTGCCTCCTAACTTTCTCCTACTGCCCAATCTTCATTCTCTCCCAATTGCAACTCTGCCTCTGCCATCCCATGAGAACTTTTCATATATTAGAAGAGCTTTGAGCACTTCTAGAATTTTCTTTCAGACTAAATGCCCACAGGTTTTTCAGATTGTCTCATAAAATCGAGTTCCATACGGCTTGCCAAACTGGGTGTGATTAGGAGGGTATAAATATACATATGAATAGAGAGCATTCAGTCACCCAAGAAACATTTACTGAATATCCAACTATGTTACAGACCCTTTGGTAGGTCCTGGGGGTACAGAGATGAATAAAACATCGTCATCTGGGCCTCAGTTACTCCCAGTCTAGTGGGGAACAGGGACACATCGGAGACGGTTTCAAAAGATTGCGTCAATGAGAGTGTCCACGTGCATCACAAGACTGAGGAGAAAGAGCCAGAGTGGTTTTCATGTATGTCTTATTTACCAGCACCACTGACTCAGTCTGAAGAAACCACCAGTGCCCCTTTCCTCTTTTCAGTCATTTGACAACTGCTCTGGCAAGCCCCCTCACATTCACTTGGTCCGTTGTTTCAACTCAGAAGCATGCTCCTACCTCAGGGCCTTTGTACAGGAGATTCCCTCTGCCCTTTGCTCAGATAGGCATGTGACTGGCTGCCTCCTTTCCCTCAGATCTTTGCTAACATGTCACCTTAGTAGTCAGACCTTACCTGACCACTGTATTTAAAAATTGCATCCCCCACCACCACTTCCTTTCCCCCAGTTCTGCTTACTTTCTCCTTAGAATTCACCATTATCTGATACACTTTATATTTTAATTGTTTCTTGTCTGTCTCCCCCATGCTCAATCAGAATATAAGCTCAGTGATAGCAGGAATCAAATATGTTTTGCTCTGTTTCTAGTCAGTGGAATTGTACCTGGCACAGAGTGGATGCTCAATAAATATCTATGAGATAAATTAATATAGAGTACTTGTATTCAGCCCTCAGGTTGGAATATTATCCCTTTCATAGGAGAATCCTATCAAAATCTACTCCTTCCTGTGAAAAAGCCTGCCTCAATTGCCTCCACCTGCAGGAAGCCTTCCCTACTCTGCTCAGCCAGAATCAGTCTCCACCTCTTCTCTGTTCCTACATATAACCTTAAAATAAAAATCTCTGGTTATTTCTTATTTTGATGAGCTATAATTCATTCTTATATCTTTCTTTCCCCTCTAAATAATAAGCTCTCTGAAGCTAGAAACAATTTCTTAGTTGTTTTAGTGCCCATCCCTAGTGTCTACCACATAGTAGGTGCCAGTTATATGTGAAATTTGTGTGCCTATTGCATATTATGTACTCGAAGTGTAAAAGAAAAGGATCAGAAACATTCTCCACCTTCAAGGAGGTTAAGGCCTCAATGAGAAATACTATCCCCAAAGGCAGAATCTAAAGGAGCAGGGAACCAACATCTACTGAGTACCTGTTACACGCTAATCATGTTACATGCATTATCACTTTTAATCCTCATAATAACTCCTAGCAAAAAGTAATATTAACTGCATTTTGCAGATGAGAATACTGAAGCAGAAAGAGGTAACAAAGTAGGAATGCAAAGTAAATTTTGGGAAGGAAAGAAATAGCATATATTAAGAAATTCTGAGAAATTTCCCATCAGAATTTCCCTTCCCTATTCCTATGTGTTGGATTTGTAGCTTTCCCAAAAACCATGTTGCAGGGAGGTTAATTTAACTTGGCCAGGGTCACACAGCAATAAGCTGAAGAATTGAGATTCAGATCCACCTCTGTCTAACGCCCAAGTCCCTTCCTTTCTCATCATATTTTATTTTTTTATTTTTATTTTTTTTTACAAATTTATTTCTCCCCCCTCCACTCCCACCCCCGGGTCTGCTGTCTGTGTCCATTCACTGTTCTTCTGTGTCTGCTTGTATCCTCATTAGGCAGCTCCAGGAACTGATCCTGGGAACTTCCAGAGTGGGAGAGAAGTGAACAATCTCTTGCACCACCTTAGCTCCCTCTCATCATACTTTAAACCAATGCATTTCTAACTTTAATGTGCGCTGGAATCATCTGAAGATCTCACGGAAATGCAGATTCACTAGGAATGATATGGGGCCTGAGGATCTGCATTTCTGACAGGTTCCCAGATGATGTCAATGTTGATGGTTGAGGGACCACCCTTTGAGTAGCAAAGCTTTACACCATAATTTGAAGCAATTTGTGAGCTATTAAAAAGAAAACAAATCCTCTGACGAGTTGGTTTTACTAACACTGAGTTTGCCAGACTGACCAACACTGTGTAGATACACACAGAGGTGGGATGGAAGGGGATAAAGCCAGGGACTTCAGAACCTCAAAACATCCCCAGTCAGTCTTCAGAAGTGGAAAAAACACCAATGCAGGGTGAGTACATCCTTTTGAGTACTCGCTCTATGCCAGACACTCTGCTTGGGCACTTGGAGAGAGGCAAGCCCATGTGGAGAGAGAGCAGGAGCTAGGAAGTCACCCATGGCCTAGATTCATGCAAATCCTAGCCTTGGGGGCCTGCTAGCTGGTTGGCTTTGGGCAGATATTTAACAATTCTTACTCTCAGTTTCCTCATCTGCAAAATGGGCCTGATGATACCCATTTCACTCAGATTAAACAAGGTAGCATTAATAGGCCCCTTAGCACAGTACCTGGCATGGAGTAGGCCCTAAATAAGCCATAGCTACTGTTTATCCCACGTGTTAGTTAATCCTCACAGCAGTCCTTTGGTTGTGAAGATTAAGAGATCATCTCTATTTTTTGGAATAAAGGAACAGGCTCTTGAAGCTTAATACAGCAAGTAGGATTTTGAGCCACACATGTTTATTTGCAGTGATGGCCACTAACACTGGGTTTGTTCAGGTAGATTTTCAAGGCAGCTGATGGCAGAGAAGGGCATCTCAGGACTGGCAGGGAGGGAGTTCTGGGATTCAGAATGGGCTGTATTTAGCCTAGTGTATGAATTACAGCCATGCAGGTGATCTTGAGGTGCCTGGGGATTTTATCATGTGTTTTGAGAAAAGGATTTCAGCCTTAGCTAGGGGTTCTAACATCCACAAAAATTCCTTACTCAACTCAGACATTTTCATCAACAGCAGCTACCCATCTGGCCACCCCTTAGGGGCTTTGCAGATGAGGGGAGTAGCTGTTAGGTTTCTAGAGAATGAAAGAGCAAGGTGTGCAGGTTAGCAGTGCAGAAACACTAAAGTTCCTTCCGGCCAGGCTGGTGAGGGGACATCTCTGCTGCTGCAATTGCCCATGAGGATGTCATGAGCAGAAGTAATTTCCAAGGTCCCAAAGGCAAGGAAAAACCACTTCTATCCAGAATAACTGGGAAATGAATGTTTATAATCAGCTCTGACCTCAATATATGATTCAACATGTTCAAATACAGTGAAAATACTCATCACAAACTGCTGAAAATAATTTACTTTTTCTAAGATAATTCCAAAAAACCTCTTTGAGGTATTTCAGGGCATCAGAATAGTTGTCAAGAACATATTAGTTCAAGTGGGGTAACTGAAGTTATGGAAAAGGGCACTGAATTCGGAGTAGAAAGGCCTAGACCAAGGTCAGCAAACTTTGGCCCAAGAGCCAAATATGGCCCACTGCCTATTTTTCTGAATAAAGTTTTATTGGAACACACCCACACTCATTTATTTAGATTGTCTAGGACTGCTGTCACATTACAGGACTTAATGGAAAAATTAAGTAGTTGTGACAGAGGCTGTTTGACCCACCATGCCTAAACTATTTACTGTCTTGCTCTTTACAGAAAAAGTGTGCAGCCCCATGATCTAGGCTAAGATCCAGCTCTGTGATCTTGGGCAAGTTACTCATTCTCTCTGAGCTTCAGTTTCCACATCTGTAAAATCGTGATTATCTCTCACACATGATTGCTTTGAGAATCACACGGAATAGAATGGGTGGGAAAACACTTTGCAAACTCAGAATCTCTGCAGAAAGGTGGACTGGGGTGATTTTTATTGTTCACCTCATCTGTGCTGGAGGTGAAGTCACCTAGAACCTTCTTAGTGTTTTGTTTTCCAGTCCCTGTCATCAGCTCATTGTCCTGTTTTCCCTTTCTCACAAATGCAGTAAGAATTTCCTTCTCCTATTCAAAGCATTCTGGTTCTGTGCTTCCAGAAATGGAGAATTAGTACAAATGTGCGTATCCATTCTTTCACTTACCAAACATTTATTGAGTACCTACTATGTGGAAGGATGCAAACTTTAATAAGCCAGATCTTGTGGGGAGAAGTTTTTGGTTTCTAAGGAGAGAAGTCAGATACACAAATTATCGTAACAGAGTAGAGATGTTGCCATGTCTTAGTAGGAGGACACATTGTGTGTTTGTGTGTGTGTGTTTGATACAGACAGAAATATTCAGGTTCATATTGAAGAACAGCTTGTTAAAAACAAGAACCAGTTTAATCCAAAAAACGCTGAAGTACTTAAAAATGTAGCCATTATGAATAACAGTTTTCCTTGGAATATGCATTCTGAATTTTAATAAGTTTCTATCCCAAACTGCCAAGAATGCATTCCCTGCCCATACATGGTTACTGAGGACCCCTCACCAGTGCCTGCTATACAGGACTATTAGGGGAGTAATCAAACGTAAAGGTTGTACATTCCATATTTTAGATTTCCATATGTCACCTGGGCATAAAGGAGCCAGGTACTCATTATAGTTTTTGAATCATGGAGATAGTCCTTATTTCATAATACCTTATTTTTTCAATAAAGATGATTCAATAAGCATAACTTCAGTGATTTAATTTTTTGTTTGTTCAACTTTTCATCAAAATAAATTCATAAATGGGGAACAAAAATAAAGTTCATTTTAATTTTCTGTTCTGAAATTTTAAATTTTCTGTTCTGAAAATATGTTGCTATACCTATATGGTCAAATCTTTGCTACTTCTGATGAAGGAAGAAGATGTAGCTATTTAGAGGGGAAAAAGGAAGAAAAAAAAGACGTTATTCATTTCTGCAATGCAGATATACACACACTTAACTCTAGGCTCCAGACTGGATGCCCCAGGTCCCTCCAGCATGGCAGCTCTTTTGGTCCCTGTGGAAATAGTGTGGGTATGCTTCATGAAGGTGTTTTATCTGTATTTTCTGTGTGCATTTAAACACATACTGCAGATCTAAAACCCATCACCAACACATAGCCACCAAAATTAAAAAATGAAATTCTTCCCCATTTTACTCTTCCCCTACTGCTATAAACACTTTCTAAAAGAAATGAGACTTAGGTTTTTATATTTTCTACCTAAGGATTTAATCCTCTCTAGAGCACTTTTAAAGAGAATGTTTAGATTCACACAACTTTTCTTTTTGGACTTGGCTGGACTCCTCTTACAATGGCAAGCAGCACTTGAAGAATGCCTGTTCATGAACTAGGCTAACCACAGGTAGTTTCATTGTGCTGCCAGTTTATCTCATCTTTTTCAATCCACAGGCAAGTTTTTCCACCTCTGTCCTTCCTCCTCTTGTTCAATGCAGTGTTCTATTTTAGAGTTTGCAATTCATTATTTTATATCAAGGAGAAGCTTTAGTCTTTTCCCCACCTTCATCTCTGAAATGATGTTCATCTGGTTTTTAGTTTTCCTAAAAGAAGCCTCATTCCTGATGTTAAATGCAGTCTCTCTCTACACCTAGAGCAGGTGGTGACAACACAATTGTGCTAATTACAGCCAGGTACTAAGGTGATGGTAGGTTTGGGACTCTTACAGGCAGGAAAGGGGTTGATATGACACATTTGGCGGACAGGAGTCCTTTCTCTCACTTGACCTTCAGATACTTCGTAGGACTTTAACCATTTCTCTGAGCCTGGATGTGTGTGTTTTCCTTGCTCCTAAAGCAAAGGTCTGAAACAAAAATAAAATATAGAATGTAAAAATTATAGCCACTATGTTTATTTTAGATTTCCATATATATGAATAATATTAGAAAGAAGCATAGTGTATTAGGGAACACTGGTAAGCATGATGAATTTCTCCAAATATATTTCATCAGGATGATGAATCAGGAACTATTTCAATATAAGTTAGGTCTAATGTTCATTGTTAAGTGGTGAGTGTTTTGTTTATTTTTTTCCTCTTTTCATTTTGATTTTATACAAACTAAACTGGGCTGGATATATGGACTGTCTGACACCTTCCTAGCACTCATGCTCAAGGTTTATTATTGAGATAATTACATTGAAAATGCCGTTTAAAGCAGCTAAACTTGGTACAAGACTATTTAAAAGAAGTGATTATAAAAATATTTTAGTGCAGCAATTTTTAAGGCTTCTCTTATATACAAGGTAAATAAGACTGAGAAAGTTGCATGATGAAAATGGATTTAATTAAATGCATTTAGTTAGACTTGATGAGGTAGAGCCAATTTTAGGGTAAATGATATTAATAAACCAGTGAAAGTATTCTCTTCTATTTTTGTATTTGCAAAATGAAGTTTCTTGGAACAAGGGGCAGGGTCTTGTAACTCATACCACACACCCACTCAACTTCTCCCACATACCTACACCACTCACACAGCACACATACACAGTGTGATGGAAAGAGAAGGTCCCCCAGCAGGTGGAGTGGGCTCAACATTCTCTCCTTCATTTGCTAATTCTGACTGGCAAAGGGAGTATCTGGGAAAGTTTGTCCCTATCTTTCTTATTCTAACCCTGTTCTTTCAAAACACAAAGGAATATCCTAATGGAAGATGTTGTCATTTTTAGTTTTCCATTTGGGGAACAAACGAGACCAAGTGTCCTCCTGATTCTCTTTGCTTCTATCCTATAAAGGATAATAAAGTCACCCATTTTCTGATCCAGAACCCAACTTGTTTTCCCAGGTTCCCTCCTACAACCAACACAAACACAGACATTTACCAGCAAAACAGAAGCTGTTGGAAAGATTTTTTGGCTGCTGAAATGGGCTCCTGTCACCAGGACATGGCAGGCTTTTTGCTGTATTGTCTCCCATCCCTGGCCCCAGTACTCCAAAGAGAGCTTTATGTAATCAGTCTTTCCTGACATGTGACGTCCTGTCACTTTCCTCCCCTTCAGCTCTGCTGCCGCCCACAAATCAATAACATTGCCTGGGAAGTTCAATCCGGTTTTTGCAGCCACCCCAAGCTCTGTGTTTCTTAAAGGGTATGTCAGAAAATGTAAAGTTTCCTAATGATATTTCTGGCTGATGACACATGGCAGAGCTGATGGACTATTTATAATCAGTGGCACGATCGCAAGCACATTATTTTTATTTCACTTAGGGGGGAGCCCTGTCACTTGGTACCTCTCTTGGCAGACAAGCCGATGCCATCTCCACCTAAAGGAGCTAAATCCTCTTTGCAGAATGCATTTGCACTCACCCTTTGTGTTAGGAGGCTCCCCAGTTCTTTCCAATAGAAACCCTTTTGGGGGATTGTTCCTGGGTGGGGTCAGGGGGCGGGGTGAGGTGGGATGATGAGGGCAAAGAATGATTTGTAGCAACTGCTTAAAATGCTGGCGGCACCTGCATCCTTCACTATAAATTCCTCCAGTGCTTGCTGCTCAGATCCTGCTACATCCCTCTGAATGTGGGCATGACTGGCATGACTGAGGCAACAGACACAACTACTGTGTCCAGCATTTGCCCAAAATTTTAAGTCCTGAGCATAGAAAGCATAGCTGTCTATGCTCTAAGCACTACGCTAGGTAGCATTTAGTATACAGGATTTCATTTAACCCCCTCAAACCTGCCTAAGGTAATTGCTGTTATCTCCAGAAAGGAGACTGGGGGGCGGGGGGGAGCAGGAAATTAATGAAATAACTTCTCTCCAATGTCACACAGCTTGTAAGGAAAGCCTCAGGACTCTAGTTCAAGTCTGTCCTAACAAATCACACCTGATCTCTTTCCACTAAGCTGTCCTGCCACTTCCTGATGACCTGGACACTTGCGTGTATCCGGCGTGGAAGCAGGGGCATTTTACCTGTTCCCAGCTAGGGCAGCTCCTGTGAGTTAGGTGGATGTAAGAGGTGGAAGAATTGGACACCTCTCACCCTGGGGTTAAGCCCTTTTGTGAAAGAAACTGATATACCCATTGCAGTGGCAATGGGAAGTGTTATATTTGTAAAGATACTGAGTTTCTCTCCCCCTCTCTCCCTCTCTCCTTTTACCTCTCCCCTCCCTCTTTCCCTCTCTCTCTCCCTCTTTCCTTCTCTCCCCTTCTCTCCCTTTCTCCCTCTCTCCCTCTCTCCCTCCCCCCCTCTCTCTCTTTCTTATGTTTCCACAGGACAGAGTTTAGGGTATGGATTTGTTAACTATATTGATCCAAAAGATGCAGAGAAAGCCATCAACACTTTAAATGGACTCCGACTCCAGACCAAAACCATAAAGGTAAGAGGTGATGTGCCAGCTCTTGATTCAGGAGGTACTGGTTAAATTTCATCCCTTTGATCTAATAAATACAGGCTATGCAGGAGCCAGAAGTGGTGTTCTTTATTTATTCAAAGAACATTTACCATCCCCTTGTAGGAAGTGAGGGACACAGACCACAAAGAGTGAGAGAAGGGACTACCAGCTGTGGGACCTCCAATCCAGAGGCGGCAGGTGGGATGTCAGCAATGAATACCCCAACTGAAAAGGCCTGTGGGCCTGAGTCTGCAAAGATGGCCAGAACCAAGCCAAGGGAAGAAACTGAGGCAGGGAAGCTATTCCAAGCAGAGGTAAAAGAACATGCAAAGCTGTGAAAATGTAAGAAAACATTGTAAGTGGGGAACAGAATACAGAATAGTATGACCCAAGTTTGGATGGGGAGATGGGCAGGGGCCAAGTGAGAGGAGCTTGGGCTTCACCTAAAAGTGGAAAGAACCCTCCTAACCAAGCCTCTAAAAGGAAAAATCAGTTATAGACAAACATACTAGTGTATTAGGGTACAGGTACTCTAAAATCAATGGGAATCCAAAGAAAAAGTAACATTCCAGCAGTTTGAAAATAACCAGACTGGTAGATAATATCTCAGGAGGGGTTGTTTTAAGCCAAAAAAGAAAAACTGTTACCCAGAGCTTTCTCCTCCAGATGGAGGTTTCTGTGGCTGAATCGCAGCACTCTCCATTCAGACTTCCCCTCCTGGGAACCCTTCAGGAGGTGGTGCTGTTTGCTGCGGGGCCCCCTTGGGCGGCCTGTGGTGTCCTCATGGATGAAGCCTGCCTCCTCCTTAGCCTCCCTTCACCTTCTTCCCCCACCTTCAGGCAGCGTCCTGTTTGGGGGCAGCTGCCAGCAGATTAATGAGTCCCATCCTTCATAGCCTATTAAACCGCGGGGAAGTGTCTCCTGGGCGCTCTTATCCTCACGACAGCAGGTCTGACGCAAAGTAGGACAAAAGAGAAACCTCTCCCAGAATGGAAATCTATAGATGGCACCAGCTCTCAGCGTCTGAAAACACAAAACCAGAACTTTTTAGTCTAACAGGGCTACTTTTCCAACATCCAGTCTGACAGGAGAGACCACTGATAGAATCCTAGCTGGGAGATAATCAAAACAAAAACAAACCAAAACAAAGCCTTCTCTTTGGGGAATATGTGATTATCTCTCTCTCTTTTTTTAAAAAGCAGCTTTACTTTTGCAATTGAGTTTAGCTTATTTCTAAAGACGATTGCCTTCCCTGATCTCATTCCAGGCCCAGGCACACAAAGACCCCAAAATGTGCCTGATGCAGGCTGCCTCAGCCTCAGCTCAGAATCAGTTCCTGTGAGTTCTCTAAGGGGGAAATAATCAAGAGTTGTTTAATTATGGGGTAGTCCTCTGAGAGGCAGGAGGATTAATTTATTTCAAAGGAAAAACATAGCTATTTTCATGCTTTAAGTAAAGATGGGATGAGCATGTCACCTGACTCTTTGATGCGGCCACCAGATGATGAGAGCTGTGTTTGTGAGTTTGATTGATTTTTTGTGTGATCTCGTTCAGCTTTAGAATGTCAGACATTTACTCTTCCCTCGACAGACACTCTGACCTTGAACTGAGTAAGGTGCTTTATTTCCTTTTACAGTTTCCTGGAAACCCAAACTCTTCCTGGAAGGGCTGAAGATCAAATCATCAACCATCCATTCTGGGGTTGTTTTTGGTTTTTTGTTTTTTGTTTTTAAGGATTCCATGAGACCCGTGGGGTTTCCCCAAAGACTGAGCAGACCCCACTTCTCTGGTCTCATAATGTACAAGCTGGCCCATCATTCCATCAGAACGTAGTGCTTTGTGTAAAAGGATCTTACAGACAAGGAACACTGATTATTCTCTCTGTGTGAAGAGCCAGTCTGCTTCCTTCCTTTATCTATATTCCTTTCCCCACTCCCTCACCCACCCTGCATTTACCCTGCATCAAAATGTTGCCAACACATTTGCACCCAGCAGTAACGTGGGCTTCTGAGACACTGTAGGATTCAAAATGCATGATGCCACGGCTGAATCAATAATTTCCATTCTCTACTATGAATGAAAATTTAATGTGCAAACGTGGGGATTTCAGCCCTACATTAAAGCAGTTTATTTGCCATACTAAAAATTAAGTTTGAGTGATAGGTTCCTTTATTAACTTTTCTTCTCTTTCCTAAAGGGACACAGTGTTTAAGGTAAAAATCATATTAAAGGAGGGGAAAAAAGCAAACTCTTTTTGTATGCTCTTAAATAGTCTCATCATTTATTAATTTTTTAAAATTGCTTTTCTGCCTTTCAGGCCACTGTTTACTTCTTCTGCTTCAGTTTGCTTTGATAAGTGACATGAGATTTATCTCTGCTCTGACTCCCGTGAAGGAATTAGATAACTTGGCTGTCTGGAAAAAACAACTATCTTCTTTGGAAGCATGCGTTACAGAGATTTTCTTGGAACCATGTTTGCAAACTTTGGTCAAGTTTATCCCTCCTTCCTGCATTTCTGGAGTATTTCTTGAGTGCTAGGTGTAAAACACACTACTTAATTGTGAAATATTTCAAGAAAATAGGTGCAGACCAACCAAGAGTTAATTCCTTAGTTGTAAAGGTTAACAGCTAGATTCAGGGATGGTTATGGAAAGATCTGAGACGGTAGTAGAGAATGGGGTGAGCTGAAGAGAGCAGTAAAGAGAACTGTTCTTCAGCTGCTGCTAATTGTTTGAGCCCAGATTGTTGCCGGGTCTTCCAATTTTTCAAGAGAAAAAGAAATTGAGTTTTTTTTAAGCCAAATCTCCCAGTTTTTAAAGGTTGGCAGCTGATTCTAAAACTTTTAAGGCAGGTCAAACAAACTTAATAGATGGCTTGTGGGCAGGCAGTTTGCAGCCTCTGAACTCTTAAGTGTACAAACACTTTGTTTTGCTGATTGGCAGTGAACTGCTAAAGGAGAATGGAGGACCCAGAGCAGGGGACCCAGGGCCTGCTCATAGAAGGTGCTCACAAGTGATGGTGCCCTGTCAACAGATGTTCATATTAAAGGAGATATAATGTGACTGTGAAGTTCAAGGGTATGCAGAGGGCAAAGCCAGGCGTCTCTCCTCAAGGAGCATACAATCTAGGCATAGACACAGCAAGAAAGGGTGGCATGCAGAACTAGATCCCACTTGAGCAGCGTGGATGGTGACTGCAGAGTTGTTTTCTGGATTATAACGTCTTTAGTTGGAGAAGGTGTTCCCAATCCTCACCTTGGAGAATGGACTTAGTAAGATGAAGTGATTCGTCCAAAGCTACACAGCTGGCCTTCAGTTGAGCTGGATTTAGCATCCAAAGGTCCTATAACATATTCTGCCAAAATAGTTGCTGCTGAATGTGTGACCATAAGTGTGAAAGGAAATAATAATAGTAACTGTAATGCTACCTTTTACTGAGTATCTACTCTGTGTCCAACACTCTTCTAAACCCTCTACTCGTATTTGATATCACTTAATCTTTGAAACATCCCTGGGGCTAAGTGCTTTAGACACAATAGCTCTAATTTTTAAAAGAGCAGCTGAAGGAGATGCTATTATCTCTTATACAAATGAGAAAACTGAGGCCCAAAGAGATTAAAAGACTTACCCAGGATCACACCTTTGGCAAATGAGATTGGGAGAAAGAAAAAAAATGTTTTAGAAATAAATCCCTGGCAGTAGGTCACAAGTGTTGGAATGTCACACTGCCTGTTTGCTTCCCAGCACGTGCATTCTGGGAAGGTGTGTGGGTGTGTATTTGGCTCTGCACACACACATACGGGTTACGCTTTGTGGCATGGGAAGAAGATGTAAAAAGCAAACAAATTGCGTGGCTTCTCCAGGTTCTTCGGTCAACAGGCTTGTGGCTCAGGGCTCCTGCGGTCAGTAGGAGACAGACCTCATGTCATATTGTTTCTTCCCAGCAACAAGTATTTCTCAGGCCCCCTGCTTTCCAGCTACGTCCTGGGATTTTAGGTGAACCAGAGAAGGAAGTGTCCTGAAGACCAGAGAGGGATGGGCTATGGACCATGGGCTTACATTCTCTGGGCCTGGCTTCTCACTTGGGAAACTGGGTCATTTCTCAGCATTTCAACCCTGAACCCAGTGGAGATGATTTGCCCCGTTTAGGGCTTCCAGGGTGCTGCTTGTTTAATTCAGTTTAGTTTAGTTTCCACTTGTCAATTTAGACTCCCGGAAGCATTGGGTGAAATGACTGTGGATTCTGTCAAATGATTCCCACTACTCCTTACCCCGACCCTTGATGCCTTTCCCATTCCTGAGCTTCTCCATGAACTCAAATAGGGTAGCTTCTGAATTTACACTGTAATTTCAGCCTCTAAGAGCCACTCAGTTGAATCAAGTTGCATTTGGTCCAGCTCTTTGTTGCATTAATCAGGAAGAAAGAAAATTAGATGGCTCTGTAGTGCCTTCAAAGAGTTGACTTGATGTTCAGGTTACATAGAACCTTAAGCAGAGAGTGATCCAAACTGGTGTTTGAAGGTATGATATCTTTCTCACTGAGCCTTTCAGAGTGATGGATTTCTGTTTAGGTTTTCCCTAAGTTCAAGGAGTAAGACTAGAGAAGTGTTCACTGCTTGTATCCAGAAACCTCTACCTCATGCGGTCACAGACATGCAAAGGACCAGCTGTAATGCAGTGAGATGGGGGTGCTTATGGTGCTGGAGAAGTTCCCATTTGATGTTTGGGGGAAAAATAGGTTGCTGTGCAAGGTTTGAGAGGCAGGTGGATCTGGTCAAAGTCAATCCCCAAGAAGGTTGATCTGGCAGTGGTGTGCCACTTGGGGACTTTGGTACATGAAACCCAGCAGCTTGCAGGCTGCTGCGATAGGTTTTTTATCTCCTTTAGACACTGGTTTTCAGTCCGCCCTATTAGGAGTATTTTTACTCATTTTTAAAGCAGGATGTGTTTATTTGTAGATAATTTGGAAAACACAGAATCATATCATGAAAGCAATATCAGCCATTCCCTGTCCAATATTGTTAACATTTTAGTATATGTCCTTCCTCTCTCTCGTTGCATATTTTACATATTTACAAATGGTTTTGTGTTTTGTCTTTTTCTAATAATTGCATTAAGCTATGACTCAAATTATAAACAGAAGACTTTCAATAAAACATTTCCAAAGCACTGCTCTCATGCAAACCAGGGGTATAAGCGATTTCAAGACTAGCTCTGGGCTAAAGGAGCAAAAGGCTGCTTCTGCCATTCTGAAGGAACCCAGGAGGATTGGCACTCAGTCACAAGGCTCGGTGAGAGAGTAAGAAAGCAGCTTTATCTAGAAGCAGCAGCCCAGCTCCCAGGGGACAAGGAACAGGACTAGAGAAGGGGAAGGTATGTGAGTCAAGGCTTTTCAGGAGAAAACTCCCTTCTGCAGGAAGGAGAGCCAGCTCTTTATTCCAGCCTCTCTGGGTTGTGGTGCTCCTTAGCCATTTCTCCATTTTCACTTTATTCTTCTAATAGCATCAACCGTGCCTCCAGGGGAGCATCCCCGCCTGAGTTTTGCAGGTTCCAGTTTACTCCCGCAACTTCTTCTTGCCAGGGGTCATGAGGAAGTGGCACCAACCTCCCACCTTCCCTTCTGCAATCCACCTGCCTTGCTAAAGGCCTCCATTCCGCTGAGGCATCTTTTCTTTGTACTTGGCATAAGCAATTATTTCTCCTATCACTGCTCTTAATGCTTCCTGGAGTTAGCAGATCATTTTTTGCTGACAGATATCACCCCACCCAGCAATGATGGACTGCCTCCTTAGTCTTATTAATAATAAAAGGCATTTTTTCTCCTCCGCCATTACAGCTCTAGTCAGAGCCAATGCGGGAGTGCTTCCCTGCCAAGGTCAGCAGGGGCAGCTGGATCACTGAATCCCCAAGGAACCAAGAGAGGGCACGTGGCAACACCAGCAGAAACTGGAAACCTGTTTACCCCCGTTGTACCAGGCTGCCCTCTCTTGTGGGAGATTTTATTTGACTGCTCTGCTTTCCCAGTGCCCTGTTAACTTCCTCTGAATGAATAATTTCAGCTATAGAGAGACAAGTGTGAGAGATGGAAACACAGTTGCCATGCTTTCTCAGCCCAGTGCAGCTGATACCATCCTAGGGTCTTAAAGAGCATTCACAGCGTCCTGTGACTGAGTTACCGAAAAGAAAAAAAAAAGGACAGGTACAGGTTGAGAGGACACATGTTTTCAGAAGTGTATGGAATGAGTTCTGGGAGCTTCGGCTGTCTACAAATGTAATAGAAGCCTACAGTGTGATGTGAATTGCTTAAAAAACCAGCATACCCTTGACTATGTTAGGAGAGTTGTAGGCTCTCAATCACAGGAAATAGTGGTTCCTTCTTGTCTACTTTGGCCAGCCCATACCTGGTATTTTGTGTCCCATTCTCAGCTCCACAAATTAAAAGGGCCTGAAACTCTAAAGGTTGTGCAGAGGCAAATGAATAAAATGGTATCCACACATTCACCCCACATTGTTGTTCCCTTCTCTAGGAAGGAAAATTCTTTGGTGACTCTAAGGCATTAGCACAGGCCTTTATTTCAAGAATCTGGGAGAAGGTCCTGTGTGGCCAACAGGGTAGAGCATTTCCCTTGGGTGATATTGAGTCCCTTATTGTCAGAGGCATTCAAATGGAGTGATTAGGGATGATGTAGAAGGGATTCTTGTACCAGACTGGAATCTGACTAAGTGAAACTAAAGGTCCCTTCTAGCACTGACATGCTGTAACTTTGTGTTGTTTCTGGGCCTAGAGCTTCTTTGTCCAGTATAAAAGCCACTAGCTACATATGATTATTTCCATTTAAATTTAATTAAAATCAAAAGTTCAATTCCTCAGTGGCCCTAGTCATATTTCAAGTATTCAGTAAGCATATGTAGCTAGTGGTTACCATATTGGATGGTGCAGATACAGTACATTTTCATAATCCCAGAAAATTCTGTTGGACAGCACTGGCCTAGAACATCACTAGCCCTGAGAATTAAAGTCTCACTTCTAGGTAGTGATCATGCAGCTCAAGGGCAGGGCAGCTGGTCTGTCAAGAAACATGGAGCAGCACTTCCCTCTTCCCTTGCTTATTGTTATTCATTCAAAAGAACTATGAGAAAAGATGGAAAATATCCCAACTCTGTCAAAAACTACTGGGGACAATGACCTTGGGCGACTTTACTTCTCTGAACTTATGTCCTCGTCTGCAGAATGGTTCCTTCCAGATCTAACAGTCTAACCAATAAGGTATTATAGCATGATCTTTCCAGCTTGGAACTTTCCAGGTCAAGTAACAGTTCATGCCAAGAATACGGCTTTTATTTCACTAAGTTAGTATAGCTTAGTGGAAGGATTCCAGAACTTGGACTCATACCAAGTTTGTCTCTTAGTTCAACTGTGTGACCTTGGACAAGTACTTGATCCCACCAGCCTGAGTTTGGCATCTGGAACATGGAACTAACTATATCTCCCTCTGCAAGTGGTCATGGCTTATAGGGAGAAATGCACCCCTTAATGAAAATTACTGCAATAGTGTCACCCCTAAGCTGAAATTTACATGAAGAAGAAGATTTTACCACTTTTCCCCATCTTTATGCTTTAGAGATGCAGATGAGAGTAAAGAACGGGTCCGAGTCTTACTAGGGCTCAGCAAGAAAAGTAAAGGACTTTGTATGGCGGAAGCACTACACAGCTTCCAGGTGGCCCCACTAATCTTACCAGTTTTTCATAAAGCAGGAATCAGGGGTTGCAGTTTAGCGAGCAGACTGAGAGTCTGGAGCCCTGAGTCTGAGACCAGCTTTTCCACTCACCTAGGTCATAGAACATTCAACATATCTCTTCCTCTGCAGGCCATTTGATAATTTGAAGGACTTTTTAAAAGAAATTTTTAAAAGGAAGGTACATGAGTCCATCCTTACACCATTTTTTAAAATTTTAATAAATATTTATCCAGTCTACTGTGTGCCAGATACTCTTATTTCACTCTCAGATGCTCTTCAATTCCATGATTCTCTCTTGCTCCTTCTCCACATCAGAGTCAGGCCCTAGGAAAGAGCTAAAATCCATTGCATATACTAAATTATAAAATGTTATTTTAAGTCAGAGTGAAGTTATTGAGCTCCTGCTTCCCATGAGGCTTTCAGACTAGATGCCACAGGAGGAGTGAAATTAGAGGAGGCATCTGCAGAGACCACCAGAATGCTCTAACTAATAGGGCAGGTGAGATGTCTCTCAGAGGGCTGTGAGGGGAAGCAGGATCTGATAGTTGCCATTGAAGTGTATGTCATCTCTAGAGTCCACAGAGAGCACAGTCATTTGTGCCTGGCCTCATGGAGGAGGTGGCATTCAGGCTGGTCTGGAGGATGGGCAGGAGTACACTTGCAATGATGGTAAACACATACATAAAACAAAGACAGGGAAGTAGAAACCTTCAGCATATATTCATAAAATTGTGACCACATTGGTTTGAACTGAAACAGTATACATGAACTTAGGATAGGGTACATAGAGTTAGCAAGAGACAAGAGACTGGGCCAGATGCCAGAGAGCCTTGAATGCTCAGGTAAGGGCTTTGGACATCCATCACAAGGCATTAGAGAACCACTGAAGGTTTTTGAGCATGCAAGTGGCGTGAATCAGAACTCATTAGAAACATTACCATCAGGCTGTGACTCAGAGAAGAATATTACATATCAGGTGGCAGGTGGGGGAACACGAAGAGCAGAGCCACATAAGGAGACACTTGTCCTGCCTGTGGGTGGGGCTGCAGCCCCGGCAGGGGGAAAAGCTGATCCTCACAATCAAAGCTGTTGTTTCCAGGAGCCAACGGGCTCCTTCTCTCCCTCCTTCTGGAGGTGGGATCAGAGTTCCTGGGAGAGTTTGCTCCTAGAGGGTTTTGGCAACACCCCAGTCTGTTCTCTGCTGCCATTCCCCTAGTGCTTTTGGAATGAGTGTCCTTGAGAGACACTTTTGCTCTGGGGAGTTTGTGCTCACTGAGAGAGTGGGGTGTTACAACAGATTAGGGAAAATCTGCAGTCTGATCCTCTGAAATAATCTGCTAGACTAATTGTCCTTACATGTCTGGGACTGTGTTGTATTCATCTCTGTGCCCCCAGTGTCTAGTATAAGGCATTGAGAGCAATCATATCGATGCCCCCATTCATTGAGCACTTACTGTGTGCCAGGCCTTGTGCCTAGGTATCTTATATACATTAGCTTGTGTAACCCTCAAACAGCTCTATTAGAAAGCTTCTAAACTATATCTCATTCAAATGATGAAGCTCAAAAATGTTAAGTGGTGAACCCCAAAGTTAAGTGACTTACCCCCAAGCTAATAAGTGGTCAACTTTCAAATCCACATCTCACTAACCACAAAGCCTTTGTTCTTAACCTCAAATGACAACTTCCTTGCAGTGGCCTGACTCAGAACACCTGGCACTAACTCGCACCTATCAGTGAGGCCCACAGTTTAAGGGAGTATGAGGACAGAAAGGATGCTCCTGGCTCATAGAGCTGGAGTAGAAATATGAGGGAGAAGGATGGAAGGTACAAGGATGGCAGATTTGAACTCAGTAGAAGAAGGAAGTACTTAACAGTCAGTGATGCACAGCAGTGGTACAGGAAACCTCATGAGGTAGTGAGCTACCTGTCCTTGGAAGTGCGGAAGATGCATGGCAGACAGTTTTAATCCTGCCCTGAAATTCTGAGGCCACCACTGACTTTCTGGAAGCACATTTGAAGGATAGTACTTTCTGCTGGGATCACCTTTCTTACCTTCTGTCACCTTTATCTCCACTTACCGTGAACCAAGGATATAGAGATAAGCCATTTTGTGTATAGAATGCCTATCTCATTAAAAAATCCAGTCAATGATAGAGATCATTATTGGGATTCAAAGGGGACCAAGATGGGGGTAGGAAGTGGGAGGAAGAGGTGTGAGGTGGGGGCGTTTTCGGGACTTGGAGTTGTCCTGAGTGGTGCTGAAGGGACGGTTACCGGCATTGTATGTCCTCCCATGGCCCACTGGGTGGAATGTGGGAGAGTGTGGGCTATGGTGTGGACCACTGACCATGAGAAGCAGCGGTGCTCAGAGATGTATTCATCAAATGCAATGAATGTCTCATGATGATGGAGGAGGTTGTTGTTATGGGGGCAGGAGTGGGGTGAGGGGGGTGGGGGGTATATGGGGACCTCATATTTTTTTAATGTAACATTAAAAAAGTAAAGACCAAAAAAAGGAGGGGGACCAAGAAGTGGCACCTCTGTTTTTCACTTCCAAGTACCATACAAATTGAGAGAGATAACAAAAGAGAAAAGCAGATGGCATCCAAAGGTTGCCTTTATTTCCAATTAAGGCCTAGGTGGATTGCACGGCCACAGTAGGCTTCCTAACACTGAACCCCACAGACAGACAGACTGAAACATCCTATAGCAGGTGCTCTGGACCCTGCAGGCCTCTGCACATGAAAGCAGAGCCTTTCCCATGGAATTTAGAGCCTGGAGCAGCATGTGCTTCCCGTGGGCATCTGGTTCTGAGCCTCTCATGCCCATTTCTGTATTGAGCTCTCCATTGGAAGTGGTCATCCCACCTCCCCTGGAAAAGAGTGGGGGAGGGAGTGGAATGAAGCCCGGAGTGTTTGGACTCCCTCCACCTGGAAGGAAGCATCAGGAGTGGGAAATTAATTTCCCCCTATCAAGAGCAGCCCTCTGTATTGCATGTCTTCATTTGTTTGCTTACCTTCCTCATCAAACCATGGGGTCCTTGAAGCAGAGACACCCCTAGCACCCAGCACAGAGCCTGGTGCAGAGTAGGTGTTCAGGGAGGGAAGGAATGGGTGAACTCATAGTCTAATGCCAGTGTTTTCCTAAAGGAACATCTTTCCAAAGGTGAGAACGATGCTTGTTTCTCTCATTTTTATCCTCCTGATAGCACCCAAGATCATATCTTTAGCATGTTTTCCATGCCTCTCCCTTTTCCATGACATGGCAGGGCAGAGACAAGGGACCAGGTGTTGCTGATGATTCAGGAACCATTTCCCCACCCCACCCCCCCAGACTATGAAAAGGTGAAGGAACCTGTGGATGCTGAGTAACCCCCAGCCCTGGTCCTGCTGCCCCATTTGTAATGAATGACACTGCCTGCTTTAGCCACCTCAGAGACCATCATTGAGAGCAGCATGGCGAAGTCAACTTGGAAAATGGAAAGTGTGTGATGTGAAGCAGTAGGATTTGTGGCAATGTGTTAAAGGAAATTTCATGTCATGGTAAAGTGTTAAAGGATGATCCAGACACACATACACATACACACACAGGGTGGCAGAGGAGGACAGTGCCTCTACAGATAGTCACTGGTAGTGTTCCAGGTGTTTATTTGCTTGTTTGGTAAAATTGGAATGTGTGTCCCAGTGGGGGCTAGATACCCAGGCTGGCCCACAAAAGCATATAATAATATTTGCTGAGCATGTACTCAATGCCTAGCATGTGCTATATACATGAAATATATTGCCTCAGTTCTTTAGAAGAACCCATCATAGGATGATTGATCCCCTTTTTTTACCAGTAAAAAGAGACTGATCAAGATCAAATTACTTGTCCAAAGTCACACAGCTAGTGGTACCAGAGCTGGCCCCAGTCAGGGCTCTCAAGCTTGATGTGGTGCTGTCACTCTTGGTAAGGGGAGGGAGGTCCTGCGAGCCAGAAGGAACGGGGAGAGCTGGGGAATTTGGAGGGACTGTGAATCTTCTGTCGAGGTCATCTGTAAAGTTAGCCATTCATAGTCACCTGCCTTTGAGCCACCCTTACCTGGAGGGGGAGGAGTAGCCTCCTCATTTTCCACTCTTTCCAAGTTCCAGAAGGAGAACCGTGCTGGCCTAGAAATGCCTGTCTGGTCCTCAGAGATCCTGGATGAATGAAGTGAGCAGAATCCTGACTTTCCGAAGCCAGGGGCTGGGGGCAGGTTGCGGGGGGTACAGAATGGTTCTTCTAGCCAGGGAAGTCCAGGGCTCTAAGCCACTGGCTCCTTGGAGTTCACACTCTAGCAATGCCTGACCTTCTGCAGGAGATGAGAGCCAGAGACTTTTTAGAAATATTTCAGCCTAACAAAGGAGGAACCTAAACCTGTAATCACCCACTTAAGATCTAATAAATGCATAAGGAAATTTGAAAATTTTAGTTACTGGAACAAGCGATTGGAAATTGAATGCAGGAAGATCCTTATTCTGTCATTTTTGACTACTTCTACTCCTACTCCTACAGCTTTCCTGGACAGGGGATTAGGAGAACAATAGACTTCAGGTTCCAAATAGAAGAGAAAAATCAAGCAGGAATTAGGATTGAGTTGCTGTTTGCCTTTGGGGTTAGCTGCTGATCAGTGCGTGGGCAGACTCTGGGCGTCTACACAATAATTCTCCCTGACGTAGATTCTTCCTTTGTCAAAATCTTCTTTTGGGAATAATGGTTTTGGTTGTGTGATTGATTTTTCAGTGCCAGTTCCTTTCCCCTAGCTGGGTCTGTTCCCAACCTGTTCCCCTCTGTACACCTGCTCTGGCTGCCCAGAACTAATGGGACTCAAGGTCATTATTACCATTGTCCATATGATGGGTGCCAGGCACTGTGCTAAGCCCTTGACCTTCATCACCTCATCTGTTCTCACAACATCAATTATCGGGCCACTATTCTCTGACCTCGCCTCACACCCTCACACCAACTGTCTCACCAACAGTCTTGCCTCAGCTCTATCTCCTTCCTGGTCCTTTAACCTCTGATCAGCCCCCCTTCTCTGTGTGCCATACTAAGCTTTGGCATGGCCCACATCTCATGGCATTGAGATAATTGTTCCATTTGCTTACTCATTCATTCTTTCATTCAACAAATATTTATTGAGTACCTCCTGTCAGTGTTGTCTGTTGCTCCCATTGGATTTTAACTTGCTTTAGAGTAAGAGATCATGCTTGTTCTTGCTGTTTCCCCAATACCCAGTACTATGCCTGGCTTATAGTATGTACTCAGGAAAGGTTTGCTGAGAGAAAGCCTTTAAAAGATGTCTAATCCTAGAAAAATTTCATTTCAGTCCTCCTGTCCTTAGACACCAGGGAGTGAGAAACCTGATTCTTAGCCTTTAGCTTAGTGGGGAAACAGTTGTGGTTCTTGGTGCTTCACTCTCAGTGATCCCCTAAGCAGAGGAATTCATGTGGTAGAGCTCTAAATGCCAGCATCATTCATCATAAGTTGTGCCTGTTTATTCATTCTTTAGTAGGTATTCAGCACCAGCTTTGTTCTGGGAGCTAGAGCCAAAGACATGAATAAGGCACACACACATAAACCATGACCTCAAGAAGATCAACTGATTAGATAGCGAGATGGTGAATTAAGGTCAGAAGAGGTGACAGATCATGGGTGCGGTTCACTAAGAGCACCCAAAAGGGATTTTTAGGAGGAAGGGAAAGAACGGAAGGCTACCTAGAGGAGGCGGCATTTGAGCTAAGCCCTGAAGAGGTAGGATTTGGACCTGAGGAGGTGGGCAGGAAAATTTTCCCCATGAGCAAAGGCATAAATGTGAGAGATTGTGTTAGGGAGAGAACAAAGGTCATTTGGATAATTGATTTGTCATTAATTGGCAAGTGTGAGATAAGGATGACCTTCATTACCATGGCATGTCACTATGATATCTTTATTTCCTTCTCCCTATTATTCCCTCCTCCTGCCCCAAAAATAATTCTGCTAGGTTGCAATCTGAAAGACTTTGTCCCTTAAAGGACAGGGCTTGAGAAGCTTCTGTGGAGAGAAGCCCTGTCTAGTCAGGTCCACAATGTTCTTTGTTCTTCAGGACCCCACCCCTTTGGTTTTGCTTGAACTCAATTCCAATATCACCCTTCAGTGTCCCTGACCCCCACCTTCACCCCCCAAATGCACACACAGGGACCCTCCTTATAAAGCCATGTGCTGAGAGGGAGCCCACAGATGTCTCCCAGGTGGCCCATGAGTTTCTAGAAAATGTAGACACTGCAGGTTGCCTACTTTGTTCCATCAGCAGGAGGGCAACAAGGCAGATTAGTCACTCCATCATTTCATCTGTTAAGTCAACATCTATTTTCAGGTGTGGGACCCATAAAGGGACCTGGCCTCTCTGTCACAGGAAGAGAGAGAGTGCCATGGGTGACGGGATCTGCTGATCCTTCAGTCCTAGACCCACTCTCTCCCCTGAAGGCCTCAGAAGATAGGTCTACTTTGCTGCTGGAGGTTTAGTTCTTAATGCCAAAGATCCAGTTTAGCACATGTAATTCCCTTCGCTCCCATGCTTTTGTGTGTGCACACACACACGCTCGCTGCTACAGTCTTAGCAGGTCTTATGAACCGGTTATATAGATTAAATAAAATTCTCAACTGAAAAATGCTAAGGCATATAGGTCCCTTCCTGTCCAACATTGTCAGATGTACTCTGAAATGACTGTTTTCATCGTCTATTCTGAGCCATAACCACCCCAGAAATAGCTTTAGCAGGAAAGTGCTTTTGTTAGACTAGCTGTAAATTATATTTCAAATGTCTGATGTTGTTTTCTAAAAAAATAAATAAATAAGTAAATGAAAGTCTAAAATTAATGACTGCTGGGGTTTGCTTTGCTTATGTGTACTGCTACAGATTTGGCTTCTTGCAGATGGAATTTCAGATCTGTTTACACTTCTGTGTTAGCTTTTTGGGAAAAAAAAAAACAGTTGAGAGATCTGGGAGGACAAATTTACAAAGTCAAACTTATTAAAACCATCAGCGAGAATCTCTTCTCTCTCCTACTGCCCTCTCTCCCTCCCTCCTTTCCTCGGTGCCCCCATTTTGTTTATTGTGGTTTTATCTGCTCTGCTTCAAAGTTAGAAGGCAACTGGTTCTTGCAGATGTAATGACAAGGTCACATATTCAGTTTCGCAAGCAGATGTTCATTCAGCCCCATTTCAGCAGCACTTTGTCATTCAGCCAGAGCAGACCTTGTGGGAACAGATTGGAACAACAAAAAGGATGGGACATAAAAATCTTGCAGAGAACCTGATCGCTTTTATGTGTTCAAAAAAGAGATGGAGGTGGGGAGCATAGCAAAGACAGAGAAATGTGCAGTGCAGAATTTCATGAGGTTTTGTGTGTGTGTGTGTGTGTGTGTGTGGTTTATTCAAGGATTATTATGTGTTGGATACAGTAAATCATCTATACACCCCTATCCAGGAGGTAATCTTCAGAATGCCATGCGTGGGTAGGTCTGACTTTAACAGCTGCTATACAGTAGCTATTTTGTTCTGCACTTAGAGACCCTTATCTGTGCTTTTGTTTTAAGTTATCTCAACTCATCTTTTGTTCCTCTATTGCTGTTCTCTTGGTTCTCAGTACTATTACAAGAGTAGCTAAAAATCAGTTATTTGAACTGATACCATGAGTTGTAACGATAGAGGAGGGCCTGTCATCTTGGTGGTTGACTCAGTCTCTACTTTGAGGGTGATGGCCTGTAATGGATTCAGCTCCTCTTGCCTTGTTCTAGGTTTCATATGCCCGTCCGAGCTCTGCCTCAATCAGGGATGCTAACCTCTACGTTAGCGGCCTTCCCAAAACCATGACCCAGAAGGAACTGGAGCAGCTTTTCTCACAATATGGCCGTATCATCACCTCACGAATCCTGGTTGACCAAGTCACAGGTTAAGTATTTTTTGTAATTTCTTTTCTTTGTGTCACAATGGCACCAGCCAGTGACATGTGGCCCATAGGAGCAAGGGGTAATAGTTGTTTAAGGTGGAGGGTATGGATCATGAGTAGACAGATTTTTGACTTGGGAGAAAGACCTCTTCTCAGTGAACTGCCCAAATTTAAAATGGGCCACGCTGAGAGGTAGTGAGTTCTCCATCATGGAATTGTTCCAGCAGCAGCTGAACCACTTGGCAGGATTATAAAGAAGATCGAGCATCAGGTTGGGAGTGAGGATGTACGACCTTCAAAGTCTCTTTTAACCCTCAACCAAGTAACAATATTTCTGTATATGAAAAGAACCTGTATTGGAGTTCTAGGTCCAATTCATAGCATTATAGTGTTAGAGGGAACCTCAAACTGCAGAGGTCCAAAATTGGGTCCCTGACTTCCCACCAGCTTCTTAGTAGCAGGTCAGGTATATGAACCCAGGATCTGGTACAGTGGTGCTTTATCCATAATAAAGAAGCATAACCACCACCTCTCAGTAAGAAATGTAAGGCCTGTAGGGTTCCATTTTTAATGACAAGGTGTTTTCACCCCCCATTTGACCCAATTTAAAAGTCATCCCCTGAGAGTAGTTTAGCACTTGTTTATGATTTGATCCATGCAACAAACCCTCACTGAAGCCAGCTCTGCCCCAGATACTGGCCAGGGGGAACCAGGACGAGGGGTGAATGAGGCACAGTCCCCGCACTCACAGGACTCCAGTGTGACGAATACCTGCTAGGGCCTTGTCCAAACTGTGAGGCTCAGAAGAAGGCATGCTGTGCCTGGGGGTGGGGGTAGGGTGGTTGTTGGGGCGCTTCCATTGAGGAAGGGATGTTTAAACAAGGTTTTGGAGGATGACTCACAGTTATCTGGCAAGAAAGAAGGATAGAGCATTCTAGGTAGAGAGGACAGCATGTGCCAAGGCATTGAGTCAAGGAACAATACAACCTGTTGAAGGAATGGCAGGCAGTTCAGAGTGGCTGGCATGAGGCTCAACAGGGGATTTGGCACCAGATATTGGGGAGGTTTGATGCCATACCAAGAAGTCTGGACTTCATCTGTATGTAATGTGGAGCCATGGAATGTTTTTTTTGTTTTTGTGGGTTTTGTTTGTTATTCTGTTTGGAGTGGGAGGCAGTGAGGAATCGGTGCCATCCACAAGAGACAAAATTCAAAATGTCCAAAAATGGTATAGAATGTAATATGACAGCGTTTGCTTTTCAAATAGATGGCTTAGTTGATAGGCATGGAGGACACTTTGGAGGACTAGATCCTGGACAGTGGGTAATCAGTTATGCAACCCAAGGGAGATGAGGACTGATTAGGACAGTAGCGGAGGCCTGCAAGAGACACCTGTGAGAGACCCCTTCAGTTCCATGAGTGGGAGTCATCTGACCAGAGCCATGAGGCAGAAATGTAGGCAGCTGTGTTTTGATGGGTGAGAGTGACTCGAGCTGAATGCAACTCTGACCCACAGGTGGGCTGAGTGCCACAGAATATCCATGGGGCCCAGTCCGTCTCTTCCCCAAGATGTTTACAGGACTGGTTTGTTCAATCTTTATGGAGGCTCTTTCTCTTTTTCCAGGGGTGTCCAGAGGGGTGGGATTCATCCGCTTTGATAAGAGGATCGAGGCAGAAGAAGCCATCAAAGGGCTAAATGGCCAGAAGCCCAGCGGTGCTACGGAACCGATTACTGTGAAGTTTGCCAACAACCCCAGCCAGAAATCCAGCCAGGCTCTGCTCTCCCAGCTCTACCAGTCCCCCAACCGGCGCTACCCTGGCCCACTTCACCACCAGGCTCAGAGGTTCAGGTAGGCATGCCCACAGGGGAAGGAGCCCTGCTACATGGTTACAGGGCTGGGCGAGGGCCAGGGACAGCCACTGACTCTGACGGATGGGGCAAGGGTAAGAACCTCTGGCCCCAGGAATCACTGTGTGAAACTCCCCCATGCCTCAGTTTCCACTCCTGTAGAAGGAGATGATTGGATCAGATGCTCTTCCAAACCCTCTCCCACTTCACCACCGTGACAATGTGGTTAAACTTTAGATTCCTTAGTGGAAACAAAATTACTGCTTTTAACCAAATAAGAAAAGTCAGTTTCAACAAGAATTAATCACAGATAAGTAACCACATTCAGCATACTTAAGGCTGGACAGTGTATTTTAATAAAGTCAAAGAGAAGAGTCGACTGGGAGGCAGATCCTTGCCAGAGGAAGTGTCTTTGCTTGTCCTCTTTTTCCCTCCGCAGGCAACTGTTGGGTGGGGAGAAAGGGGAAGGCACTCTCTTTGAGTATTACCTTTACCATGACTGTTAACATCACCAGACTCTGGGTAGACAAGGAGGAAGATTTTTGTCCAGGCCTTATTAGTGTTTCCTGCATCAGGTTCCCAAACCCCGGATGCTCCTGATGCAGTGGGGTAGTTTCCTTCGGGCACATTTTTTTTAAAGGCAGGTTTCTCTCCATGCAGGCAGTACCACCTTGACCAGCTTCTATCTGACAGGCAATTGGGGATGAGAGATGGGATATTTTTGGCCCACCCATGATGCATTTTAGATGATTATCCTATTCCACACATGTCCCCATTTCCCTTTAATGAAAGGGTTTTTCTCATTGTCAAATATCACATGGGAAGATAGTAGGCCCTTCATCTGGCCACAATCAGGAGAAAATATCAGCCTCTTTAGTTTCTTCCCATTCCCTGTGAATTTGAAATGGTTAATGATTTCATGAAGAGTCCAAGTCATCTAATTTTTATTTTGTGTGAGAGCACATGCAGTATTTATGTAAAAAGCCTCTCCAGCAGGCTTCTAATGGTGGAAACTATGGTTACTACTGCCCCATGGTGTGAGTAGCTTGTCCCCAAGTAAGGTGCTGAACGTGAGGAAGATTAAAACATAATGGCAGTTTGCTGGAAAGTGCTTTCAGGCTGTAAATAGTAAGCCAATTTTTAAAGATCTTAACCCCCAAAACCAATATACATTAATTAAATCTTCTTAACCATATATTTAATTAATGTAGCTAAGCTAAGAGAAAAGATAGGTTCTGATGAGCATTGTGTGCATGTATTGTTACTCTGGAGACCTTTATTCACAAGTTTAATTACAGTCAAAGGTGAACAATTTAAGAAGCTCTCCTTTTCTAACAATTGCACACACAATATAAAATAAAATCCCCACAAATGTTCTGAGAGGGGGGAGTGGGATTGATTCAGACGTTGAAAGAAAGGGAGATCATTAGACACTTTCTTTCAACTCTAGCATTGACTTGAACCTGAATTACTTACAGTTGGAGACAGGAAAGGGGGAAACTACTGGTGGATAAACTCCTAAGCATTGGGGAAAGTTGTTGAGCTTTTCTTCTTTGAAAATGGAGCATTCTTATTAATAGTTCCATTGAACGATCTTGCCATCTGTGAGGCATTAACCCAGAGACCCTCCTTCTCTTTGCAGGCTGGACAATTTGCTTAATATGGCCTATGGCGTAAAGAGGTAATTAAAACTCCACAGATTGCCAGATGTCCGTGTTGGCACAGACTGGGGCTAGAATTTTTTTTTTTAATTCACTAACTTTACTTTTTTTTTAATTCTTCCTTTTTCTTCCACCAGCATGTCAAATTCTTAATTTTAATTTCAGACCTCAGTTGGTTTTGTTTCTTTTAGGGCACACAAAGTGTGTTTGTGTGTTTCACTTTTTCTTTTATTTGCAGGTGGGCTTCTCCTATGGTTCAGGTGCCGCAGCTACCAAACCCTTGATAATCTGGTCTTCTGAATGGCTCCCTATGGGGGAAGTCTCGGACTCTTTGCTGGCTGATTTTGCAAACTTGCAGAGCAACTGTTTTGCATTAGCAATGCCAAGATTCAGTTAAGAGGGCAGATTCCAGCAAATCAAAATTAGAACATTTTGCTAATCATGGTTGACAATCTTATGATTGTCAGTGGAAAAATTAGATTTTGGACTACCAGCCCTGGCCAAAGCATGAATAAAAGCGTGGATGACTTTCTGATGCCTGCCCCCATCTCCGTGTGCATTTCACGGCAAGTCCTAAGCATGAAGTGTATCTGTGTGCACCTCAACCAGGGATTTCTTTTGTTACAGGTTTTAACAGTTATTATAAATCCTCCCTTGGTTGTATATGTATATGTGTTTTAAACTTGCTGTTTCTTTCATTTAAAGCCTTTCTGTGGGGGGTGGGGGCACAAATAGAGTCAAGGCTTTGGGGGCTCTCTGAATGCAGTTACAAGGGTGTTCCAGGCCCCTTCTGAAAGCAGAATCTAAGGAACTTGGGTGTGTTATGTCATTGTGTCCATGAGATTCCCATATGTGCTTTTAATAAGCTCCATTGAACTGCTAGGGACATGGCATCTTCATCATCTTGCTCAGTAGAGCTGCACGCTTTAATTCCCCTTCCTACAGTCAAGGGAAAGAGATGTGGCCTCTAATAGTCTGCGTCACACTCCCAACACTAGGCAGTTCTTTCACCAGTTGACCATGCATGGTAAGTACCCCTGACTCTGGAAACTGGCACACAGTGGAGGAGGTAGCTTGACTGCAGACTACACTATCTGAGCACCAGTTCTTACTGGGCTCTCGAATCTCAATCCCGGCACCAGAGAAATTAATAGTGAATTTTCTCCACCTGTTTAGCACACTGTTGCCTGTCCCCAGGCATTTTACATCTTTACTAGCTCTACCTGATACTTCTGCTCCTCTCTGACATTTGTGAGGTAGCAACAAATGTTATGAAACGAGTGATGCTTACTATGTAGGTGAGACCAGGAAAGACAGCTGTGGAATGCGTACTGCCACCTCCTCCAATCCCCACCCATAGAAGAGGAGACTTCACTTCAGCATTCTTTTTTTCCTATTTAACTCAGATTTGGATCCAGAATCCTTCCTACCAAAGTGCTCCAGATAGCCGTTACCAACTCTACAGTATCAGCTGAGTTGATATAATAAGTTCTTGGCTGTTCTCTACCTATAAACTGAAAGGAGTCATTTCACCAGTTGGAGGAGAGAAGGTTGAGAAGACAGGCTTCAGAAATAATGCAGATAGCAATTAGGCATGGGTTTGCCCTTCTAAGAGTCTTTACCGTGATAACTGAGGAGGGGGGAGAGCACTTTGTTTTGCTGTTTTTAAATGAGAAGAAAGATTACCTTAGTGAATAATAGAAAAAAAGAATGTCTATTGAGATGTTATGTTTAATGTACCTTCAGCAACCATTTGATTACCTAAATTCTAGTTAGATATAGAATTATTCCCTAAAATAGGACTTTCCAATCTCTAAGAATATTTCTTATTTTTAAAACAGTCTTATGTCATGCTTTACCCCATGCTCTTACTCAGTTTTCTCTTCCCCTCCTTGTCCCACCCACCTCCCCCAAAATACCCAACAGACTAAAAAGCAAACTACTCGTCAGTGTATAGGGTCAAAAAGTTTGGTATGAAATAAATATATTAACAAAAAATTTTCTGCTTTAGGCACTAGTAACCTAATTGTTTTTTCTGATGCATCCATCACAAATTACACATAAATTTATTTTACCAGACAGTGAATAGAATCTGAAGGGTTGTTTTCCCTTTCAAGATAATATGGAAACTGAGAAGATTTTGACGCATAATACAAAAGTAGTTGTAATAGGGCAAATAACAGTTTTCTGTTTTTCTAATATATAGTGATTCAAAATATATAACTTCAGAAACAACTTGAACTTTTGCTCCTCTGACACTTAGAAATAATCCAGATAATATAGCATCAATGGCTGATACATATTATTGTTACAGGGTTTTTTTCATTGGAACCCTTTTGAATAAATGTTAAGTAAAACGTGAGCCACCTATGTGATTAGTAACAAGGCATGTGTATTCATTCTCACTTACCTCTGTCCTCAGTCATACCAAGAGCTCTTTGACAGCTAGCAATCAAGCAACTGCAATGATGGTAGACTTGAGCACTTTCTAGGGCTATACCTTATTCTGCCTAAATATATATATATATATATAAATGATTTCCCAAGCATTGAGATCAATCGAAGTTATTCACTTATCTAATCAATAAATATTTATTGAGTGTTTTCTATGTATCAGTGTTTCTGTGAGATTCCTATAAGTGTTCCACTGAATAAATAAATAGATCAATAGAATGAATAAAAAGTCCCATATCCCAAGAGCTCCCTGTCTGTTGGTGGGGGGTTAGAGATGGGAGAAGTTGGATACCCTGTGAGCATGTCTGTGACAGAACTATGGCAGAACGTAGCTCAGGGAGCCCTGGGAATCCCTCATGGGTTTTTAGGAATTGACCTCAGCCTTTCTCTTGGCATGTAGGTGCCTTGACCAGTCTAGCCATTCCCATCAGAAGAAATGCCACAGACATTAGTTTTTGTATTTTTGTTTCTAAACCCTGCACACTCTCCTGCAAACACTCACTCAGCCCTCCGCCCCGTGTCTGTGTCTGTGCATCCGTTTGTTATCTGTGGTCAGACTGATGTCTGGACCAGTCCCCCCTTCTGCTTGTCCCCCCAGGTTCTCCCCAATCACCATCGACGGAATGACAAGCCTTGTGGGAATGAACATTCCTGGGCACACAGGAACAGGCTGGTGCATCTTTGTCTACAACCTGTCCCCTGACTCCGATGAGAGCGTCCTCTGGCAACTCTTTGGCCCCTTCGGTGCAGTGAACAACGTCAAGGTCATCCGCGACTTCAACACCAACAAGTGCAAGGGATTTGGCTTTGTCACCATGACCAACTACGACGAGGCAGCCATGGCCATCGCCAGCCTCAACGGGTACCGCCTGGGAGACAGAGTGTTGCAAGTTTCCTTTAAAACCAACAAAGCCCACAAGTCCTGAATTCCCCATCCTCACTTATTAAAATATATATATAAATATATACGAACAAAACATGTGCACACACACACATATACACAAAAGAGAGAGAAACAAACTTTTCAAGGCTTATATTCAACCATGGACTTTATAAGCCAGTGTTGCCTAAGTATTAAAACATTGGGTTATCCTGAGGTGTACCAGGAAAGGATTTTATAATGCTTAGAAAAAAAGTAAAAAAACAAAAAAACAAAAAACAGAAAAACAAAAAAATACCTTTGATGCATTGAATGTTCTTTCATAGCTGTCGTTGTTGAATATAATATACATAGATAGCGATGTGCAGGGATTTTTACCCAGCCAGCTAACTTTACTACCTTCCTTGAAGGTGGGTCTTTTTAAGATGACCATTCGCTCATTTGAAGAAGAAAAACAAAAAACAAAAAAAAAAAAAAAAACAATTTTTACAAAGAAATGGGATTCTAAGAAAGAAAAAAAGATTTTTCTTTTTTGTCAAAATGTTGATCCAATCAGATTGGTAAAAAAAAAAAAACCCACACAAATTAAAGAGGAATAATAAAAATTGCAAAAATGAAAAAAAAACTTTTGCAAATTTTTTTATTTTTCCTTTTTTCTTTTATATCATGTGAACTAAAACAGTCTTCTGTTAGGGGATGGGGGCCAGGGGGATACCTGATGACATTAACAATTTAATAACATTAACATTGTTGCCAAAGAGGTGGTCTCTTTGCTGAAAATGGGTTTCAAGAAAAATCTATTTTTATAAAATATAAAGAATTTTTACAAGAGAATCTGGATTTGAGAAAAAAATATTTTGACTGGCTAATTTAGGGGAAATTGACAACTTTGTCACGTTCATACTGCACTGGTAACTTTTTAGAGATCAAGATGTGTGTTTTAAACTGGATTCGTAGACTGTTTTTTGAAGGATGGGCTATAAACAGATGATCTTCATATCTTTTCATAGCATGTAATAAAAAAAAAAAACAATTATTAACTATAGGGGAAAGGAGTGTTCGTTCTACCCAGGGTACCACAGTTCCCCACAGTCAAAACCCAAAAGCAAGGAGATGAGTTGAAAGACAGTTTTTCTTTAAGTCATCAGTATGGGATGTCAGCAGAACAAAAGTTTAAAAGATTAATTTTCCTTTTAATCTAAAACTTCCTTAGTTTGAGCAGTAGGTGCTACGAAATTATTTACATATCTTAGTATCATAGTTAAATGTAATGTGTTTAGGAAAGGAAAACAAAAGATACATTTGCTTTAAATTCATTAAGGAATTTTCAAAATCACTTTGTAGCCCATGCTGATAGAATTGGGCTGTGTTGGTACATTTGAAACACTGTTTATGTTGCTTGAAACACTTATTTATTTAATCGCCAATGTGATGATGCCTATGGCCGAGATCAAATATAGCTAGATTGGCTAGACTACTTATTTGTTTACTTAAACTATGGGAAGAAGCATATTATCGTGTCATTCTGTTGTGTGTGTATGTGTATATACAATATAAATATATATATATAAAGTTATTTTTTCTTTTGGTTAATTTATTATAAGTTGTAACACTTGACTAGTTTTGTTTGTATATGTCTTAAAATGTTTTCTTATGATATTTAAGTGACAGTTAAAGAGGTATCAAGGTAACTTGTGTAGAACTATTGTTTGATATATTGTCATGTTTGTTGTGAATATTTTTTCTTACTGCACAGTAGAAAAATTAAACAACTGGGCCTTTATTTTAATGTAATTCAGATTGGGGAACACAAAACAGAGCTAAGGGAACAAAATGACTGAGGGAGCACTCTCCCATGTCCAGTGCACTGATCATTTTAGTATGTTTGTGCTTTGTATGGTTATATATTTAAAACAAAAACAAAAAAAAATACAAGGGTTCATGCTCTTCCCTGGGTAATAGAAACAGTTACTCGCTATGCATAATCTAGTTGATAGTTAAATTTGCTATTGCTTTTCTTGTCTTGTTATATAAAATCTTTTCAATACAAGTTTAGTCTTAATGGTAATAAAACGTTATGGTTATTTATAACTTGTGCTTATTTTGTGCATTTTTTCCCATGCTGAACCCACTAAATGCATGTAGACAGGACTGTTGTTTTCACACTGAAGAGGCAAACTTTGTAGTAGTCGTTGTAGTGGTAGACAGATAACTTAAAACCAAGGCTGCATCATAAGACTCCTCCTTTAAATTTTTTTTCTGTTTTTTTTCCTCTTTTCGGTTTTGAAAAAAAAAAAAAGACTAGATTTCAGTTCAGAGAACACTCGTTCAACATTCAGGGAAACCTCTTTTACATCACCTGCTATGAATGAACGCAGTTTGCTGGCAAAGTTTTGTTGCACTTGCTAAGCATTAATGGGAAAGGCATGCCAAAATCTCTTCTCTATAATGTGTTCACTCTTGGGGGAAAAAAAAGGAAAAAAAATCTTAGGACCAGGCAGTTGTATACTTTAGTTATAATGAATGACTTCATGTTAATCTTGCTAGTTTAGATGATTTCTGAGGGAAAGTATTGTAAATGTTTTTTTTCATAATCTTGTTGTGTTTGAATTATTTGTACTTTATCTGTCCAGACAATAAATGAAAGTGTGTAGAATGGATTTGAGCTTCCCAGATTTTTAAATGTGTTCATTCAAAAAATTTTTTCTGTAGCATCTTCAGATTTCCCCAATATTTTTATCATTAACCATAAAAAGATAGAGTAAAATTCCATTTTGTAATTTAGCCCAGTCTCCCAAAGTCAACTCAGTATTCTAAAGTCATTGCCCTAGTTCCATGATACTAAAAATGTGGTCCCCACCCAGCAGTATCGGTATCACCTGGGAGCTTGTTAGAAATGCAGAATCTCAGGTTGCATGCAAATCTATATTTAACCAGAATCTCAGGTGAATCACTGGTGTTCCAGAGTTTGAGGAGCACTGTCCTGGTTGGTGACAAACAACACATTTGGCATTGTTTGGCACTATGATGTATTAGTGTCTCATTAATTTATAAGCATGGTTGTGACATTCATAGAGGAGGGAGTAACCGTTTGCAGAACACTTACTGTGTGTCTAGCAGGCTGTGTGGTGTCCTCTGTGTTCTCTCACTTTATCCTCCCAGCAGTCTTAGAGGAACAGGGATATCACTATCCTCATTTTGCAGAAGACAAGGGTGGGGCTTAATGAGATTAAGTACCTTGCAAGGTCACACACTAGCAAGGTTCAAGCTGGGATTGAATCTGAGTCTGATTCTTCCACACAGCCCCTCAGCGATGAGATTGCAAAATTTGAGTAATATTAGAGGAATAGGCCATTTGTATTGGAAAGTGACAGCTAAATGAGAGGTCACCTTTTTATTTTTGTATACATTTTTGCTTACAAGCTTTGCAAATATTTCACTTCCTTCCTTTAGAATAGAAACCCTAAACAAGAGTTTATTCATACAGTGTATAAAGTATGTGATTTAAGCTCCAACTTGGGGGGGGGGGGCGGTTTCTGCCTAAGGTATCTTGAAGTCATATTAAAATATGCCTTGAACTTTTCAGATGAGCTTTTTAGTGATTTCCTGATACAATCACTCACTGATGATCTACTTTCTGTCTTTCATTTTCATTTTCTCACTAATTGAAAATTCATACCTAGTCTATATATCACCATCCATAAACTGACACTTCAAGAAGAAATGCCCCCACAGAGCCAGAGGAACAAATAGTCATATTCTCTTCCATTTCTCATTAACCCCTTTTTTATTATTATATTAAATTACCACATTGTTAGGTAATTAAATTCATGGCAAAGAATGTGATTTAATTAACCAAGTTAAATATTAAATCTCTAAGTCAGCCTGAACCTCAAATAGTGGAACTTAAAAAGCTTCTTCTAGCTTTAAAGACAAACTCATATGTATCTTTCTGGAGAAAAATGGGCTTTCAAACTAACAGATGCCTGCAGGAATAATAAGGCCCCACATCAGGTTTATAGGGTCTAAAAATATTGCTGCCAAACCTGTAATAGTAACCAGTAATCACCACCCCTGTTCCTTAAAGGTGTACTTTTAATGTGCCTTAAACAAACTGATATATTATCTTGGAATACTGGAAATTGGTGGAATCTTACCAGTTCTTATAGTTTATTTCCTCAGCCTTCAGACAGATGTATCCTAAGAATTTCACAAATAGATATAGGTCTTTAAAATATCCTTCAAAGGACATTCTAAGTACAGTCTCTCTTGGCAACACTTCCAACATCAGCACAAATCTGCCTAACGTTTAATAAAAAATTTGTCTTGCAAGTGCAAGCCTGTTACATTAAATCTCCAGGCAAATATTATATAGTTTCTGTAGATGTTTGTGGGAAAGGTCTAACACATCACAGGAACACAGAGATTATTAAATTTCTTTTAGGTCTCAGATACATTATATTTTGCTTGGATGAGAAATTGCATGTCATAGAAGGCTGACAGCATTTACTTAGTGTTATTTTTGTCAAGGTGATAGGAAGGAAAGAATGCAAAAAAAAAAAAATGTGTCTGTGTGTCTGTGTCTACATCATCACCACCAGCATCAAAACTTTACTCACATCTATTATCAATGATCAAACATTGACCCAATGATGGTTACAGTCAGAAAGGTACATTTGAAATTCACAATCTTGTGAAGGCCCAGACTTGGCCAGTACCTTAACCTTGTCAAAATTTGGCAGATAATTGCCTTTTGCCGTAAATGAGTCCATTAACTTCCAATTCTTAACATTGTTTTGCCCTTACTTCCTGCAGACACTGCATTTGCTCTTTAACAGATATATGCAAATACACAAAGGCAAGTATTTGTACAGCTGAATAGGAAATGGAGGTTTTTTACTTTCACCTGCAAATTCAAAAATCATACCTGACAAGACAGCATTTACAGGAACAGTATATTTTATAAATGGAAGAATCATTAAAATCTTAATTTCAGGCCATCCTGCCTGGATCTCTTCCACATCTTTAATGAGAGCTCACAGATCACAGCTGTATAATATCCATACACCCTTCACTGCCTTTGTTCTACCTGGAGAAGAGAATAATAAAAGGAAATTACATTTTATTTCCATGAGCTAAAATCAAGTTTTAATATTGTCCAAAAATGACTTGTACCGTTACTTTATCTTATTAGTTTTTTGGCATATTAGGTAATAAGATAATTTCTCATGGTACAGTATTTATGTAAGAATCATATTTCTCTCTGTGCAGATCACTTACAGAAGTGTCTGTTATCAGGAGAGAATGATGCATAATCGGCACTTAAGATTAAAATAGACCTGAGAGCATGAAAGTGTTCCTTCAATTAAAGGAATAGCATTTCTCCAGTCTCATCTTTTTTGTTTCTGCAGCAGAAAGAAAACCTGCTTAAAATCACCCAACCCCAGGTTAATTACCAGAAGGCTTTCCTGTACAAGTCCAGCTTATTCTACTAGGTCAAGTTCAAAATGGACTCACACTCCAGTATGCCATTTTCAGTAACTATGTAAGGTTTTTAAAAATGGTTACTAGAAAGAATACTAATGTTTATTAAGTCTTTCTGATATGCTGGTGCTATACATGCATTTGGTCCTTCTACCAACTCAGAGATGGATAAATACCATCCCCATTTTACATTGCTCAAAAAGAGACTCAGAGAAGTAGGTGTCTTGCACAAGCAAGTAGATGGCCATACCAGAATTCAAACCCAGGTCTGACTGACACCAAAACCATCAGTTTTACCATCCTGTTATATACCATAAGCCAATTCTATCACAATTAGAGCCAAAACAATTACCAAGTGGTCCATACTTCAATTGATGATGGAGATGAATCCTGTTATGTAAGGACCAAGGGAAATTACATTAATGCAACTGTGCCTGAGGCTAACCCTCTCCCCAAATCTTTACTGGAAAAGCAAATCCAGCAACACTGGTTTACAAGCAAATTGACAAAAAAACACTTTCAATGATGGTTTTTAAACAGTGTTGCCAAACAAGCTTAAAAATGAAATTGGTATGTTGACAGACCTATTTTAGCCACCAAAAAGTCATTGAGGAAGAAAGAAGTCAAGGACAGGACAGGAAGGTAAAAATGTTAACAAGCCAAGTTAGCTACCCTCTGAGCTGATCCCGTGGGTCTCCCCAAGAGATGAGGGGATTACCTGAACCAGTATCACATTAGTGACAGCTGCTTCCACTACCAGTATTCCCCTTGAATCCTCCAAACAATCCTAGGAGGCACAGAATATAATCCCCATTTTACATCTGACAAAAACAGACTCAGAGGAATTAAGAATCTTGCCCAAGGTTGCACAGCATATAGCAGAATTGGAATTTACACCCATGTCATCTGGCTCCAGTCCAGTGTTCTTCCTCTAAACTCCACTGATGGCCTCTCAGTGTGTCACCACCATTTTTTTGAACACTTACTTAGGTGGGGGGGGGGCGGAGGATGAGAGGGAACCATCCTAAGCCTTGTCTGTGCTAAAATCCTTACTCTGAACACCTGACATTTGCCAAGTACTGTGCTTAGGCACACAATGATGAAAAAACATGTTCAGCTTTTTTTTTTTTTTTTTTTGCACCTTTTTTGTGCATGGCACTGTGCAGTAGATTATGAAAGGAAACAAACAAGCAAAAAGAAATAGAAATGTATGGTTTTGTTGCTAACACAAGACATAGGAAAAATTATTTAGCCATACTAGGGAGTTAAAGTGCTTGAAGAAGAAATACTGGAAAATTTGAAAATCTGTGGGGAGTGAAAGAATTCTGGAACCAGGAAAGAGAGAGTGTGTGGTCTGTTGGAAAGAGAACAAGCTTTGGTCAAAGTCCTTTATTTAGATCCTTGGGCAAATCATTGAATGTCTCTGAAATTTCTTATCAGAGAAGGGAGGATTATAGATAAAATGTCCAATTCCTGACACTCATTGGTGAGCAAAAGGAATTAAACAGTAGCCAGAAAGAGTTCCCAGAGAAAAAGAGCTTGAGCCAGGCCCTCTGGAAGGAGAAAGTGGGTTTGGTGGGTGTCCCTGGATGCAAAGAAATGAGAAACCTTCAAGTTGTCTCAAGTAAGGAAGAGAAGAAATAGTAAGGATACATATGTGAATAAGTTGTTCAGGAGTCTCATTTGGCCTCATAGAACTTGAGCTGCTTTTGAAATACAGCAGTAACTCCAACCACACACCAGCAGAGGCTCTGATGGACCCTCAGAAACCAGAGACCCATTGCTTCATCCTCTGGTGCCCACCATTACAGTGTCTTGATCATTCCACCTCTGCTCTCCCTGGGACTCTTCCATGATGCTCCCTTTATCAGCTGTCCAACTGTTTCTGAAGCAATGGTTCCAATTCCAGAGAGAGGAACCACATTGACCCTGACTGGTCAGCATCAACAGGCTGCTGGCATTGTTAATTCTCCTTTGCACAGAGCAACAACCTGGTCTAATCAGCTGAAGCCAGTGCTGGGGCCACATGATACACAACATGACCTGCTGGTAAGGAAGGGAGTGGGGGAGTTTTCCTGGATAGGGGGCTTGAGGGAGGGCAGACATCTTGAACACCTGGTGCAGCTAAGCAAAGTGATCTTCCTGAGGGTAGGGAATGGATGGAGGCCAGTGCTAAGGAGCTTGGGTAGGCAGCAGTGGGAGGGGAAAGCAGAGAAATAAGAGGGGAAAGGTTGGACACTAAGGCTGAGGCAGGAACTTCTTTAGGAAGGCAGGGTATCAGGAAGGTTTTGGAGCAGGAAAGTGAGGTCCCTTCATTCACAAGCAGAGACCCAGGGAAAGGCTGGTGTACCCTCCCAGCTGCAGGACCAAGAAAGGGTCAAAAGTTCCATCCCACCCAAGATGGGGGAAAAAGAGCTACTAGACTATTTCTAAAGGGTAGCCTTCCTTCACTTGTTATTATATACTTAATTAGCTATGGAAAGCTCTTGGAAATCAGTTCAACCTTCTCATTTGAATCCCTGGGAGAGAAAAGGCTTTGGGTTTCCCCTATCTGCACTCCACTGCATTTGACTGGCTCATCACCTCATTCCATGAACATTTGGATTCCTAGCCTTAGGATGCCCTTCTCTACATACCCCTCCTCCCCAGCCCCCATTTTGCTCAAAGCACACACAAACAAACATGCACCATCTGCCTGGCTAATTCTGTTTATTCAGCTCAAGATTCACTGCCTCCTGAGAACCTTCCCTGACCTCCAGACTGGGTTAGGGATTCCTCAGCAATCTTGCATCCCTCTGCTTTCCTGTATCACAGCACACTTCACACACCATATTTGTACTGCTGCATGTATGTCTCCCTGGGGACAGAAGAATCAGACACAGCACCTGCCTTGGAAGAGCTCAAATGTAAGCAGAGCATCACAGGACAAAAACAAAGCTAGAGGGTATTTTAGGAGCACAGAGGAAAGAGCAGTCAATTCTATCTTTACAGCATGGGTTAAGGTTGAGGTGTAATCAGGAAGACATCCTAGAGGTGCTTAGGAATCAGCTGTATCTTGAAAGATGATTTCAATTTGGGTATCCAGGGATTAGGGCAAGGCAAGGAACATCATCACACTGGGAATCATGGAAAAGACCAAGAACAAGGAGTCAGAATCCTCAGCTCTGCTCCTGATTTACTGTGTGACATTGGACAAGTCACTCTTCCTCACTGGACCGCAGTCTTGCAGAAGTTCATGGTAGATGTCTGAAGCTGTTGGATGAGGTGATCTCTGATGGCCTTGCTTCTGCTTACCACTATAGTTTTGGCTTTCCTATATTTTTCACTGATTTAGCAAATATTTGTTTGCTATTATGTGTCACTGAGACAATTGTATACAGCTGGGTGAGTGCTATTAAGGTCAAGTGCATGCTGCTCTGACAGTAACAAGAACTCCTTGCTGAAAATGAGGTTCTCGTCTCTGAGAACCCTGCTTCTGAGCTGAGATCTGAAGGTTGAGGAAGGTGTGTCCCATCCCCGGCAAAGGCCCAGAGATGGAAGGGAATGAGGCTCAGTTGAGGGACTGAAGAGAACCCAGTGACCAAGCAGTGAAGGTGAGGTATGGGGCTGGAGTGGAAGTGGTAACACAGACCAGATCACCAAGGACCTTGCAAGTCATGGAAAAGACTTTAGTGTTTCTCTTAAGAGTAACGGGAAGGCCTCCTTTCCAGCCAATGGATCATCTCTTAGTTTTTAAAAGGGAGCAAACTCAGCTAATAGAGTGTTTTCTCTTTGCTATTGCCCTTCTCCCCCTTATCCCTTTGTATTAGTTAGGGTTCTCCCTCTAGGGAAACAGAAGCAATAGGAGATATCCATAAACAGTATGGGATTTTATAAAATCCTCTCACGTGATCGCAGGCAGGCTGCAAACGAGGGGCTCCAATGAAAGTCCAATGAAGGTTCTTGATGAGTTTCCAGAAGAAGCTGGCTGTCCACAGATGAGCTAGAAAATTCCCCCTGAATGCTGAAATCACTTCTCCTTTTAAGGCATTCAACCGATTGGATGAAGTGTCACTCACTGCTGATGGCAGTCTTCCTGGTTGATCATAGATGTAATCAGCCATCTATGCAGTAAACTCACTGATGACTAAAGCCTATAAATGTCCTTGTATTACAATTAGCCCAGTGCTTTCTTGACCAAACAACTGGGCACAATTACCTAGCCAAGTTGACACATTAGCTTAACCATCACACCCTTCTTCCCATCCAGGAATGCTGATGTAATATCTGGAGCTGCAGGTGCCATTTTGCAATCATAACATCACTAGCCAAAAACTATGAGTGGCAGATTAAAAATACATAAGGAGCCTAGTTCTTCATCTTTGAGTTGCTATAGGAGCCCTGGATTGGTTTAAAAACAAAAAACAAAAAACTCCTTACCACAGAGCTTCCCAATCAATGAACATTCTCATCCTTGTGCACATGTTATTTCTTCAACCCTCGGAGCAGCCAGATGGGACCCTAGATTGTAATAACTCCCAAGCCATTCATCTCTGGCCAAAAACAGCCTGTCCCTCTACTCTGCTGGGGCATACAAATATTTTTCTATATGTACCACACTGTGAAAAAGATTAAACAGTGTTGCCTAACTGGTTTAATCCCTTTTTTCCAGGTTTCTTGCAACCAAATGCAATTCTAAACTGGCAGACTGCTTCCCACTACTTTGCCTTTGCTCTCTTCTTTCCCCCTGCCTTAAATGGGTTTCCCTTTCCTTGCTTTTCCTTGTTAGTCATTAGTCCAACAGCTATTCATCCTTAGGACATCACAAAAGCATCACCACCTGAATTCTGCCCACTTAGGCTCAGGGCATTCTCTGGGCTCCCATAGTCCCTCTGCAGGAATTTTGAGAGACCGGGAGCTCCTTGAGGGCAGGGACTTGATCTTATTCCTCTCTGTATTTCCAACAATCCCACAGAGGACCCAGCCCAGAGTCAGAGTCCACAAGCATTACTGAGTTGTGTTCTACATGTCCTAGAAGCCCCTCACTACTGCTATCAGGGCTTTGTTGATTCTTAGTAATGTCAACACAACACTTGGTCTCTAAGTCAATAGCCCCTTCCTACCAAGTAACTCCCCTCTCTTATATCTCTCTGAGCCCAGGGCTGGGTCTTACATATGATTAGCATCTCCATCTTTCCTTTACTATCATTATTTTTCTATGCAGGCGTGAAAAAGGCGAGGCAACCTTGCTGGAATGGTTAAAGTCTGATTATTGCTGGATCACTCAGTCACCACCTGCATCCCTCACTTTAACTGCATTGGTAAGGCCCATACTGGTCTTCAGACCAACCCCAGATGTCAAATGCCCCTTTGTCTGCTTTCCTCACTGCTAGGCACTCCATCACCATCTGCTTCCTTATTATTATTATTGCTTTATTGTCTTGATTTGGGCCACCCATCCAGTAGCACAGACCTGTCTTTGACCTCCGATGTCCCTTGGAGCCTCTGTTTGCATCCAAATCTCCAGGGCTCTTACCAAATGCAATGGATGTATCATGATGATGGGAGTGAGTGTTGCTGGGGGGGGGGGGGGGGAGTGGTGGGGTGGGGGTGGTGGGGTTGAATGGGACCTCATATTGTTTTTTTAATGTAATATTTTTACAAAATCAATTAAAAAAATAAAAAAATAAAAAACCAATCTCCAGGGCTCATCTCTTTCTTGCTTGCTCTCTCACCCTTGCTTGTCATTAGAAAAATATCCTCCCTTTGTCTTATCCCACTTTTCTGGGGTAAAAACAGTCCTATCACTGGGTTACTTAGCCCCCTAATGATTTAGTGAATTCATTTTTTGGCTTTATCACAGGGCCATGTCAGTTTGGGTTAAGAAGAACTTTATGCTACGTCCACCACCAGTGCCCTTTAACTTTGAGCTTTTTTTGCTATTCTGGTCCTCTGAATCAAACTCCCTCCTCAGGAGCCCCATTGTCTTCGTTATAATCTGGCTTCCAATCCCCCTTAGCCGCATGACCTCAAAGCTCATCAGATATGTTTATATATGTCAGAACCTCAATTGTGAACAAGTCCAAGTCCTGAGCCTCTTGCTACAGAATGAATGATTAACTATTCTAGGCCTCAGTTTACCTCTCTGTAAATGCTGGAGCAGGACTTGCTGGTCTCAGCTTCATAAGTCTGACACCAGGAGGAACCCCAGGGGCAGGCTTGAGGGCCCAGAGTACACTAAAACCAGTATAGAAGCAAGTGGAGGGGGGATATGTGGGAGAAGACGTTTTCAATCAGGTGCTGAGATGTCACTCTCAAAAAATTTCCTACAACAAACCCACCCCAGCAAAGGAAGCTACTGTTGGCTGGCACGCTGCAGAAAGCAGCTGCCTTAGAAGGCAGGCATGAGGCCTCATTAATCCGGCAACTGTGGGATCAGTTGCAGATACCCCCAGCATGCCCACTTCTCACCGTCTGCTGCTGCCACTGAGCAGAAGGCATGCAGCTTGGGAAAGAACCCAGCCTAAAGCCAGCGAGAGGACCTAGACCCTAAAACCATGGGGTAGCCTTGGCAACGGGGACCCAGTACACTCCCTTGAGGCCAGGCCCATGTCCCAAGTATGTCTCCCTAGCCCCAAGCCACCCTCAATGTAATACAAAAGCACCTCATGAGACTCTGCTTCAGAAGCAACTGAGGGATAAGCCCCAGAGCTCTGAACAAATATAGGTAAATAAATGGCAATACTGCATTCATTGACAGCCACTGTACACAAAGTATATACCTTACCTCCCCTAAACACTAACCAAATTGCACTAACACTCTCTTCAAAACTAGACCTGTCATAATTCTTCATGATTTCAATGTGCATGTAGATGATTCTTCCAATATCCTGGCTTCTGAATTCCTCAACATCTTCCCCTCCTTCCACTCAATCACTCTCTCCCTTCTTGTGTCCTGGCCCCATAATACCTTAATTTAAATTCCAAGCATCTTCTTTTCAATGCCCACTTCCTATCCCATTCCCTTTAGTTCCCTGACTCGAAATAACCCTTTAGCCCCACTGGATCCTTCAATGCACTTTTTATTGTCCTTACCTCTTCTCTTTCCCCCATGTGCTTCCCTTCCTAACCAGTTTAAATTCCACAGACAAACGTCAGATCAGACCCTTGCACACATCCTCAATTTCCTTGCTCCTCCCTGAGTTCTTTGTATCTTGTGGTGCAATGAAAGCACTCCACCTACTCTGTGTCTGCACCTTCCCAACCGAACATGGCAGCAGGAAGACACGCATTCATGCCGATTAGGATCCCTTTAAATTAGCAACTAACAAACTCACACGAGCCCTAAAACTGCTTGAAGATCACACTGTATTTCTCTAGCTCATTCACTCTTCCTCTCTCCTAGGTGATATTTTCCTACTTTTGCCTCTTTCTTTAAATTTCCAACACCAACTCCCTCATCTTAATTCTCACCTGGAGACCCTGCTTCCAATTTCACTGGAAAAATCAAATAATCAGAAGGGAATTCCCACAAGGCCCCATCTCCACCTCTATATACCCACCTCCACTTTCTCTCTTATTACTACGGATGCCTTAGAGTTATACTTAACTCCATTTTTTCCCCTATCCCCTAGAAACTCTCCCCACCGTGGGGATATGTTTATTTGTTTTGTTTATAACCTCACCCCCTAAGGAGCCCTTGGTAAGTGCTCAATAAATATCTGCTAAATAAACAGTTAAATGGCCTCTGACTACCATCTCATTCTTCCATCCATTTATTCAACAAATAAAATAATTACAGATTGTGATAATCGCTAGGAAGGAAGGTGCTATGAAAGTAAACAACAGAGGTGTACTTAGACGGAGTAGACATCTCCTGCCTGAGTAAATGCCACTGAATTGAGACTTGCAGGATGAGAAGAAGCCATTTTAAAAAGAACCAGAGAAAGAACACCAATGCAAAGGCACAGAGGTGAGTAAATACTTAGTGGGTTCTAGAAAACAGCAAATGACCAGAGGGTCAGAAGCACAGTGAGAGAAGGGAGAGAGGTTGTGGTAGAGATTGGAGAGCTGAGCAGGAACCAGATCATGCAGGATTTTGCAGACCCTGGTGAGAAAAGACTGTGGATTTTATTCTAAGGTCACTGACTTCATTTTTCTTGTCAACTTTCTAGTGTGGAGTAATTATAAAAAATAAGAGCTGTGAATTTGAGTTCCATTCCCTGTTCTACCAGTCTTAAGCTGTGCAATCTTTAGCGAGTATATTTCCCTCTCTGAACTCCACATCTATAATCTATGGATGGCCACTTCTTACCTGTTTAACTTTTACCTTTATCTTGAGTTTCAGTTGAGATCAGTCAGGGATCTTCAGAGGGTATGGTTAACAGAGCTTGAAGGACATTTTAACCAGATTGTTGAAAACAAGTACAGAGCAAAGGGGAAAGCTAGAACTGGTTTGCATTTAAAGAGGTTAAAATGGTGAAAAATGGCAGGGGCTAATTTGCAACATGCTAAAGGCATTACCTAGCAATGTTAGAGGTTTCTGGCTAAGATTCCAACTATTGTTCCTGGCACTTGAGAAGGTAGGTTGAGAAGTAACCGCTCATAGGAATGTACCTGGAGCCTATGTTTTGGCTGTTAAAGCCACAAAGTCAGGAACTACTTTGCCTACCCCCACCCCTGCCTTGGCCCTCAGTCCTCATCCTACCCATCCACCCAACCCACCCCCATATTCTCCCTCACTTAGACCTGCTGGACCTCACATGTGTGCTCAGGGGGAGTTAAATACAAACCTCAGTGAAACTGCAGCCACTGCTGCCCTGAGATTAGGGAAGACTCAAGAAGGGTTACAAGAGGAATCAGGCATCTGAATCAGGCCAGCCATCCCCGTGTACCTTGTCCACCTGGGAGAGCAGGCTGGAGTTCCAGGTGGACAAGGTGTGGGTACAGATTCTTACTCACACAAAGTCCTAATGGGTGTTCCTGATGGATGGGAAGTCTCTTCCAAGGGGAGATTTGCAGACCCACCCTCCTTCCATCTGTGGCTCCACCATCCCGTAAATAGCGGGAGGGGACAGGAAATCTGCCATTGTGGAGCTTTGTCATTTGGGAGATCTGGCAGCTGGAAACAGGACTCCAGGCTTCAGGCTGAAGATCAGAATGGCTTTCTGGAAGAAGAGTGAAAATAACAAGGCAGGGCCCAAGCCTGGAGGGTGGGGGGTGGGGAAGGGGGGAGTGCAGTTTGCATCAGGCTAGTCACCAAACAGAATTGGGCAAACAAGGCCCCAGGCCAAAGCCTGGTTACCAGAGCTGGATGATCTGTTCAGGTCTCCCCTTCCAGTGAGAGGAATTTGATGGTCATCCCAGAAAATATGGGTGGAGGGCAGCCAGGCCAGAGTGCCTCTCACACAGGATATATTTATTAAGCCTCTGTCTTCTCTGAATTCTAACCTCCATGAGGGCAGGAGCAATATCTACTTTATTTAGCACTGAAGTTCAAGCAATGCATAAGGCACAGAGTAGGTACTCAAAAAATATTTGGTGGATGGATGGATGGATGGACTATCCTAAATCAGTGGTCCTGGAAATTGGGGAGAGGTCCAGGAAAGGGAAAGTGGGCTAAGACTAATTGAGCTCTAGCCATGTGGTTGATACTGTGCCAGGCAACATAAGGAGTTGAAAACCCTACAAATAAAATGCACATTTGAAGACTCAGTCTAATGTTAGCTGATTATTCATAGTCCTCATTACTACTGAATATGGCCCTTGCCTCTACCTAATTCCCTCTCACAAACTTTTTCCTCTTTGGGGACCATCCCGGGCCTGGGGAGAATGCCACCCACAAAGGTAATAAGGAGATGAGAAGTCCCAGGTATGCAAGGAACCAGGTGGGGTTATCTAGTGAGGTACGCCAAGGGTGCCCATATAGGGAAATGGTGGAGAGGAGCACATGAGAGGAGCCAAGACGAAGATTGAAAAGGAGAGAACTAATGACCAAGTGACTCAGGTGACAATCAGAATCAGGTGATCAGAGGGGATTGCCATGAATTAAAGCTTTGAAGGGCAGGAGGGTGCTGGAGCACTCCTCTTAGTGCTTCTTTTCAGGTGGGTCTTGAAGCTTGAAGAAGCTTAGCAGAGTGGACAAGAATGGCCACAAGAGTTTCGTATCTCTAGGCACCAGAGATTTCTGCAGATTCCAGGTTCTGCACCTCCTGCTGTATAGGAAGCCAAGGCCTAGGGTGGATCATACTCTTGGTCCTGCTCAAGGTTTTGTTTGGACAAAACAACCAAACAAACTAAAAGCAGAGGAGAATAGGTTATTCCAACCTGTCTAACTATGTATGTATGTCAAATAATGCTTTATTTGATCATTGTGTAGAAGGGGCTTTGTCAAACAATGTGACTGTCTCTTTGGATGCCCAGAGGGCAGGGTCTGTCTGGAAACAAGACATGCCTTCCTCTACTAGTCACAATCCCAAGGTTTCTTACCCTTGGACCTGGTAAAGCTCACTACTGTCATCCAAGTCCCCGGAAGGTGGCATTCTGAAGCAGCCTCTTACACATTACAAGCCTTGTGTATTCACTGTGAGCTCTTTTAGGGCAGGGAACAGAGCCTAGCACAGGGCCTGGCACTCAGTAAGTGTTGCTCAATTAAATACAAAAACATCAGTGAGAGCTAGATGGGGGACTAACAAATGATGAAACCTTTCAGTCTCTCCCACTCCTCTTTCCTCCCATAGCATGCTCAAGCCCTGTCCACCTTAAAAACAAACAAAAGACTACCTCCCTAAACCCTTATTCTCTTCTCTCTAGCCTTCCTCTGCATTTCTACTCTCTCAAGTTTCTTTCATAGACAAATTATGTGGTTTTCTGTACTCACTCTCTCTGGGGGATTTTACCCAACCTCATGACTTTAAGAACAATTTATATTCTGATAGGCAAATCTATATTTCTAGCCCATCCAGCTGTCTGCTGAACCTCTTCAACTCAGATAGTCATAGACACTTTTCAAACTCAACGTGTCCAAAACAGAACTCGTTATTGTTCCCGTTAAACCTGCACCTCCTCTGGTATTCCCATTTTAGGGACTGACATCTCCAAATACCACCATTCATCTGGGTGCTGCCCTTGATTTCCCACACCTTCCTCACCCCACACATCTAACAAGACTAAGAATCTCTAGATTCTAAACCCGTTTCCCGAATTAGCAGCATCCTAAACATCAGTTCTTCTTGGACACTTGCTGTAGGGGGCATTGCTATCAAGAATAACCCCAAGTTTTCTGTGACGAGCAGAGGCTAGCCAGAGAGTCCAGTAGCCCAGCACCCTCCACCATCATGAATTTTGGTCAGAAGCCCATATAGAATGCTATCTTGGGAACGGAATAAGGGAATTCAAAAAACCTGGAAGGAGGAGGGAGGAGAAGATAGATCTTTAGCCACCCAAAAATCAGTAAATCAAGATGGGCAGATAAAACAGGTGTAAGGAGACAGTGGCTCCCTGAGGAGGACTCCAAGTGTTGAACTGCTAAGATGGCAGGCCCCTCAGTGTCTCTTGGATGAGGTTGGCTATTATGTAGGTGGGTTGGGAGTGAGGGAAATGTATCAGAGTGAGTGAGTGACTTCAGAGTGAGTGAGTGTAACACCTCGTTTCTTTGTTTCACCTCTCACATTCAATCCATCAGCAAACTACCTTAAAAATTAACCCCAAATCTGACCACTTTTCACTACCTCTCCCACTACAACCCATGTACAATATATACTTATTTATTGTCTGTCTGTCTGCCACACTAGAAAATAAGCTCCATTGAAAAAAAATGCCTGGCACATTGTTGAGACAATATATTTTTTACTAAATAAATGAATGGATGGATGAATGGACAGACAGATGGATGGACGAATGATTGAATAAGAGATACTATGTATGATATGGGAGTGATTTTATATGTGACTTGAATTGCATATCAGTCAGAATAAACTAGGTTATCCTGCAGTAACAAATAACTCTAAAATATTGATGAGTTAAAACAATAAAGGTTTATTTCTCATTAGATGTACATCATGCATCACCCAGGAGGTCTTGCTCTTTGTAGTTACTCAGGGACCCAGGATTACAGAGCCTTTATCTTGATGCAAGCTTTCATCACAACAGGGAAGAGAAAATGTGATAAATCATGCACTGAGTCTTAAAGCTTCCACATATTTTACTTCCACTCATACTGCTAGCTGAAGTAAGTCATATGGCCATGCCTAACCACAAAGGATCAGGGAAGTGTCTGAAAGGAGGAGAGACTATATTCTTTGTAGGCAACCTAATGACTACTACAGAATGTGTGAGTTATATCCATAGAGAGATATATGTGAGAAACAGTCAATGTCAGTAACATTGGATTGAATTTGTGGGCAACTCCAATGAAATTAGTAAATACTTTTAGAAGTATGTGAGTCAGTTGTTTATATTCTCTCCTCCTTTTTCCTAACCCTTGTCTGACATCTGGCCTAATTTCCTACCACTTTCCCCTGAGTCAATTTCATTTTTAGAGTTCTCTCTGTACTGGGGACAGACTGGGGCTCCACTTTAACTCAACACCAATGTCTGCCTTTCCTGACAGGACCCCTAGGATGCTGGTCTTTGCTTTATAAAGTAGAGGCCCCTAGACCCCTGGGAGTTGGTGATTTGCCCACCTCCTTAGTAGATCAACCAATTTTACCCCTTTTAATTTCCCCATTCTCCTTCCTGGCCAACTCCCATTTGCTCCTTCATCTTTACTAAGAACTCCAGACATGCTACATAGCTGCCTTTTTCCCACTCCCACCCCACATACAGGTACAAGCTCTCCTCTAAGGTAAGACCCAGGTATTGTGGAAAGAGCATGGGTCTGGGGTCAAACCTAAGTTCCAATCCTGTCTTCACTGCTTACTGACTATACAACAGTTGGGTTCCTTGTCTTATAAAATAAGAGATAAAAATACTGACCTCAGTGGATCACTGCGAGAACTAATGAGAAAATGTGTGTAAATTGCATGTAGTGCGTAAAGGTAGCTGTTTTGGTTGTGGTTACATTATGGCCAAGTCTGATCTTCCCTGCTAGACTGTAAGGTCCTTGATGGCAAGGCTTCTTCTGACCACTGACTCCCCCACTCCACCAGTGCCTGGTGCTTAATAAATATTTGTCAACAAATATAAAAAGTTTTGTTAATATCAGAGAAAACCCTGACATGAAGTAGGTAGCACAGACACCCAAACCAAAGCTAGACCCATTCTCTCTAAAACTGGCGTCCATCAAGAATTGGACACATTATTAAAATCTCTCAAAGTAACCTCCCTCCCAGCTGGCCTTCATGCTGCAACGAGATGACAAAGATCTGACATCTTGATCACACAATTGCTAAAACATCTTTCTTGAGTTGTCATTTTTAAATATTTGTCTAATTTAGCTAAGGTTTGGATTTAATTATAAGAAGAATGTCACTGAAAGACTTTTGCTAGCCAGAAAGCTTCCAGGTAAGACTGAGGGTTTTGTTTTGTTTGTTTGTTTATATTTTTTGTCTTTTTTAAAGATACATTGATCACAAAAAAAATGTTACATTTCCATGGTAGTTATGTGTAACATCTTAATTATTTTTCATTTTAATGACAAAGGTCAAGTCTTCATTCATTAAGAACTCATGAATGAAACAATTTTGAGAAACTTTAATGTACATCATTCCCAAACATTTGTATAGAAAAATTTCCTGGGAGAAATCTAAATAATTTGATGTAATGTGAAATGAATAAATAAATAAATAAGCAAACAAACAAACAAACAAAAAAAAATATATATATATGAGGTTCTCATATGTCCCACCCCACCCCACCCCACCCCCCACTCCTCCCACATCAACAACCTCTTTCATCATTGTGGCACATTCATTGCATTTGGTGAATACATTTTGGAGCACAGCTGCATTGCATGGATTATAGTTTACATTGTAGTTGACACTCTCCCCCATTCAGCGGGTTATGGCAGGATATATAATGTCCAGCATCTGTTACTGCAATATCATTAAGGACAAACCCAAGTTCTGAAAATGCCCCCACATCACATCTCTTCTTCCCGCTCTCTGTCCTCAACAACTACTGTGGCAACTGTCTACACATCAATGATACAATTTCTTCCATTACTCGAGTCACAATAGTTCTATAGTAGAGTACCAGTAAGACCACTCTAATCCATAAGACTGAGATTTTCAAGTAAAGTAAAAGACACAAAAGAAACTGGAAACTTCTTTGGGAAGAAAGGGAAAGTCATGAGGAATTTGAGCAGGCCTTCTTTTGACTAAATATCTTTCAGTGTCTCTCCAGAGTCCCATGACAAAGTTCAGGATGCTTGGCTCAGCATTCAAGCCTTCCAGCATGTAGCTACCCTTTCAATCTCTGCAAAGTTGTCCCCTCCTCATCCCCACTGCCACCCCTACCACTATACACCACTGGCTTGTTGCCTCCAGGGCCCTTCTACTTCATCTCTTGACTGGGGCTCAGCTTTTTTTCTTCTCCTGTGAGGTGGCCAAAGAAGAGTTAGTCTAGTCTATAGGTCAACAAATATTTACTGGGGACTTGCTACAGATGAAACATGGTTCTAGAGGCTGGGGATAAAGCAGGTAACACAGCAGATAAAATTCCCTGGCCTCAAGGAGAAAACAGACAATAAAAATAAACACATGAACTATAGAGTCTTTTAGGTTATAATTGTTTAGTATTTTAGTTCCCTTTTTCCTTTTCTCTGGAACTTATGAGTGAAGCTGGAAAAACAAAATTTGTGCTTGTTTCAATCTACAGCTTTTTGAGATATCTTTCTTTGGTGTTCTAAAAACTCAGGGAAACTACCTGTACTTCCCTATTGTTGCATTGAGATCAATTAACTGATATTTACAGCATATATAATGTCTTTCTGACTATTTAGAGAGCTACTTGAAGACAGGGACAGATTCACATGAAGGTACTAGTAACTGCCTGCTGGGTGAATGAAGAAAGGATCGTGCCAAATCTAGGCTGTCTGTCCACTGACTCCTAGTTGTAAAGTTCTCTCAACACTTTTCAACCCTTAAGTTCATTTGTGCCCTACCAAGCCTCTCTTGCAGTGGGCCTGTCCTGATGTCTAAAGGAGTCTACTGAGGATAAGACCCCTTTTCAATCAACCTAGATCCCCAATATCTTAGAGACATCCATGGCTATTTTCCAACCCAATTCCGTGATGATAATTATTGCAAAAGTCATCACTACTGAGTGCCTTCTATTGCCAGGTACCATGCTAGGCCCTTGACATAGAATGTCTTTTTTAATAAGTAAAAAGTTCTCCTTGGTAATCCTCACAATGCCAAGAACCATGAGAAATACATGGAAATTACTAGCTGCTATCAATATTACTGTCTAAAACTACCATTTTCCCCTGCATTAGAACAATCTGAACATTGTTAAGCAAAGACATCTAAGCAATTTTAAAATTATTTGAGTCATGACAGAGAGACTCACAACTGAAATATTTACCTTTCAATTTTAGGTGAGGACGTTCCCGGAGATGGAAGATGTGACAAGTTCCCACATCAGAGAAAAGTTCCCCTGACAAGTCATGTGCAGAGATAGGAACTGCTGATTAAGGAAAGGATTAATTTTATCTTCCAAGTATTTCAGCTGGGAAAATACTCTTAGACTTAGAAAATGGTGAAGCTAGAAGGGCACTTTGAGATCTCCTGCTCAGCCCCTTTTGCCAGACAGCAGAAATACATTCTAATTGTTGAGCTCAGCTCCTTCCATTCCCCCCTCCAATCCTTCTGCCACACTAGAGTTTGGTGAGCAAAGCAGTGAATAAAAGCAAAGGAAGTGTTTGGGTCTCGGTTCACCCAATCATCTATACAACAATATTTACTGAGTAACTACCGCTTGCCAGGCACTATTCTGGGCACTAGGGATATAGCAGTAAACAAAGACAACACCTCTGTTGTCTTGAAGCTTCTGTCTGGCACTGCTAGAGACTGGACAGTGGGAGTGAGGAAAATCCAAGTGTATCTCCCACACTCTCTGTCTCAAGCAATATTTCTAGCGGGGGCCATACCTGCTACTACGCAGGCCCATCATGGTTCTGGCTTCAGTGTGGCAGCTCCAGCTCTTGAACTCCAGTAATATGACCTCTTCCCTTTATCTCTAAATCCCTAGGCAAGTGGCAGCCCTCCACAATCTCCGGGTTGCCTCTCCTTCCATTGTTGCTTTTTCTTATTCTCTAACACCTTTGTAACTAGTTCCTTGTACTAGATGATTTCAATCAAATTACCCAGTGTGCATTGTCTTTTTCTGACTGGACTCTGACTGATATGTGCTTCATAGGCCCCTGTGAGTCTTGGGTTTTTACTCTAAAAGAAATGGGTGGCTATTGGAGGGTTTTGAGCAGAGGGCTTTGAATGTCTAGATGAGGCATTTGTGTTTCCATAACCGTCTCTTGAATTGAAAACACCTGTCCAAATACACGGATGTAGTGACAGGGCATACTCCTTGTGCCCACTCTTCTGCTCTCCACTCTTTTTTGGCATTAAGGACCTCAGAGATTCCAAAGACAAGGAAAGGTATTTGCATAATCTTAAGTAGTTTTGTCCAATACTCCAAACCTTCAAAGGCCATTGGAGGTCAGCAAGGGAGATGACACTGCACCAGCCCAATTGCCATTGAGGGGACGTCAGCAATAATGCAGAGGAAGGTTTTATCTGATTTCCTGGGAAGGTGCCAGTGCTCATAGAGAAGGGGAAGAAAAACCAAACCTTGGAGAGCCCCTGTAATATCCTAGGCACACTGCCAGGCAGTTTTATATCCAATGGCTCATTTAATCCTTCAAGGACATTGTCAGGTAGATATTATTATTTTTATTTTGCAAACAGATCTTTTGATTTTCAGAAAGGTTAGGTAACTTGTCTAAGGTCACACATTACCTTATTCCAGCAAGAAATGGAGTCTAACCATTCAAGGTGACCATCAAGGCCACTATTGGAATGGGGGAGTCTTCAGGGTTCAAAAACCTGGCTTTCTCATCCAGTGCCTTTGCCGCAAGTCATTTTGCCTTTCTGAGTCTCAGTTTCCTCATCTATAAAGTAAGAATAATATCAGTCATATCAATTTCAAAGGATCATTTTGAGGATTAAAATGAACTATTGTGTGGCAAAGACTTTGTGATAGTAAAGCTCTATATCAATAGCTCTTAATTTGAGGGCCATGTCTGAGTTTTGAGATCCATGAATCCCTTGAAGATGATGCAAAATTTTGTAATACAGGCTGGTTCTCCAAACAATCTGAGTTTCCTCATGCCTCTTATAGGTAAGGATCTTGTTGTGCCAAAGGTGATTCTATTATTTAAAGAAAGGTCTTTTTATATAGCATGGCTCCCAAATGCCAACTAATTATCATGCACATATCAAACTATATACTCTGGACTTTAAGGACACCTACTATGTGCCAGGGAGTAGCAGAGGGCTGAAAATTCAAGAGTGAGTTAGACACCATGGAGCCTAGAGTGATTACAACTGAAAATGGGAGGATTGCATCCAGCATCCAGGTGGAATCTGAGCCTCCTCTTGACATAAAGGTGCAATGGACACAACCAATCCAGTGTCCACATAGAAGAGGTGGCATTGGATTGGGAAAAGGGGACATAATGGACAAAGGGTATGGGGAAAGGCAGGAAGAGATGAGAGGTGGAGGCGTCTTCGGGACATGGAGCTGCCCTGGATGGTGCTTCAGAGGTAATCACCGGACATTGTAAATCCTCACAGGGCCCACTTGATGGAATAGAGGAGAGTATGGGCCATGATGTGAACCAATGTATATGAGGTGCAGAGGTGCCCAAAGATGTACTTACCAAATCCAATGGATATGTCATGATGATGGGAACGAGTGTTGTTGGGGGGGGGGAGAGGGGGGGTGGGGGGGTGGGGTTGAATGGGACCTCACATATATATTTTTAATGTAATATTATTACAAAGTCAATAAAAAATAAAAAAATTAAAAAAAAAAAAAAAAAAAAAAGAGTGAGTTAGAGCAGTGCATGTCCCCACAGGGCTCATAATGATGTGGATATAATAAGTCATACATAGTTGGTAGATTTCTTGGAGGATTGTGATATGAGCTGAATCCTAAAGGATGCTTAGAATCTTGACAAGTGAAAATGAGAGAAGGGCCTGCCAGGAAAAAGGTACGTCTTGAGCAAAGGCATGGGGTGGAGAATGTGGCAGGGCCTGCTTAGGCAATGGTATAACTGGAGTAGAGGCTGAGAATTGGATGAGCAGGGAGGAAACTGAAGACAGAATTAGGGCTGAGCTGTGGACATATTCAGTGTCAGCCTTCCTGTCCCAATTTCCACAATTTTTAAAAATTTATTTATCTCCCCTTCTCCCCCCTCCCCCCTCCCATTGTCTGCTCTCTTGCGTCCATTCTCTGTGTATTCTTCTGTGTCTGCTTGCATTCTCGAAGGCACTGGGAATCTGTGTCTCTTTTTTGTTGCATCATCTTGCTGTGTTAGCTCTCCATGTGTGTTGTGCGCTCCTGGGCAGGCTGTGCTTTTCATGAGGGGTGGTTCTCCTTGCAGGGAGTACTCCTTGTGCATGGGGCTCCCCCACAGGGGACACCCCTGCATGGCATGGCACTCCTTGCTCATGGCAGCACTGCATGTGGGCCAGCTCACCACATGGGTCAGGAGGCCCTGAGTTTGAACCCTGGATGCTCTATTAGTTGAGCCACATCCTCTTCCCTCCAGTTTCCACAATTAATTCAGCCTTCATCTATTCCAGGGCTGATCAATACAGATGCTCAAAGATGTATTGCTTTGGGGGAAGGAGATTCTTAATCCATAATTCTAAACCTGGTTCTGGTATCAGTAGCCGTGTGACATTGGGCAAGATCCTTCCCCTTTCTGTATCTGTGTCTTCATCTATAAAATGGGAGTGGTATTACTTATCCAGCCAACAGTGCCCAATAAGGTGATTGGCACTTAGTGGGAGTTCGTCTTATGTTTGCTGAGCTGCCCTCTCATGAGGTACAGGGGGTGTCATCAAATGAGGAAGTAGGTGGTTGAATGATTAGGTAGAAAGACCAAGGAAGATAGACTCAAAGCCCTGCATTATTGCTGTGGTCACTGACCTTGAGCAGCACTCACTCTTTTTGGAGGGGGGAGACACTCAGCCCTCACTGTCACACCAGACTCCCTCCACTGCCAGGGAGACAGGGGAGAGATTCATCAATTGCCTGAGCTGAGACCAGACATTGGAAATATCCCAATGCATGTTAATGCCATCGACCCTTACTGAAATGTGCTGGGCTTTCAAACAAGCTTATTTGACTTCAATTCACCTCCAGAGAAAAGAAAGGTTACATTATTGATATGAAGAAATACCAGAAACCAAGTTGTCTAAACAACTATCCCCAGGCTTCCACTTTTACAACTTCTATATAAGTTTTGGTGACATGCCCTTCTTAGAGAGTCCATCATGTGGTCATTCACTCACTTGATTATCTAGCAAATGATTACTCCAAGCAGACCCCGTGCTGGGCCCTGAGAGCACCAAAAGAACACAGACAGGGAAACGGACTTGGCCCAGTGGTTAGGGTGTCCGTCTACCACATGGGAGGTCCGCGGTTCAAACCCCGGGCCTCCTTGACCCATGTGGAGCTGGCCCATGCGCAGCGCTGATGCGCGCAAGAAGTGCCCTGCCACGCAGGGGTGTCCCCGCTTAGGGAAGCCCCACGCGCAAGGAGTGCGCCCTGTAAGGAGAGCTGCCCAGCACGAAAGAAAGTGCAGCCTGCCCAGGAATGGCGCCACCCACACTTCCCGTGCCGCTGATGACAACAAAAGCGGACAAAGAAACAAGACGCAGCAAATAGACACAGAGAACAGACAACCGGGGGAGGGGGGAGAATTAAATAAATAAATAAATCTTTTTAAAAAAAAAAAGAACACAGACAAGTCCCAATGCTAAAGAAGCTCCTACTCTGGGGGCAAGAAAAAGGGAAAGACATGGACACAGAAAATTGTAGACATCCAAGTGTGGTAGGTCAGAGGATGGAGGTAGATTGAGAGTCCGAGGAGGGAGCACTCACTAGCCTGAAGTAAGCAAGGCCACAAATGCTTTGCAGACATCAGGATCTCTATATCCTGGATCCCACTTATATCTGAAGTCCTCCCTTTCCCTACACATGACCACACCCTCTGCACCAGCCATGCTTTCAGTTGGACCAGGCTTTTCATGTATTCATGCTGATGGTGGTATGTGTAAAAGCAAGGTTTGGAAACCAATGCGTGAATCCCTTGCTGGATGAGAGAGTTCAGGCAAGGTTTCATAGGGAGACACTTGAGCTAGACCTTGGAATGAGTAGTTCACCCAAGGAGCTGCCAAAGGATGCTGTGTGGCATTCTGTGTACAGAAGAGAAAACATATGCAGGGAATGGTAAGTAGTTCAGTGTCACCGGAGCACAAGGTGAGGATGAGATAATGGTAAGAATTGAGGCTGGAGGTAGGGACCAGGTAACCAAGAGCCTTGGATGCCAGACTGTCTTTTGGATTTTATTCTATAGGTAACAGAGAGCCCTTCTTTGGGTTTTAAGCAGGGTCGTGACTTGGTTAACCATGGTAATGACCCCAGAGTCCTTGAAGCAAGTAGGGGAGAGAAATCTTCTGAAATTGACCTAAAGGCAAGAAAGTACATTCCAGGCACTAGCAGGACCTCAGCCAGAGAGCAGTCCTTCCTCTCACTAGCCCACAAGGGGACCAGGGCTTCCCAAGGTCGCAGTCTCCTGGTGTCCTTTGACATCTCTATTATTTCTCTCCCACCCTCCAAGACCATCGCCTTTCAGCAGGTTCTGTGCCAAGGACAGATTTGATGGCAGGAAAATGGCCCACTGGAGAAAAAAAAAATGCTTGTGTTTCTTCAGCAGGGAAAGCTGTTGGGTTTTGTTGGGTTTTTTTTTATCATTATTATTATTTTTCTCTGAGCCGAAAAAGTGACAGGATATAATAATATCATTTATTCTAACTTGCTCTTGCAAATCAGAACTTTTTAATATTTTCCTTTTAAATGAAAATGCCATTTATCATTATCAAATGAAGTGCTAATGAAAACAACATGTATAAGAAACACATTCACACGGCAGAGCATGATGGAGCACCTTGTCAGCAGTCCATAGTCTCACCGTTAATTTGATTTCTGCCAAAAATCACTTAAGTGAGACTTGGGGATTTTTTTCTCACGCTCCAGGCCCTTCAACTGAGGTCTGTTTATTCCCCTCTCCCCAGAAGGAGCTGAAATCCCAAGCCCATTTTAATCTGATTTTTAATGGAACTCCCATTAATTGCATGAGGGAGGCGTACGTGATGGGGAACGTGGGGGGAGGGCAGGTATGCTTGCCTGTCTCTGTGTTTGTTATTACTCATTTCTTTCACCCAACACATATTTGGCTGGTGGACTCTGCCTATGTCCGTGTTTAAGTGTGTGTGATTGTGTGCTTCAATCTGGGTGTGATTATGTGTTAATGTCCATAAGCCACAAGAGGACAGGAATTGTGTCTATTTGTTCACTAGCATAGGCCCAGCTTCTGGTCTGTTGTCTGACCCACGGTAGGCATCCAATAAATACTTACTGAATGAATAAATGAATGTGTCTACATGTTTTCATGTGTTTTTATCAATATGGGTTCATATATGTGTGTTTCTATTTACATGAGTAGGACCTTCAGGGACAGAAACTATCCTTGAAGTTCCTGGTGTTTAGTACAGTGCCTGACACAAGGGAGGTACTCAGTAAACATTTATTGAGTGAATATGTCTATGAATTTGCATCAATGTTTTTTATTGAGGGAAAATTCACATAACATAAAATTAGCCATTTAAAGTGTACAATCCAGCAGTATTTAGTGTATTCACAATGTTGTACGGCCATCCCCTCCTTCTAGATCCAATACATTTTATCACCCCAAAAGGAGGCCCATACCCATTAAATAGTCACTCCTCATTCCCCTCTCCTCCTAGCCGCTGGCAACCACTAATCAGCTTTCTGTCTCTATGGATTCACTTATTCTGGGTATTTCATATAAATCAAACCATATGATATGTGACCTTTAGTGCCTGGCTCCTTCCATTTGGCATAATGTTTTCAAGGTTCTCTATACACATTTTTTATGTCTCATTGTATTTAAGTCTGCAGGTGTGTATTTATGGGTGGGTATGTGTCCCTAGTGCCCAGCACAGGGCCTGACAAAGAACAGCTGTGCATTAAGGAAACCTTCTCTGTCCCTTTCCTGCCAAGCCCATCTGAGCCTTTGCCCAGGTTCCTCTGCCTGGATCAACCTTTCCTCACCCCTATCTCTGCTATTGCCTGGCTAACTCTGAACAATTCCTTGGGGGTCCTTTCAAGTGTAACCTGCCCCAGACAGCCTTTCCTTACCCTAAACCGGGTTACAGGATCCTCCTCTGAACTCCCACTGCACTCCCTTTGCTTTCCTTTGTCATTGCTTTGCCCAACTGTGTGGTCATTGTCAATTTACTTGTCTCTCTCTCTATTAAATCATGACTTCCTAATGGACAGGAGCTGTGTCTTCTTCACCTTGGCAGTCCCAGTGCTAAGCACAATGTTTAGCTTGTAGTGAGTGCCCCATGCATGTTGGATGAATGAATGAATGAATTTTGAATAAAAGACATTCCAGGTAGAGAGAACAGCTTGTGCAAAAGCCCTAAGGCATGAGATGGCACTTTCCTTTTTAAAAACTGCAGCAGTTTGGAATGACTTAAAGTCTGGAGTGTGTGAATGAGGAGGAAAGTGGGTGTTGAAATAGAAAGTAAAAAATAGGAATGGGCCTATCATGAACCACCTTGAGGGCAATGGGGAGCCCCTGAAGGGTTTCAGCAAGGGCGCTACCTGATCAGATTTATGTTAGAAGGATTTCTCTAGCAACTACATGGAGAATGGGTTGGAGAGGACCAGAGTAGATGAAGATAGACCATTTAGGAGACTACTGCAGAAGTCCAGACAAGCAACCCTTGCTCCAGGGTAGTAGCAGTGGAATTGGAGATAGAAGCAGAGCTTGCTTTGGAGGTAGAGACTCTAACACTGCTCAACAAAGTGTTGTCTTCAAACTAGAACTGATCTGTGGACTATAGGCAGTTCACAAGACAAGTACAGAAAGTGAAAAGCAAGAGTAAGGACTTAGAAACCTTTATAGCAATTTGACATTGCCAAGACAGCAAGACATTCTTATTGTACTTTACAAAAATAGTAGTCCACAACACACTAGAAATGAAAAAAAAAAGGTCTTTCACCACAAATAGTTTAGAGGATATGCTAATGAATAAAATGCATTCGGGGATGGAAGAGAAAGCAGGAATACCCCGGCATGACTGCCAATGACAAGGGCCATGTCTGAGGCATTTCTGTATCTTCAGGACCCAGCACAGGTCAAGACACAGCAGGCCTTGGGGAGGAGACTTTGTTAACTTGTGCTCCCAGGGTTGGTCAGGAAGTGAAGGTCCTGGACAATGCCAAGCTCCTGCAGGATGCCAAGAAGAGTGAAGACAAAAGACAGGGTCCAAAAAGAAAACAAGATCTGGGTCTAGGTGGTCATGAACCGCAGAGGGGTCCAGCTATGGTTGCTTCTCCATCTTCCTCCAGCTTTGCTGTTGGTTCTGCCATGCAGGAGAGTGAAGAGCTTCTGTGGAGACTGGGAGTCGTGCTGGACTCTACCCTGTCCCTCCTCCCCCACACTTAATCAGCCACCAAGCACTGTGACCTCAAGAGACTTGAGAGGTTGAGAGCCAGACTGCCTGTGTTCGAATCCTGACTCCACCATTTACTAGGTACGTAACTTTGAACATGTTACAGCACCCCTCTGGGTCTGATTTTTTGGGTTGTTGTGAAAACTAAATGAGTTATATGTCAAGTGCTTAGAATGGTGCTTGGCATATGGTAAGAGTTCTATGTGTTAACTGTTGCTGTTACTATTATTATATCGGTTGCTTCTACTTCCTATATATCTCCTAAAATTAACCTGCCCCTCCTTCCATTCTTTTACCACTATCCCAATTCAGGCCATCACCATTTCTCACCAGACACAGCAATAGCCTCTTCTCTGGCCTTCCTGCTTCCCCTACTCTACTCCAGAATGCTCCTTCTAAACCATGAATCTGGCCATGTCTCTACCTGGTTAAAGAGCACATCAGTGGCTGTACAATGCCTTCAAGATGCAGTTCAGGCTCACAGACATAGGCCCTCCATGATTCAGCCTTTTCTTACCTCTCACAGCCTTAGCATTGGCCTCAAAATTGCCTTTCCCTTCCAGACATCAGCCACGTGAGACTTTTTTCAGTTCCCCCAATGGCTTTTCCATCCTGATTCGTCTGCCTGGGTCACCATTCCTAACTCCCTTATTAAATCAGCTCCTCTGCCTCCTTCAGGTTCAGCTCAGCAGTCACTTCTTTTGAGATGTCTTCCTTGATTCCCCAAGCAGAATTAGTAGCTCCTTTTCTGTGTTCCCACAACGCTTGTCCTCTTTGAAGTAGCGCTGATCACACAGGACTTTATTTGCTGTTACACATCTGATTCCCAGGCTATGAGCTCCAGAGCAGACCCTGGGCCTGACCCATCTTTGTAGATGCTCAATAAACCCATCTGAAATGGGATTGAATTGGAACCACCCCAAAATTGCATTTTAAGAGCCAGAAAGCAGAATAAAGTGGCTGAATCCAACTTCTCCAGGAGTAGCTCATGCGTGGGCAAGGGGAGCATGAGATGTTCTTTTCTCACACCGTCCTCTTCCTGCTGCCAACCCCCTCCTAGCTGCGTGAGTCTCATGAGCCAACTCCAGATGGGATGGGCTTGGCAGTGGCTGCCTGGCTATGTGCCCACCGCCCGTGAACACCCAGGAAACACTTGATGAAAGAAGCCGAGCACCACCCAAGAAGTCTTGGCCTATAACTCCTCCTGCTGAGCACTGGAGACAGAAGTAGATAGAGAGTAGAGGGTGGAGCACCTGAACCTACACTAGCTCTGTGCCTCAGTCTTCTCTTCCATGAAATGGAGCCAATAATCCCTACCTTAATGGTTGTCTTGGGGATTCAAAGAGATCACAGATGTGGGCACATAGCGGGCACTTTTTACTTCTGCTCAACCCCTGTTAACTTTCGTGACATCACCAGGGAAACAGATGAAGGGATGAGGAAAAGTGTCATTTTAGGTGGAATCCCACTTCAGTGCAGGATAGATGGGAAGGTACTCTGCAAATGTATATCATCTTTATTATCTCCTCAGGATGCGGTTCATTTTTTAAAGTCCTCATGAGTGGTAAACCTGGGCACTGATTTGTAATGATTAGGAAGCAGAGATGAGCAGGCCAGGAAATGAAGTATTGTGTGTATATGGAAGGGAAGGAAACTGAAATACATTACTGCCAGCTAGCTTTAGCTAACATTAATAGAGGGCACTTGCTATACACAGGGACTGTGTTAAGTGCTTTAAATATATATTATTATTTCAGCCTCATAACAGCTTTATGAGGAAAGTAGTATTATTATTAGCATTTTACAGATGAAAAAACTGAAGTTAAAGGAAGTTAAATAATTTACCCAAGGACATACTAAGGCAGAGACAGGATTTGAATCCAAAGCTATCTGATTTTCAAACCTATGCTCTTTCCATTCTGTACTGAAGACTATCAAGTGATCTTTAGCTCCACACTCACCCTTCTATACTTTTCCAAGTACTACAAGGGCTGGAAACCTGATTTAGCAGTTTGGTATAGTTATGAATTCCAAAAATAGATATTGGATTATGTTCATAATCTGGTCTGTACCTGGGTGTGATTAAGTTATGATTAGGGCTTTGATTGGGTTATATCAGTAGGGCATTGAGTCCCAACCTCTTGGTGGGTGGGGGCTCACAGATAAAAGGCATGGCAAAGGACAGAGTTGGGGGTTTTTGATGTTGGAGTTTTGATTTGGAGTTTGATGCTGGAGTCTTGAGCTGGAGCCCCAGGGAGTAAGCACACAGAAGAAAGAGAAGAGAGCCCCAGGAAGAGAGGACCTGAGCCAGGAGAAGAACACAAAGGAATAGAGATGGCTCCTTAGACATGGCAGAGCCCCAGGGAGAGAGACAGAGCCATTCACCTAATAGTCTACAGGTGACATTGTGGAGAAAACAGAGGGCCTGAGCCTGGAGAGAAGCAAGACCTGGGAAAAGAGGAACCCAGGAACACTGAACTCTGGCAGATGTTGCAGCCATCTTGCTCCAGCATGTGGCAAAAGACTTTGGTGAGAGAAGTAACTTATGCTTTATGGTCTGATATCTGTAAGCTCCTATCCCAAATAAATACCCTTTATAAAAGCCGACAGACTCCTGGTATTTTGCATCAGCACCCCTTTGGCTGACTAACACACCTGAGAACTAAATTTCTCAGACTCCTGTGCCAACTTGGTTTCAGTCTGGTTCTACAACTGGAAGGCACATATGAGCCATAAGAAGGCAGGAAGAAGATTGAAGCCATCTTCTGCTTCTGTCATCTGTGGGAATGTGGATTCTTGGATTCCTGAAGCTGCACTGACATTAGTTCCAAGAGTGTCTGTAGAGGTGCAAGCTCTACTATCCACCTTTACTTCCCCAGACCTAGGAGTAGTAATGACTTCCTTGCAGTAACTAATCTCTGGAGAGCACCCCATTTCCCCATCCATGCTCCATCCTATCTAATATTTTTATAACCAATTCTCTCTGTTTAAAATACCTATAGGAGATTGTCCCCCAAGTGGACACTGGCTGAAACTTTGTTTTATTTATCGCTCTTTGTATTCCTTCAGTCCAGAGGCAATCGCCTGTCATAGGGTCAAGGTGTCAGCCAAGTAGGCTGAAGGCAAGACTGAGGCCTCTGTGGGACATTCTAGTTACATCAGGGAAACTGAGACAAGCATCTATTAGGCCAATACCAAGAAAGGTGGATGTGGATCAGAGGGTTCCCAGTAAGCACCCAACATGTGAGGCTCAAACTATGAGGCTAATTCCAGAGCCCACCCATTATTGAGGCTGAGCCCAAAAGCCATTCTGCCAGATTCAGGATGGCTCAGGGCCAGGGTGATACAAGAGAGTCTTGGTGCTGACTGCTGAGCCACATAGGAGATGCAAGGCCAGCAGGGTATCTTCTCCTGGCTTCACTGCTTCTGGGAATCCACATACTTTGCACTGACTGTTCTCTTCATTTGGGATCTTGTCTGAGAACAATCTTTGGGAATTTGATCAACCTGGATTCACTTTTACCAACTATATGAGTCATTTATAGACCCACTCCATCCCACCCCTCAAAAGCCTTGGTCTCCTTGTTTATAAGATAGGGGTTGCCATGCCCTCTGCATCAGTGTGAAGACTAAGATGATGTATGTAAAGTACTTAGCTCAGCTCCTGGTCCATTGCAGATGCTTAATAACTGTGCATTCCTCCTCCTCCCTTCTGAATCATGAGCTCCCTTGTTTAGCTATTTAACATGTCTTATGCATATGTCTTTCAAGCTCCATTATAAGGTCTGGGAAAATAAGGTCCATGTCATAGTCTTCTTTGCCTTACTCAGAGCACCTAGTTCATTTAAAAATAATAATATGTCTTTAATAATAAATAAGCCTTCACATTCATAAAAAATAAAAAGAAGATGGGAAAATAGAAATGAGGCTTCTCCATTCAGCTCAGATATGCTGAACTGAGAAAAATGGACTGAAACTTTAGAATCTGCTCAATTTATTTTAGCATAACTCATTTCTCTTTCCATCCTTCTCTTCTCCCCTCCTTCCCTTTTTTTCTACCACAGGTATTTATTTTCCAGGCAGGCCTGGAAACACAAGATAAATAAGTAATAGTTCTTACCCTGAGGAGCCCTGAGGAGATGTTGTATAGACAGATGACAATGACCCTTCAGTGCATATATGGAACATTGGCATACATACCCAGAGTGTGGATTGGTGCCATGACAGAGGGAAGTATAGTAGTTTGGAAGCCACAGAAGATACCTGAAGAGCCAGAATATACTCACATGCAAAGTCAAAAAGGAAGAGTGGAAAGGGGTGACATGGAAGGACAGGAATGGGATGATACAGTGGAAGAAGCACACACACCAGAGCCAATCAAACTGCACTTCAGATCCTCCTCATCTGTGTGACCCAGGGTGAGCCATGTACCTCTATGGAACTCAATTTCCTCATCTGTAAAGTAGGATAGTAATACCTACTGGACAAGGTTGTCTTGGTGTCTTGGTTTGCTAGGCTGCTATGGCAAAAATCATGCAACAGGTTGGCTTACCAACAGGAATTTATGGGCTCATGGATTGGAAGGCTAAAAGTCCATACTTATGGTGTGGCAAGACCATGCTTTTGCCCCAAAGCATTCTGATGCTGGCTTTCCACAGTCCTTGGGGTTCCTTGGCTTGCATCTCTGCCTCCTGTCACATGGCAATCTCTCTCTCCTTGTGACTGCTCTTCCAGTTTCTGCTGAATTCTGGTTTCTGGCTTCTCTTTATAAGGCCTCCAGTAATGGATTAAGACTCTCCCTGATCCAGTTGGCCAACCTTAACTAATAATAACATCTTCAAAAAGCCTTATTTATAAATGGATTAAGATGAAGAGCATGCCTTTTGAGGGTGCACACAATTCAATCTACCACACATAGAGTTTGATGACAATAGAGAAAGGGCCGGTATAAAGTAGATGTCAGTGAACCTCAGGTTCCTCCCACCACCACCATGACTATGGCCTTTCCTGAAGGAAATAGAAGCTGAAAGAAATGGGTGGGCCCAAAATCCCTCTTGAAGAAGTTTTGCTGGCTTCTGCCTGTGGAACAGTTTGCCCCTCTCCCCACTGGTTCTCAGTGCTGAGCAGGGCTTACTGCTAATTACGAAGCCAAAACAAAATAATGAAGCATTCAATCCCCCATTCCCATGACACACATATTCCTGAAACTAGACCCACCCAGGCCACAATCAGACCAAGACACTTTGCCTCCCACATTTTGGTAAGTCCCTCTCAGTTCACACTATCACGGCTTCTTTAGATTTTGGACACCACAGCCCAAGAAGAGACCATGCCTGACTTTCTTTTTCCTTTTACAAACTGAACAAGTTCCTGAACTTGTCAAACATAAATGCAGAATTATGAAGAACAATCACAAGTGAAAACTCCAGTTATTAAAATGTATGGGGATTAATTATTGATCTGATGATATGCTGAATAAAAAGAAAGAGACACGCTTGGATAAACGGAAATCTTTTAAAATCATTAATATACATGTGTTTATTTTTCCTCATCTACACTGGAAGCTGCAGTAGGGCTGTATTGTCTAACAAATTAGAGGGGGTGACAATGCCGTGTTGGGCACGATGTGTGATATCTTTCCACTCAGGCTTATTAATTCCTGCCAAATTAAAATGAGTGCAGCCTCCCCACTGCAGGCCCCAGGAATGTGTAATGCAAATATGAATGCCATCAGGAAGACTTTGCCCTTGGGTGGCTGCTGGGGGAGACTGCACAGAGGCTTGAAGCTGTTTCAGCACAGACAGGAACCTGGGATGCTCTCTGGGAAACTGTCCTGGAAGCAGGGCACTGCCAATAGGAGAGGTCTGCCAGGACGTATGGCACCGTGGTTCTTTTCCTGGAAAGGTGGCCCTCCTCACCTGCCAATCCTCATTTCCCCCCAGGGCCAGTCGTTGCTTCCCTCAAATGGCACCACTACCCTGCAACGTCTTTGCAAAATGAACTCCAGTTTCCTAAGCTTTGGTTTTTCCATCTGCAAACTGGATCTCCTGGTGCCAGGATACCTAGTATGATGGTGAAGGGTCAGGCAGATGCAACTCTCTAGCTGTGTGACCCTGAGCTGGTGTAACCTTTCCAGGCCACTGTTTCATCAGTAAAAAGGAGAAATAACAGTAATATAAACCTCACAGGATTGTTTAAAGGGTCCAATGTGATAATACGTGGAAAGCACCAGGAGCTTGGCACAAGTAGGTCTGCAATAGTTGTTAGCTCTCGTTGCTACTATTGCCTATGTCGTGGTTAAATTAAATAATATAAGGTATTTGAAAGCAACAAACACAATGCTTCCTCAAAATATTTTCTCTAATTAAACAAAGCAAAAAATCTGCTGTAAAATAATTCCCCCCCAAGAAAACTTCACATGGCTGACTTCTGTCTGACTACATGGCCTCTGCTTCGATTCCTGCAGGTATCTTGGGCTCATGGCCTTGGCATCAGAGTGTATTTGGAACAGGTTTAAGTATGTTAGCTCATGTGTACAATTTCCATCCTGCAAGGCCACATGGCCAATTCTTGCAGTGTGCCTCCTCCAGGGATCCTTCCTGAAGCACCCCCTATAGCCACCTTGGGTACATTGAGTTATGGTTGTTCCTACAGGTGTCAATTTCCCCCACCTGAGAGGGAGCTCCTGAAGAGCAGGGCTTGAGTCTCGCCCAGCTCCAAGCCCCAAGGCCCAGCACAGGGTAATAAACATATTGGTTAGCTAACATTTACCAGGCATTCACTCTGGACCAGGCACTGGGCTAACCAATTCACAAGCACAGCATAGTTTAGTTATTTAGTCTCACAATACATCAGACCATGAGAAGCATCACAGTTTCACAAATGAGGAAATGCAGATTCAGAGAAGTCAAGTCCTTTGCCCAGAGTCACACAGCTGGTGAGTGGTGGATCCTGATTAGACTCCAAATCTGTCAGCCCCCAGAACCTTAAACACTCCAGAGTCTTAACCTTAACCACTACCACTTAAAGAGAAGGGAGAAAAGGAGGAGAAATTGTTTCACTTGCTTGTCTCCTAACTGATGTTATGAGGCCCCTTAGGCATCCAAATGAAAAATGACAGCTTCACCACAACAGGGGAAAGGAGAGAAGGTGGTGGAATACAGAAATTCTTAGGAGGGGACAACTTCAGGATTTGTTCAGTTGCTGAATGAGAAGGTGCTAAGGATAAGGGATAGATAGATGGGTAGATGATGGTGCTATTGACAGAAATATGGGCTGTGAATCACCACTTTCATCATCATCATCATCATCATCACCGCATTATCATCATCGCCATCATTGTTGTCATCATAACTACAGAGCTATAACTTCATGCCAGGCACTGTCCTACACTCTCTGAATACAGTATCCTGTTCAGACTTCACAACAAATCTGGAAACTATTGTTATCCATTTTACAGATGAGAATAGGGAGGGTTCCAGGTAATTTGTCCAAGGTCATACAGCCAGAAAATGATAGAACTGGGACTAAATCCCAGGTCTGTCTGGCTCCAAACTTCATGTTCTTTCTACAACACAACCTTTCATTCACTTCATAAGTGCTCACCAGCTGCTGTCTCCTACCACCATGGCTGACCTTGGCCTAGTAGACGTTAATTTATCAGGTTCTACTTATAGCTCTCCATGTGGTTCCATGAAGACATTTTGACTGGTTTTTTTTTTTTTTATGTCCTAGTCCCCTCTGTTTCAAAGGATTGGGAACAAGTTCCCCAGCCCTGCACTAGGAGGGACACTGGAGTGGGATAACCAATGTTTCATCCAGTGTCCCATCACAAGCCCAGGCACAGGAACATCTCCATCTATTTAAAATTTATTTTTGGTAGATTGACTTACTAGGGAGGAGGCCTAGATAGTTAGAATTTCACTTTTAAAAATTCCCTATTCAGGACAATTTACATCGGAAATATATTACCTTATAAATAAATATTTTACCAGAACCATTTAACCATGAAGTATGTTCTCTGGAAATTTACTCAATTCTTCTGACATAAAGAGGAACTAACCCCATTTTTTGCTCCAAAGCCACAATCCCAGTGTCCTGGGCATTGACCATCAGTCCTAAAGCATTCTTCACCCAGCTCTCCCAGCAGTTTTAGCAAGTCTACCCATAAACAGAAATGGGGCGGGGTAGGGTATGGGAGGTGGTGGTATCCAGGAGTCCAAAAGGGGAGGCAGGCAGATCAGCTCCCCCCTCACCAATGAACCCCGATTTCTACATTCCACTGCTCCTGCAATCCCCCAACCTTCCCACCCACCCACTCAAGGGCTCACCCTGACAGCCCAGGCATCAAGCTCATCGCTACTTGGAGCTCTGACCCCTGGATAGCTATTAGAATTGGGTAAATGCAGCTGTTCTTTTGAAGGAGTAAGTTGAGGGCACTTAGCAAATCAACTTCCTAATGTATCTTTTCAGGTCTGGATGGAAGCCTATGGAACTTGGCTTGATTTGGAAATTAATGCGGTAATTTACAGCCATTCTGCCAGAAAAGAAGATTAAAAGAGAGACAGAGTGAGGGAGAGAAAGAGAGAGTAGGAAGAGAAGTTGGGGAGGAGGCGGGGTTGAGACCCCTGCAGGGGCAGGATCTTGAGAGGCTCCAGCCTGGGAAGGGGCATGTTTGGAGAGCTGGGCGCACAGCCACTTGGTCCACTGCCACGGTTGCACAGGCAGGCTGTGGTGGAACACAGGAAGGGAAGGACACTCTCCATGGCAGGTCAAAACACCAACGCACCAGGCGCTCCAGGATCGTCTCTTTAGGGATTGTGTGTGTGCGTGTATGATTATATGCATATTTATACATATATACCTACATACCCACATATGTATACATATGTGTGTGTATATATTCTCTTTCTATCTGTTCATACATTGCTTTTTCCCTAGTTTCCAATATCCACTTCCCGCTATCACTATTCTTGCCATGTCCATAAATCACTAATGCCATTATTTACTTTTTTTAAAATAAACTTATTCACTTTTTGTCTTAAATGAACTTTATATTGCTATCATAAATGGAAGAGAAAATAAAGGTAAAATTAATTACATCAAAAACAAAGCAAAATTATTAAATTCTAGAGAGGCCCTGGCTTGCCAAAGGCTCTGTGTCTGACGTCTGAAGTCTGCTCCCTATTTGTTAAAAAGGAAGAGTTAGCAAATGTTAGAGAGATGCTGAAGAACATATTAGCACAAAACCAAAGTGTTTGCAACCCTTGATGTAAATCAGACAATTGGAAGAGTAGTTAATTGGAAGACAATTTTTCATTCTGTGGGTCAGTGCAGTTTAATGCTATGACCTTTGCATTTTATTTATTTTACAAACATTTACATAGCACATACCATGTGTCAGAAACTGTTCTAAAAGCTTCAAGAAAATTAACTCATTTGGTCAATTTAATTTGTATAACCCTATATGGTATAGCATTATTCCCATTTTAGAGATGAGAAAACAGGCACAGAGAGGTTCAATAACTTGCTGGAGGTCTTTTAAATCCTCTTGTATAATACCTAAAATCATGTGCTGGTTGTTCTGCCCTTTGTGAGTCAGAGAGGCCCAGAGCTCCTCCAGGCACAGCACATGGCAAGGGACACGGGGTTCTAGGTAGCTGCAGACTGATTCCTCAGGGCCCATGCCTGGGCCAGTGGTGGCATCTGTGGGTGGCCCCGGTCAGGCCACTCCCCCAGAGATCCCTGGTGCTCTCCATTTGACTGTGGGTCTAGGCTCTATGGGTGGTGGGCAAGAGAGAATTGAATGCTGATCCAGAAAAGAGTTTCCAGAGGAAGAGAAGGGAGAGGTTTCCCTTTATTTTTTTTCGGTGGGGTGGGTGGGGATCTTGTTAGAGAAAAATGGAAAACAGTAGCTTCTGCCTTTCTTTGCTCGATATTCTTGGCAGAAGTCTCTAAGCAGTGCTCTGAGGACCGGGCGGGAGCTGCAGGTAGAGCTCAGGTGGCTGGATCTGAGGAGGTGGTGGTTCCCTCGGCATGGGGAGTGGCAGCCTTGGAGCAGATGGGCCTGTGTAGCAATGACGGGCCATCTGCAGAGGGCTCCTATGCCCGGCTACCTTTGCAAGTGCAGTCAGGTGCCCTTAAGGAGTCTACCCCAGCAGTTCTGCCCTGCGTAGCCCTGCCTCGTTCTGGCCTCAGGGGGTAAGATAGCTGCAACCTTAACCACAGACTATAGTGGGGGTTGGAGTGGGGGACCTGCATCATTGTTATGATAAAAGAGTAGCAGGGGCATTATTTTGGAAATCGTTCATGTCAAATTCTCTTTTGCTTCTCCAAGTACTTGAGCCTTCACCAATCTTACTGAAGGGAAGCTGAGAATCTTTGAGATGAAATTCCAAGAGAGAGATGAATATGTAGACTTTTGACATTAAAAAAAAAAAATTAGCCAGAGTTTTATCCTGGCTAGAACTAAAAGCTGGGTTTTTTTGTTTTTTGTTTTTTTTTTTCTAACAGATTGGGGTTGAGGAGAAGGGGGCTCAGAAAGAAAGCAGATCATCAATAGAAAAAAATAATACATTCTCTCTGCACATCTGGGCTGGAGTCTGAATTAAATTTGAGACCCTACAGTGGTTAACATTTTCTGAGCACTTCCTTTGTGTTGAGTTGTTAATTGCCAAGTATTTCAGATGAACAGTCTCATTTAATCTTCTACCTAATCCTGAGGTGGTTGTTATTATTATTCCCATTTTACAGATGAAGAGAGGAAGGGGGGTTAAGTAACTTGGCCAAGGTCAGACATCCAGGAGGAAACAGAGCAGGGAATTGAATCTTTCGGCCTCTTGATGCATTTCTCTAGACCATAGCAAATTGGTCCAAAGAAGCTTCCAGTTTTCTTGGGGGCCTTCCATGTGGGTACCTGGGAGAGAGGGAGCCCCTCACAGATGCTCTGAGGATGGCTGCCAGAGCTTATAAAGGTTGGGAAGGTAATTGGAAATGCACACGACCCTCACAGGGGGATAGGAAATTTGAAACCATCTGCCTCCCCTGGGCACTTCCTTGGATCTTCAACAGACCAGGCACCCGCTCCCACGTTAGGTTCCAGATCTATAAATAACGCAGATCACCCATCCTTATCAGGGGCCTACTTTTGCCAGGTACTGTTCTGAGAGCTGGGAAATGACAATGAACAGGACAAAAAAAAAAGTCCCTGCCCTCATGGAGTTTGCATTTGAAGGTGATATTTGTTCATTTCCTGAACCAGCTTTTCCTGAAAGAGCCTGGCTATTCATGAAACCACCATGCTCCCTGTCACATCAAAACCTCAGAATCCTCATCGACCGGTACCACCCCCACTACTCACTACCTTTTACCTCTCCTCCTTCGGCCCCCCTGCTGGGTCAGGTGAGGGCCTCTGCTGGTCCCTCCCCTCCTTTCTAAAATAAGGAGTTTGGGTCAGATTGCCAGGCCATTCCAGAGGGCCATCAATGACTCTATGGTTTGTTACTCCCTTGCCTTTGGCTGGGGTCAGGGTGAGATAGAAAGATAAGCCCACACATCCACGAGGACCTTTATAGATCACCAGGCATGTCCTCATTAGACTGAGGCACTAAGTTTTAAACCTGGCCACATCAAACACCTTCAAGTTCCCTTCACCTCCCATGCTGAATCTCATCCACGCTGCTTCATTTTTCTAGAAGCTACCCTTCCATTCCTTGCCTTCCAGGCCAATTCCTATTCTACCATCAAAACTCAGAGCAGACGTCACCTTTTTCCTAGTCTGTCCTTTTTTGTACTCAGTGCTCCAGAATATAGTTTGTTTATTTGAACATCTGTGTCACTCACCACACCGAGAGTCCCTATAGGGACAGGGACCTTATTTTATAATGTTGTGTCTCCAGTCCCTAGATCAACACCTGACTCAGAGTAGGTGCTCAACCGGTGTTGGATGGATTGAATTGAATGCGATTCAAAGTCACTTGCCAAAGTTCCCAGCATCGGAAGTGGCAGACCTAGGACTCAACCCCAGGACTGGGGACTCTAAGTCCAGCACATCTTATCTCCCTGCAGTTGTCAGAAGGCGTGGCATAGAGAAGACCCCCTGGAGAGCAGAGGCGTCTGTACCAGCTGCTTTGGTCACCCTTCCACCTGGGTAGGGAAATCCTGGAGTTGGGGTAGTCACCAAGATTCAGGCTGCTTGAGAAGGGTCCTTACAGTGTCCTGTGCGCCTCTGTGTGTCCATACTGGCCTTGCTGATCAAAGTTGCTTCTTTCCCTCTTCTTCTCTGAGCCCCCACCAGCCTTGTCACTGGTTTTCAGGGGCTGAAGTCAAGTCACTCTTCCCCCTGCTCTGCTCCCTTTCCTCAGACCCCTATATATAATGGGAAACTAGCTTTCTGAATGATGTGGGAGGAGACAAAGAGAGTCACCTACCCCCACGCCTGTCGAGTGCCCAGTTCATATTCCTGCTGTGACTGTATCTAAATTTGCAAATCGTCACCCCGCGCCCCACCATCATGTGTCATCTTTTATGCATGGCCACCTCTGCTGCGCTGCTCGGCCAGTTGCTACGCAACCGATGACGGCGCCGCGGGGGCCTGACATTAGTGAAAGCAAATTGACCAGAGGAGCCCTCATCCCGCATGCAAAGCAGCCAGGGCTGCTGTCTGTGCCGAGGTGGCTGAGCCAAGGCCCTGCTACCCACCCACCCCCATACAGGGCCAGACCCTCGGACCCCAGCCTCCCCAGCCTAAACTGCAGACACCAAGGAACTGTGGTCCTCCCATCTCTTCAGAAAAAGCAGAAATCTGGCCAGTGACAAGAGCCATCTCCAAAGGGAAGGGAGGGGCGAACGTATCTACGGGTTCTAAAATTCTGAACCTCCAGTGGGATGGACAATGGCTCTTATAGGAAGGGGAAAAGAGCTGCTACTCATTAAGCATCTAATAGGTGCTAGGCACAAGAACCATTTAATGCAAAAAGCTCTAGGTTCCCAGATTCCAGCCCAGCTCCACCATTACTTAGTTGTGTGTTGTGCATGCAAATCATTTGTCAGGACTGGGACCCAGCCACAGAGGGGGGCTCTCCTCATACATCTTGGAAGGAGATAAAAGACTCTATAATGGGCTGGAGGTGGAGGGATGTTAGTAGAGTAGCAGGCATGAGAAGAGAGAGAAAGAGGGGAAAAAGGAAAGGGAAAAAGGAAGGAGGGAGTAAGCAGGGAGGGAGGGAGGCTAGTGCCTTCTACTCCTAGTGTTGAAGGCCTTGGGGACTCCCATTGGGAGGAAACGAGGAAATTAGGAGCTCACTGTTCTGGTTTCCCTTCCACACAGCCCCTCACGGCCCCCACCCTCAGGAATTCCACCTCACGATCTCCCACTTGAGCATTATACCACAGTGCACTGCAAGGCTGTAACTTGTGCTGGAAAGAGTAAGGGCTTTGGAATTGTTTAGAACTGACTTCAAACTCTGAATATTGGCTTCCCTAGCCATGTGGCTGCAGCAACTTCCCTCTACCTTTTGAATTACAGTTTTTCAGTCTATAAAATAGGCATGAGGTGTCTACCTCACAGGGTTAAATGAATGACATATGCAAAGCACCTAAGAGAAAAATCAGTGAATGTCACTGCCCCTCCCCAAACTCTTCAATAGCTCCCCATTGTCAGAAGATCAAGTCAGATTCCTTAGCCTGACTCAGCCCCCACCCACCTTCCTGCACCTCTTTGCTCTTGCTGCTTGCTATTTCTTCCTGGCAAGCTATTCATTCCTCTTTGCTTTTTCAAAATCCACTCTACCTTTAAGGACCCAGAAAAAATTTAAAATTCAGCTTCAATAGGCAAGCCTAACCACCAGACAATCCTCCCCTCCACTGAAATTTCCCTAAGGAAAAAGGACTAGGAAAACAAGTGACCTTCCCTTCTTCCATGGTGATTAGAGAAGTTTTCCCAAACTTTATGATGAGATTTCTCAAAGTTCAGTTGTCTGTTGAGGGAAGTCATTGTGTGGGTCCTGAAACCTCAGGGCTGCATCTCACCCTGAGGATGGGTGTGAAGGCAACTTTAGAAGGCACATCTCCGAGAATTACTGGACACCTGGCATGCTGCTAGCTGACATAAGGACACCTTGGTTTTGATCAGTGTTTAACACTTTTTGGCCCCCAATTAACTAATTCACAATTACTTGTTGACAGACTAATAATATCTTTAATTTTCATATAAAAATTCGTGAAGTAGATATTACCCCCATTTGCTAAAGAGGAAACTGAGGCTCAGAGAGGAAAAGGGATATGCACAAAATCACACAATGAGTTGCTGGTGGTAAAACTAGGACAGGTAGGTGGTACTATGTGAAAATTGGTTATAAGACTTTAATTTATGGATGGTGTTTACATCATCAATCATCGTTGACACTTTAGACCAATTTGTCCATTAAAAAAACCCACGTTTCCAAGCAAAGTCATTTACCTGTTTCTTGTAAAAGCAAAGCCTTTATCAAACATGGAGAGAGGCAACATGAGGGGTACAGAGAGTTCCTGCTCAGCCATGCAGCCCTGGGCTTTCTTAGGAGTCTGGGTTTTCTCTCACTGAAATGGAACGTAGGGTTACCTACCTGACTCCCAGGTCAATTTTAAAGGGCAAAAATGATGCAGACACAGAAGTGCTGAAGTATGAAGTCTGCTAGGTATTATAATGCCTTGGAAATGGCATTCCTCCAACCAGAGGCTGACAACCTGTTTCTGAGAAATGTATTACTAAAATTATTCATTTTTGAGAGTTGTGTTGTTGTTGTTGTTTAAAAGGAGACATGTCAATTTTTAACATTGCCTCTAAGTTGTAGTGAAAGGCATTTCTTCATTATTTAGACTAATTTCCAAACAAATTAAAAACTGTTGTAGCAGTCAAGCTCTGACTGCTCCATCTATTAGATTTAGAAGATGCAAATTTCTTAAAACACAGATATAAACAATTCTAGTAACACTGCCTGATTTCATAATTAATTTTCTGCCTGAGAAGGAAAACTTTCCTTCCCACTTTCTTTGCCCTCACGTTACTGACTCTGTCTCGTTCTGGCAGACTCTTGGAGAAAGAAGAGCAGATTCTGTTACCTAAGATTCTGTTGCATGTAAAAAGACAAATAATCTTTTCTCAAATATCCTTTAATCTCAGAAGTGGCCAGGGTAAAAGAAGTCAAGAAGTTCCACTTATTCCTTTCTATTCCTCCTCAAGTGCAGTCACAGTGACTACATCCTCATCAGGATATGGCTACTAGCCAACCAGTCCTGGTCAGCAGCCTGTAGGGACCCCACCCTCTGCCAGTCTGAGATGACAGACTTCCCTGGGAGTACTCAGGGTCTAATAGAGTCATGAAACTTAAACTGGTGAAACAAGGAGGAGTAAATATGTATACAAGTTGTTTAAATAGCAAAAGGGTTGACTAGACTGAGTTCCTTGTGAAATTATTGGCATATTAGACGGATCCAGGGTCCAATCTATAACCAAGGTCAGAATAAGGATCAGTCTTTGGCCATGATTAGATCACAAGTTAGGACCAAGATCAAGGCTTAGGATGTGACCAAGATCAAAGTTCAGACTTTGACCAGGATCGAGGCTCAGCCTATGCTCAGGATTGGGGTTCCATCTGTGACCAGGACAAGAGCTCAAGCTAAGGGCAGGATCAGGGCTCTGAAGAGAGCTGGGATCAGAGCTCAGTACATGGCCAGGATTCAGGATTAGGGCTCAGTTTAGACCTGGTTTCAATGATGATCATGGCAGTAGAATTCATAAATGATTTAGACACAATTTCTGTTCAAGTGTTTCACAATCCACCAACTGGTAAAAGCTGTGATAGAAGGAGAGAGTAAATAATGAGAAGAGAGGATGACCAAACTGTCCAGTTTGGAATTCAGGGAATGCCTTCTAGAGGAGGTGATGCTAGAACAGAGTCCAGAAAGATAGGAGCAGCTTCAAATCAATGTGCTTTTTTATATCGTTTTGAGCCCATGGTCTCATTCATATTGTGATTCTCCAATTTCCTCCAGAACTCTGTGCTGGATGCAATGCTTGTTTTAATGTACACTCTTTCTCTTCCTCTGGCCAACAAGGTCTTACACAACACACAGTTTTCTTCAACTCAGTACCTCCCATCAATTCCTCCACCTCTATGTGCTCTGTCTGGCCCTGATGCTAACTCCCAGATAAGTTTGTCTCTTCATTTGGATGTACTAGACTTCTATTCAGGGATCCATTTTCTCTGTTTCACTACTCATCTTCATCTTGTAGCACAAAGGTATGAACCTTTTCCACATAGAAGCAGCAGGGTGAGAAAATCAGGCAGGGTCAAGGAAACCTGGGGAGCTGGGTGGCCTCAGGCAAGTCACCCAGTCAAACTGAGCTTCAGTTTCTTCATCTGCTAAAAGGGGCTGAAGCCTGCCTTGCATAAATTGCAGGGTATTTTGAAGGGCCCGGTGAGAGAGCTGAGGATTATTGAGATGGGGAAGATTACAACAAATCACTTATGAATGAAGGCGCTTCCTGGGATTGGTGGATCCTCACTGGGCCTAGGAGGTAAGACCCATGGTCCAGACTGTATGTCCACAGCCCAAAAGTGTGGGAAGGGGGTAATGTAAACTTCAAAGTCACTTCTTTGGAGCATGAACACAGTTTGCATTCCCATTTGTACATCAATATATGCTCCTGTGTGTGTCTGAAGTTGGCTTCTTCACAGAGAACCCTGAAATGGTAATTCACGTTCAAGTGATTTATTAAGAAAATGCTCCAGGAAAAACTTTTAGGGAATAGAGAAAGAGGATGGGACGGGAAGGGAAAGGAAACAAACAACAGTGTGGTGTCAGGTAAAAGGTCCATAAAGGGAAAATCTTAGCCTGATACTATAGGGGAACTCTGAGCATAAGTTGTCCCAAATAGAGGAAAGGAAGCTGGACTTCCACTCTCCTATTTCCAACAACCCAAAAATCGTTGGTGGACTCCTATTACATTTCTGGTTGTCCATGCTAGTGGGCATGGCTGCTCCAGTAGCCTGAGTGCAGTCCACCGAAGAGCTACAGCAATGGACTATTCAAAGCATGTGAAGTGGGGGGTGAGGATCCAAGGAGACCTTGGTGGAGCACCAACATTGTCTGCTAAAAGGTTCCTTTGTATATTCCAATGTTCACACACCGGACTCTATGTTGGTTTCCTCAGCATCTCTGGCTATTCATTCTCATTTTCCTTAAGAGTTTCACTCTGTCTGTTAAATGATGGGATTTCATCTGCTTTTAACCCTTCCCTGGCTCCTGAATGCCAGCGTGATAAAGTCCAAATCCCTCCCCATGATTAAGAAGCCCCTTTATGATCTGTCCTATAATAATTACCCTCAAGCTTCCTCATTTTCATGGTCACCTCACTCTACCCCAATCAGACATGAGTGTGCTGCATATGGGAATTATACAAGGATGACAGCCCAATAGCAAGTTCAGGGCGACGACAGAGGAAAGTTCAGAAGGTTGTTTGAGAGAAAAGATATCTAATCCAGCCTTTCCAGGTGGAATGAATGTAAAGGATCTAGGCAGGGAAATGGAGAAAGTGTTATCCTAGCAGGATTTGCAGAATGAGGGGAAGTTGTAATGATGACCAAAAACTGGCCCTGCAGAGAGTGGTCATAAAATAAATATTCGTGGAGTGAGGAAATGAGTGAATAACTGTAAAAGTATTATCCAACTGGACTTTGGAATTCAAAAGTCTTTATTCTTGTCTCCTCCACTTACTCACTGAGAAATCTCCAACAAGTCACATAACCGTTCTGAGCCTTAGTTTCTTTATTTGGAAAATGGAGTTAACAAAAGTATCTGAGACAATGAATGCAAACATACTATGTAAGCTGAAATTCTCTGTTTAAATGTTAAATTCAGTCAACAAACATAATTCTTGAGTTCTTACTTGATGCCAGCCCATTTGCTGATAATTTTATCTACATAGAGAATTTAGATGAAGACTCTGCTATCTAGTGCTCACAGAGAAGAAGAGGATAAAAATTAAGCTCATAATGAGACAAGATGCTGTAATTGCAATCTGGGAGCTCAGAGACAGTTCAGCTGATTGTCATAATAGAAGGTAAAATTTGTATAATTGTGGCTTGAAAATAAGTGGGATTGTTTCAAATGAAGAGGTGGTACAGATGAAAGCGGAACACAAATGAAAACACAGAGACATGAAAGAGCAGTGTATTTAGGCAGCCAGGACTAGACCAGTCTGGATGGCATGGTGTGCACAGGATGGTAGTGGGAAATGAGAGGGAACTGGAAAGTCTATTAAGGTCAAATCATGTAGAAGGAGTTTAAATATTTCTTTCCAGATAACAGAGACCCCTTTGACATGACAATTACAATGGTATTGAAATGAGAAGAATAGGTGAGCAGAACCTGTTTGGGGTCAGGAATAGGTGTTGTGGGAAACAATATCTTAAGAATAGGAGAAAAGTCTGGACTTTTGCAAACATCACCACTAATATACCACCACCATCACCCAAGGGTGAGCAATTTCTCCCTTGAACAACTCTCCATTATGAAAATACTTGCTCATTGTGGTTCTTCTTGTAAAGGTTCCCACATCATGACTGTCATACAATACCTCCCAATGAGCTATGTTTGGTTATTTTAATTGAAAGGGATGAGCTCAGGGCTTCAAATTCCCATCTCCATCACTGCATGAAGGACATGAAAGTTTCTATGTGTTCTCTGAAAGAAATTCTTATCTCTTCTTGTCACAGAATTCAGATTTCTGAAAACCAGACCCAGAGTCTCACTGAGTGATTGGCTGAATTACAATGTAAATTGAATTCCCAACCTTGAAGGATGTCCATTTTTAAAGTGAGGGCATTGATTGGGAAGGAATGGGGTCCTGAAAATTGGAATGGGAGTATATGACTGATAATGATGAGAGTGGGGACACTGAAACCTTAGATTCTGCAGAGTTTTCTTTGCCAGATAAACCTGTCATAGCCTGACCTAAGAGATCAGTCACCCAATCTTCACTCTCCCCTGAAGAATTAGTCATCTTGCCTCCATATGAAGAGATGAACCTTGCTGTGCCTCATAAACCTGTAACTCCCTCCCCTAAGGAAACAGCCCTCACACCTCCATCTGAAGGCATTAACTGTTACAGAATGCCCTACAGTAGCTGCCTTGCACAACACTGCTAATTCCTCTCATGACCTGATCCCACCACTCCTTTTTTCTTCCAGACCTATAACTAGACTGGCCCTGAAAGGTGAGGTGTAAAGTGTGATCCATGAGGAGGTGTGATACACTCCAAAAGAATTGCATTATTTTTACAATATATATAGAAATCAGAGGAATATATCTGGGACTGAATAATAAGCATGTGGGATAATGGTGAAAGGAACGTAAAGTTGGATGAGGCTGAATTTATCGATATGGACACTAAGAAGAGGTTCTGGATTCATTGCAGTAGCTCAAGGGATTAGAAAGGGCTCTAGCAGTTTGGGTGGTTGACTGAAGCTTGGAGCAAAAGGTGGCCTATATTACCTGAAATTTAAATGCCAGATCTTCCTTGGTATAATATTGATGAGAGGATCAAAAGGCTTAGAGAGATTGAAATATTAGAGTGGATTTATCAAGTAAGACCTGCTCACCCACACCAGAAATGTCCAGAAGACACACCTTTCTCCATAACCGTGAGGAATAAATTTGTGAGAGCAACTCCGTCATCCCAGAAGAGCTCTATGGTCACTCTCCACTGAGAGTCAGATACTACTGTGGAAACTTCTGCCATTGAATTTGGATACTTAAACACAATGGGGAAGATCAGATCCTGGGTTGGCAGGAGCCAAGTGATAGCAATTAATCATATGGCCCAAGTGGCAGAATCAGGTGATAAATGACATTTTAGCTTAGGTCTGTCTCAAAGTAGGTCTAGTGAGTTCCTAAACCCATTCTGTGGCTATTTCCTCAGTTCCAGAATGCATAATTGGAACATACACACTCAGCAACTGACAAAATACCTACATTTGTTCCCTTACTTGTGCGGAGAGGGCTATAATGATAAGAAAGGCTGAGTGGAAGCCACTAGAACTTCCTCTACCTAGAAAAATCGTAAACCAAAAGCAATACCACCTCTGGAGTGATTTCAGAGATTAGTGCCACCATCATGGACGTGAAGGATGCAGGGGTGGTGATTCTCACCACATCCCCATTCAACTCTCCTATTTAGCCTATGCAGAAAACAGATGCCTCTTGGAGAACAACAGTGGTTATCATTAACTTAATCAGGTGGTAACTATAATTGCAGTGTTCTTCCAGATATGATATCATTGCTTGAGCAAATGAACACTTTTCTTGGTACCTGAAATGCAGCTATTGAGTTCGCCAATGCTTTTTTTCTCAATACCTGTTGGTAAAGACCACCAGAAAGAGTGAGCTTTCATTTGAAAAGACCAGCAATATACCTTCACTATCTTACCTCAGGGGTATATCAATTCTCTAGTCCTATATTATAATCTAGTCTGCAAGGGCCTTGATCACCTTCTCCTTCCACAAGACATCACACTGGTCCATTATATTGATGGCATTATGCTGATTGGACCTAGTGAGCAAAAAGTAGCAACTACTGCAGACCTATTGGTAAAGAATTTGCTTGTCAGAGGTGGGAGACAAACCCAACGAAACTCAGCGACCTTCCACTTCAGTGAAATTTCTAAGCATTCAGTGGTGTGGGATATGTCAAAGATATACCTTCTAAGGTGAAGGATGAGTTGCTTCATCTGGCCCCTCCTAAAGCCAAAAAAAGAGGCGCAATGTCTAGTTAGCTTCTTTGGATTTTGGAAGCAACATATTCCTCATTTGGGTGTGCTGCTCTGTCCCATTTGCTGAATGACCTGAAAAGCTGCTAGTTTTGAATGGGGTCCAGAATAAGAGGAGGTTCTTCAACAGGTCCAGGCTGTCATGCAAGTTGCTCTGCCACTTGGGCCATAGATTCAGCATATCCAATGGCACTGGTCATTTCAGTGGCCAATAGAGATGCTGTTTGGAGCCTTTGGCAGGTCCTTATAGGAGATCACAACACAGACTCTTAGGAGATTGGAGCAAAGCCCTGTCATCCTCCCCAGATAACTACTCTCCTTTTGAGAAACAGCTTTTCATCTGCTACTGGGCCTCAGCAGAAACTGAATGCTTAACTATGGACCATTCTGAGTTGCCCATCATGAACTCAGTGTTGTCTGACCCACCAAACCATAAGGATAGGTGAGCATAGCAGCATTCCATCATCAGACAGAAGTGATATATACAAGATTAGGCTCAAGCAGGCCTTGAAGGCATAAGTAATTTACATGAGGAAGTGGCCCAAATACCCATGGTCCCTATTCCTGTCACATTACATTCTCTTTCCAAGCCCACAGCTATACCTTCTTGGGAAGTTCCCTATGACAAGTTGACTGAGGAAGAGAATATTTGGGTTTGGTTTATAGACAGTTCTGTTGATGTACAGGTACTACCCAAAAGGGAGAATTAGCAGCACTACAGCCCCTTTCTGGAACATTCCTGAAGGACAGTGGTGAAGGGAAATCCTCCTAGTGAGCAGAATTTTAAGCCGTCCACCTGGTTGTTCATTTTGCCTGGATAGATAAATGGGTGGACATGGATTGTATACTGATTCATGGGTTGTGGCTAATGGTTTGGCTGGATAGTCAGGGACTTGAAAGGAACATGATTAGAAAATTGGTGACAAAGAGGGCTGCGGAAGAGGTATGTGGAAAGACCTACCTGAGTGGGCAAAAAGCATGAAGATATTTGCGTCACTTGTGATTGCTCACCAGGGGATGACTTAGCAGAGAGGGATTTTATTAATCAAATGGATAGGATGACCCATTCTGTGAATAGCAATTGGGCTCTTTCCCCAGCCACTCCTGTCATTGCCCAATGGACTCATGACCAAAGTGGTCATGATGGTAGGAGTGGAGGTTATGCATGGGCTCAGTAACATGGACTTCCACTGACCACAGTCAATCTGGCATCAGCAAATGTTGAGTGCCCAATCTTCCAGCAGCAGAAACCAACACACAGTACCCAGGATGGCACCATTCCTCAAGGTGATCAGCCTCTTACCTAGTGGCAGGTTGATTAGATTGAACCACTTCTATCATGGAAAGGGCAGCATTTTGTTCTTGGTGGAATAGACAAATACTCCAGATATGGATTTGCCTTCCCTACATGTAATGCTTCTGCCAAAACCACCATCCGTTGACTTATGTACTGCCTTATCCACCACCATGGTATATCAGAAATTGCTTCTGATCAAGGAACCCACTTCACAGCAAATGAGGTGTGGGAATGGCACATGCTCATAGATTCACTGGTCTTACTGTGTTCCCCATTATCCTGAAGCAACTGGATTGATAGAATGGTAGAATGGCCTTTTGAAGATGCAATTATGGTGCCAACTGGGTGGCAATACCAGTAACCCAGGAGATTCTTTATGCTCTAAATCTGCATCCCCACAATGGTGCTCTTTCTACCACAGCCAAGATTCAAGGGTGCACGGATTAAGGGTGTGGAAATGGGAGTGGCACTACTATTACCCCTAGTGATCTACTAAACAAATTTTTGCTTCCTGTCCCGGCAACCTTAAGCTACAGATCTTAGTTACAAATGGAGGAGTGCTTCCGCTAGGAGTCACAACAATGATTCAACTGAACTAGAAGTTAAGACTGCCACCTGCCACTTGGGGCTTGTCATGCCTCTGAATCAACCAGCAAAAAAGGGAATTATTGTACTGGCTGGGTTGACTGATCCTGATTTCAAGGGGAAATAGGGCTGCAACTACACAATGGAGGTAAAGGAAGAATCTGCCTGGAATACAGGAGATTCCTGAGGGCATTTCTTAGTACTACCATGCCCTGTTATTAAAGTCAATGGAAAACTGCAACAACCCAATCCAGGCAAGATTACCAATTGCCCAGAAACTTCAGGAATGAAGGTTTTGCTCACCCCACCAGGCAATAACCACAATCAGCTGATGTGCTTGCTTAGAGTAAAGGGTATGTGGAATGGGTAATGAAAGAAGATAGTTATAAAAACAAGCTTTGACCGTGTAACAAGTTCAGAATTGAGCACCGTAATGGTTATAAGTATTTCTTCCTTTTTGTTATTAATACATTTGTATACACACATTAGCAAATATCTTTGTTTTCTTCCCTATTTTATCACCTTATTATATAACATCAGCTTGTTTTAACTTTATGTCATAGTATTTAAGTTAAAAGATATCAAGTTTAAGATTAAATATTACCCAAGGACTTGCATCCTTTTCTAGAGGAAGAGTTATTGTTTCCAGCTGTACACAGGACAGTTGAATTATGTTAGGTAAAAAGATGACTATGTTATTGTCTTTATTTAGAGATTAAGTGTGTGTTAGGGAAGTCAAGGACACATTCAGCAGCCATCTCCCAGCCCTCGCCTATGCCTCTGCTTTTCTTCTCTTGATTGTTTGTGTGTAGGTGTTTGGTATGTTTTTATTTTTCAAAAGACAACAAGTACTCGACATAGCTATTAAATCTTCATCAGGAAAATTATAAATGAGTCCAACTCCAACACATTGTGGGAATAAGTTATCATATATTCCAAGGTAAGGTCCACCGGCAGTGTCGAATTCCTGGTGTTGGCTGCCTTGCCAATGGTGTCCAGCTGTTTCTAGAGTTCTCAGGAGCACCACTGCTTTAGGCACTGTTTACTGTAGCAGGCAGTGAGATCCTCCTAAATGTGCATAAGCGTAACCTCTGGAATGACCTCTGGACTCATTTTGAAATCTCTTAGCCATACAAACCCATTTGTATTTAATATTTCCCCCTCTTGATCAAGGAATTTTTCTGAATGTACCACTTGTCACTTGGGATAATCCCTTGGTTCCAGGGAGGCTCATGTCCTGTCTTCTGTTGGGCCCCTCTTCCAGGTGCTTTATTTCACAACCTGATGGATAGTGACACCCCTCTGTAGCATTCAACTCTATTGACACTCCCTCCTTCCTCTTCTAGGTCACCACATTCTTCTGGCTTCCCTCCAACCTCACTAGCCTTTCCTCCTCAGATGTTTGCTGTATCACCCTCCACATTCCAATCTCTAAATGTTGGTATGCTCCAGGGCTCTGTCTTTGGATGTCTTCTCTATCTATAGATGTTCTCTCAGTGATCTTGTCCAGGCCCATGTCTTCAAATATCGATGATAAACTGATGATTTCCAAATGTATTCCTCCGGCCCTGACCTTCAAATTCATATATCTAATCACTTACCTGACAATTCTATTTGTGTATAGTGGATATCTTAAATTTTACAATTCCATGGGAAGCAGATGTGGCTCAGATGATAGGGGCTCTGCCTACCATATGGGAGGACCTGGATTCGATCTCTGGGGCCTCCTGGTGTAAAAGAAGAGAAAGTGTGCCTGTGCAGTGAGTCAGTGCCTGCGTAGTGAGGCGAGTGCCCGTACAGTGAGTCAAGTGCCTGCACGAGTACCCGTGTGGCAAGCTGAGTGCATATATGGTGAACCAAGTGCCCGCATGGCAAGCCAGTGCCTGTGCAGTAAGCCAGTGCCTGCATGGCAAGCCAAGTGCCCACACAGAAAGCTGAGTGCCCACACAAGTGAGTCATGCAACAAGATGATGATGCAACAAAAAGAGAGACAAAGGGGAGAGGCAAGGTGAAGCTCAGCAAAACCAGGAACTGAGGTGGTGCAATTAACAGGGAACCTCTCTCCATATCAGAGGTCCCCAGGATTGAATCCTGGTGAAACCTAGAGGAAAAAGACAAGAAGAGAAGACAAAAAAGAGAAATAGATAAAGAAAATCATACAGCAAATGGACACAGACAGCAAAAGCAGCAGGGTGGGGGATGGGAGGGGGAGGGGAAGAACAAATTTTACAATTCCAAACCTGGCACCAAACTGTTCTTCTCACAATTTTTCCCATCTGGATAAATGACATTTCCATCCACTCATTTAATCAGGCAGAAAATATAGACACTGTGGCAGTCTGAGATTATTTTACGAATCCCAAAATGAGAAAGAGTATATTTTTAAACTAATCTATTCCTATGGGTGTGATGCTCTTTCTTTGCATTAAATTCTTTCCTTTGATTAGAGTACTTGGAGATTGATTTAGGGCTTTTAATTGGACTATATCCATTGGGCGTGACTCAGGTTGAGTCTCTACCCCCTTGCTGGGTCTGATATAAATGGAAACACAGTCACAGGAAAAGGAAGCTCTGCCATATTTGATCTGGCCATGTGAGAAAAGACTAGAGGATTGCTTAAGCACAAAGCCCCCAAGAGGCTGGGTCCATGGAGAAGCTCAAGAGGAAACAAGCCCTGCTATATGCCTGACAGCTTGCAGCTGACCTCAGAAGAAAGAGAAGCAGCTGAAACTGATATAGGATGCTCAAGAAGAGACAAGCCTAATAGCTCACAGCTGCACTCCAGGAGCTGGACTCCAAGACACTGTAGATTCTGGAGGGAGAAGGTAGAGACCTCCACAGAGATTGGTGGCCATCTTCACCACATGGTAGCTGACTTTGGTCAGAAAGCATCTCTAATGGTGTCTCATCTTGGAGTTTTCACGACCTTGGAACTGTAAGCTTTTACCCCAAATAAATCTCCTTTATAAAAGCCCATCCACTTCTGGTACTTTACATCAGCAGCACTTTGGCAAACTACAACAAAAGTCATCTTTGACTCTTCTCTTTCACTCCCGTCCCACTGTTTAGCCAAAGCAACAGCTACTATTTTTAGTTTCATCTTCAAAACATATCCCAAATCCGACCACATCTCACAGCTTTCTACCACTATTACCTTAGTTTAAACCACTATCATCTCTACCTGGACTTTGCAGTAGCCTTCTAACTTATCTCTCAAGGTCAACCAGTCCAGAAGAGCAAAGAAAAGGCCAAGACACATTCTGCTGTTAGCTGAGGCTTTGGATCCAAACCCCAATGCAAAGAACCCCAATAATCCAGACCCAGAAATACTCTATCTACCTAACTCAAAACACTAATCCAAGGTATAATGGCATTTGGTATATTGACACTATACCAAAGAGAATGTCAGTTATCCCAGCTCACTTTGGTATTGACCGTCAGGGCAGAACTCTGGACAATGCTTCTCTAAATGCATCCCACATTCAGCTCTTCTCAACTTTGCCCTTAAATAAGTTTAGTGTGGAATTTTCTATTTAGGTTTCTATATCCATAGAAGACTGACACGTGCCCCATATTCCTTAGTAGCTGCAGACACAGGCTCATGAGACTCACTTGTCAAACTTGGTGTTCATGTCCCCAGGTAGCTGTTTTGCTCTTCCCTGCCTATAACTTCCCCAAATTAATTGAGCATAAAGATGGGCTCTGGTGCAGCTATCACTGGGATTAAAACAAGTGGGAAATAATCACTATCTTTTATTCTGTTTTTATGACAAAAAAATTAAAACAGCAATAATAGTAATAGTAGCTAACACATAGAGCTTTCTATGTGTCAGACTGTCTTCTAAGTACTTTCTACCTATTAATTCCTTTAATCCTTGTAACATTCCTATGAGAAAGGTACTATTAATATTTTCATATTATAGGCAAGGGAATTAAAGCATAGAGAGATTCAGTAACTGGTCCTAAGGTCGCTGAGCTTGTGAATAGTGGAGCCCAGATCTACACATAGGCAGTCAAGCTGCAGAATTAGTATTTTTAACCATTACATGAAGAAAAAAGAAAACATGGGAAAATGGACTTTGGCCCAGTGGTTAGGGCGTCCGTCTACCATATGGGAGGTCCATGGTTCAAACCCCTGGCCTCCTTGACCCGTGTGGAGCTGGCCATGCGCAGCGCTGATGCGCGCAAGGAGTGCCGTGCCACGCAAGGGTGTCCCCCGCGTGGGGGAGCCCCACGCGCAAGGAGTGCGCCCGTGAGGAGAGCCGCCCAGCGTGAAAAGAAAGAGCAGCCTGCCCAGGAATGGCGCCCCCCACACTTCCCGTGCCACTGACGACAACAGAAGCGGACAAAGAAACAAGACGAAACAAATAGACACCAAGAACAGACAACCGGGGGAGGGGGGGAAATTAAATAAATAAATAAATCTTTAAAAAAAAAAAGAAAACATGGAAAAATTAAAGAAGAAAAAATTTTCTCCTAAACCTATACCTAGAGAAGACTGTTCTTAGCATTTTGGTGAATTTCATTACAGTCTGTGCATGTGTATGTGTGTATATAGCTAGATGATAGATAATAGATAAACAATAAAGAGATAGAGACAGATGAGAGAGAGATGATAGAGTAATAGACAAAGACATTTCCATATCTTTTTTTCTTTTACCATTTAACATTGTATTAGAAGCATTGCCCTATGCTGTTAAATAAATCAACACTGGGGGATACAGAATGAATAAATGAATATTAAAGTATACTAAAAGAGAAGCCATTTGTTCTAGCACCTGTCACTGGAGGCTTTCCCCATCCCCAACCTTCCATTGCACCTAGGCCAGCTTAGCTTCAGGCATAGGGGCAAGCACATATTCCCTCTTCTTCCCTCCACTTTTCTGGGCTTCAGATTAGTATTTCCTTGAAGCAGAGTGGTAAGATATGAGACCTGGATTTGGACATTGGTGGCCTCTGTGGCCTAGAGAAACACAGCCCTGATGAACTCAGGATAAAGAAGCCTACCTGATGGTATAGCCCATGTCCCCAGGGCTCTTGGTATTGGGGTTTGGAATGAAAGCCTTAGTTCATTGTTTTAATTTCCTTGGCTGCTCAAGCAAATACCATGTAATCAGTTGACTTAAAGAAAGGAAATTTATTTTTTAGCTCATGGTTTTGAGGCTAATAGAAGCCCAAATCAAGGCATCGTCAAGGCAATACTCCCTTCCAGAAGACTAGTATTCTGGAGCTGGCTACCAGTGATCCTTGGTCCTGGGCTTCTCTGTCACATGGCAATGCATAGGGCAGCCTCTCCTGGACTCTCTCTTCTCTTCTGGGTTCAGTTGATATTCAGCTCCTGGCTGCTCCCTCTGTGACTTTCTCTTTTTCTGAATTTCATTCTGCTTATAAAGGGCTCCAGCAATAGGATTAAGACCCATCCATATTGAGTTGGGCCACAGCTTAACTAAAATTACCTCATCAAAAGGCCCTACTTACAATGGGTTCACGTTCACAGTAATCAATTAGGTTTAAGAACATGTTTTTCTGGGTACATAGTTCCAAACTACCACAGGGATGCCTGGGCCTTTGGTTTAATTTGCTGGTCCCTACCCTTGCAAGTATCTCCCTGGAGACCTTGAGGGGAAGAAGAGAAGGTAAGTCTATGTCATGTTGAATTTCAGCTAGTCTTGGGTCCCTTGAGCATAGCATCATCTAGAAGCAAATTGGTCTCATCAATATTCCCAACATCCACATGGAACATTATAAGAAGACCCACTTCATTCAGTTATTTGTTCAGTAAATATTGAGTATCTCCTATGTGTTAGGCACTCTTCTAGATTCTGGGTTATAGCAGTGACCCAAACCGACCTGAACCCACGTCCTCAGGGAGATTATATTCTGGTGAGGGACTAGATAATAAATAAAATGCATATGAAGAAAAATAAAGCTGAGGAGAGGATGAGTATCCTTGGGGTGGGGGTGGATAAAAGAAGGCATCCTGGAGAAAGCAACGTTTGAGCAAATACTTGGAGGAGGTGATGGGAGGAAAAGCATTGGGAGTAACACATAAATGCTTAAACAGCAGACATGAAGAAAGAGTCAGGCCATAGCAAGAAGATTCACCATGTGGTGATCCCAGAGGAAAACACTGAAGCCTATCTGGGAAGGCCAGGAAGGGATTCCCAGGGGAGGTGATGGCTGAGTGGGAACTTTCGAGATGAATAAGAGTTTGTCCAGCAGGCATGAATGGAAAGGCATTCTAGCAGAGAAAACAATGAGTAAAAATCATCATGGAAACAGGAAACATGCCTCAGGTGTAAAATTTGAAACCCAGACACAGAGGGGCTCAGTATGTCTCTCAAGGATCCTTGGTAATAGCAATAAAGCTAACTAATGATAAGTAGCGGTAAGTACAGCCCCACTTAGTGAGCCCTTATCTTGTGTTAAATTCTCACTTTGTGTTGACTGCCTTAATCCTAACAACAACCCTATGAAGTATGTACTGTAACTAACTCCATCTTTCTAATGGAGTTAAAAATGCACCCAGGGTTACACAGCTTTTAAGTGGGATCAAAGCTGCTTTGATCCCAGCAGGCTGGTTCTAGGAGTCACACATTCTGCTATTGCACCGCCAACGTCTGGACTCAAACTGAATCCTTCCACTCCACCAGGCCGCTTCACTGTCTTCTGATGGTCAGAAATTCCTCTACCTTTGGACTGGTAAAGTTTCAATGGCCTCATTTTATAGACTAGATCCCTGAAGCCTAAAGTAGTTGGAGACTCAGTCAAGTTTACACAGGTACCAACGGAGAACATTTCTGTATCCCAGAGCATGCAGACATCTGGCCACTTCACAGTGGGTTTATTTTTCTTTACAGGTGAAGCTCCTAGAGTTCATCCAGCTCAGTGTTTCTCAACTTGTTTTTCATTATCACCTACTTAAAGAGCCTGGTAAAACATTTTTCCCTAATTAGCCCCTCCACAAAATTTTAATACCTCAGATATATTGTTTATCTGTTTATGTGCTATGTATATATGTGTGCCTTATAATTTTTTTAAAAATACACTTTTTTCCTACCCCCCAAGAACCACTTTTTGCTCTTTTGGGAGCAATCAAAAACTCATTTTACAGATGAAGAGACTGAGGTCAGAGAGAGGAAAGAAATCACTCAAGGTCACTTATCTCCGACAGGTGGAATCAAGAGCAGACCTCAGGGTTGCTGGCTCCTCCACTCCCACACTGCCTCCATACAGCTGTGAAGGCCTTCGATACCTGCTCCCCAACTTTGTCATACACCACTGTCTTCCCTTCCTCATCTCAGGGCTACCTCAAAACTCAACCCTAGCTTTCTAAGAGTGAGATTATCTGCAACTAAGGAGCCAGGTGCCTCCCAGACTCCCTGAATTGAAAGCCATGGGCCCCTGGGTCAGTAGACCCAAAGGTTCAATGGGGGCTTCCTTTGGAGGGCTGGGGTGAAGAGACAAACATTGCTCAGCCCAGGTCTTCACTATAGGGCCAGCAGAGATCACACTGGCGGCTTCCTCAGAAGTTCAGCCCCATCACCTTTTCCAAATGCAAGACAAGCATAAAACTACTGCAGCAGTGAACAAAAAAAAAAAAAAAAAAAAAAAAATCAACTTGGAAATAATTAAACAGCAAGGCAGCCACCCATAATGATATTCTGCAGCACACTTTGGGGACAGTTTGCTGCAAAAGCGCCCGAGCACTCCGGTTGTTTAATTAACATTGAAACGGCAGTTCCACAAGAACTAAAAACCCTGTTAATTTATGTATCTCTTAATGATGCTCATTTAAATACTGTCAACTTTCCCTTGGTTTAATATTCATGATTTTGAGTCATTAAAACACCATGATCAGCTTGGGGGTGAGGGGGAGAGCTTTCTTACATACCCAGAAACACAAACTGTCTGAAGACGACAATTTCCAAATCCCTACATTTACACACATACACACAGACACAGACACACCAAAAAAAGTTCAATCCCTTAGAGGAGCTATAAAGCACCAGAGATGCTTTGGGGGCTGGGGGTAGTCAGGGAGTTGACTGTAGTTTTATCTTTACTGCCCACTCACCTTCAGAAACCAAATGGGCCCATTCTCATTATCAGTAGTTACAGAGCTGAGGAGCTCAGCTGGCAAATGCTGGCACTTGATACGCACCAAGAGACCATCCAAATCCCAGAATGTTCAGAAGTGTTTTAATCATGGTGAGGAGACACAAGTTACCCCTAAATGTATTTCTAGAAAAGAGGGACATTTGGGGCTGATCAGAAAGAGAGGCTGACATGGTGAAATGGTAAAGGATGCAGAAGGGGGTGTGGAATCCCTCATAGTAAACATTCAGGGAGTCAATGCAAGGCCCCCTGTAGCAGTTTGATGTAATCTGATCTGTACTTCGGCATGATTGAGTTATGATTAGGGTGTTGCATACCTACCCCTTGGCAGGTGGGGAATCACAGATAAAAGGCACGACGAAGAACAGAGTTGGGGATTTCTGATGTTAGAGTTTGATGCTGAAGACCCAGGAAATAAGCACCCAGAGGAAAGAGAAGCCAGCCCCAGGAAGGGAAGAACCTTGAACCCAGAGTAAAGCAGGCCCCAGGACCATAGGAACCCAGGAAGCCTGAACCCTTGCAGACGTTGGCAGCCATCTTGCTCCAAATAGACTTTGGTGAGGGAAGTAACTTATGCTTTATGGCCTGGTATCTGTAAGCTCCTACCCCAAATAAATACCCTTTATAAAACCCAACCAGTTTCTGATAATTTGCATCAGCACCCCTTTGGCTGACTAATACACCCCCCACACCCAATGCAAGCTCTGGGCAAATCTACGCAGATCACCTACAGACCTCACATGCACAAACATTCATAGAGACACATGCAAGCTCCAGATGAGAGAATGCGGAATTCAATGAGGAGAATTTGAGTCAACCCAACTCAAAATTGCCAAATTCTGACTATAGTCCACATACTACACTGGGCTCTGGTTCCAAATGGATCAAGTAGGGAAGGCAAACAAGTGAACAGGAAGTGACCAAAGACAGAGACAGAAAAGCCGTGGTAGGGGGAGTGGGAGTGGATGTTGGAAGCACAGAGGAAAGGGCACATGGGCAGGTAATGGGATGAATATCAAATCACTGGTTGGCACTTAGGCCATGTCCAGCCCCTTCTTAAGATCTCTCTCTGCAAGACCACTTTACAGCACTGGATTCCTGCTTTCATCAAGCTGAAAATCAAGCATGGTAATGCAAGGTGGTAGTGGTGGGGTGATGTATGGGAGCCCTGCATGATGATGTACATGTTTGTTTTGTAAGTTCACAACCTTTGCAATACACTTACTGTTTATGCATGTTCATGTATGAATTACATATTTCAATAAAATTATTTGAATTTTTAAAAATCAAGTATGGAGGATAAGTCAAGTCTACCAGCATCTCCTGGGAGCTGACCAGAGCAGGAGGCAGAGCACTGACTTCAACTCCCCGGAGCCAGGTTCCACTTACCATCCTTATAATCCTAAGCTTAGTCAGTTACTAAATAAGTATGAGTCTGTGTTCTTCATCTGCAAAGCTGAGATAATATCACCCAATGTCATTTTTATTGAAAAGATCTGTTAATAGGTATATATTCCCAGCTAAGAATATGAGCTACTTGAGGGCAGCAACAATGGCTAATTTGTCTTTGTATTTTTAGGTTGTGGCACATAGTAGGGACAAGTTAGATGATGAACTGGACTAAACTGTTGACCTCACAGGAAAATCTTAATGAGTAAATGAGATAAAGAGCCACCATTTAGTTGGTGCTCGGTAAGTTACATGTGATCAGGGAGGGGATCAAGGAAGGCTTCATGAAAGAGAGAGAATTTGAAGTGGACTTGAAGAGTGATGTGAGGTGGGCCAAAGAGACAAGCATCTTAGGTTGAAAAAGCAGGTGCACAGAGATCCAGGTGGGGAGAGTCTAGACTTGCCTGTCTGTCTGCCTTCATCTCCCACTCCTCACACTCAGATCCACCCATATACCCCCACTAAACATACCATGCTTTCTCACAATCCCCTTTCTGCCCCCAGAATATTCTATTTGCCCTCAATCACCTAGCTAACTCCTACCTAGAACCCTTTAAGAACCAGTTCAAGAGTCACCACTTCCAAGAAGCCTTTCCTGATTCCCACCTCTTCTTCAGTTGCTCCTTCTGGGCTCCTGCAACACTTCCATCCCAACTTTATCACACCATGTGACCATTTGCTATTCATATACCTTTCTTACCGCCTAGGCTGAGAGTTACTTGACAAAGTCTGGTTCTCAGTCATCACCAGACACCCAGTGCCCAACACAGGCTGGCCCAGAAAAGTATTTGAAGAATAGATGGAAAGCAAACAGTCTGGGTAGGAATGATGATTAGAGGATGTGATCCTCAAATCCACTGTCCACTGGACTGTCAAGTCCACAGACAACTGTCCATAGTGGTCATCTGGGCCAAGTTGCCAAGTCCTGGGCCAACCCGGCTCCTTCCTCTCCCTCTGTCTCCCCCTACCATCTAACTAGTACCCACCAGGGGGTTCATCTAGTAGGACTATTCCCATCCCTCCATCCCCTCTGTCCCCGCTGTCTCTACCTCCACTGCCCCAGCTCAGACCCTGTCAACTCTCCAGCCTTTTTATGACTCCATGCCTTTTTATGACTCCATGCCTTGGGCTGCCAGTCCTCCCTACTCCGACCCCCACCCCTGACCCAACCCATTCTCTAGGCATAGCCATAAAGATTACATTAACAACCAAAACTCTTTTCACTTCTTGTCAGGAGGAAATCTAACTTCTGATATGATCCAGGACGCCCCTCAGGATTTGAGCACTGCCAACTCTGCAGCCTCTTGAGTTTCATCTCTGTTCCCTCCTGACTCCAATCATTCTCCCTCTTACCTCCAAGCCTTCCACCTGCTGTTTTCTCTCCCTGGAAAATGCTTCCTCCTCCTGGCCTCCCTTTTTCCCAGATAACCTCTCTTCACTTTCAAGTCTCAGCTTCAATGTCACTTCCTCTAGCAAGCCTTTTGACTCCCCTCAGAGTCAGGACAAGCCCCCTTCCCCATCCTTTATGGGTTTTTCCCCAGGCAAGAGGGAAGAAGCTCAGGTGGTCAGAGGTAACATTGTGAGGAGGGGAACAGCCCCCTGTGGAGCCTGCTCTTTCCTGGCTTATTTCACTTTTAGAAGCAGCTCTAAGCAGACCCTCAAGCATGCCTGTGCAGGCTCTGCCAGGGCACGGGAGCTGCTGGAGCGATGGCAGCTTCCTCCTGACCTTCTGCCTCTGCACGTTTCTGTGACTCACGGATGGAAAACATCCACCCCTTCTGGGCCTCTTCCTTATTTCATCACTTTAATAAATTAAGAACAGATTGAAAAGCAGGAAACATTGTCTCCTGGGCCCCAGCACCCACATTCCAACTCAATTACAGGATTTGTTTTTCGGGACTGGCCAGACGCAGAGGCAGCTGGGATGCGGCAGAAAGCATGAGAGAAAGAGTTTAGACCAAGAGGGCAGAGAAGGTGACACTGTATAGATCCTGCTCAGTCACTAGACAGTGGCCTCAGGCAAATCCATTCACCTTTCTAAGCTACCTTCCCTAGTCTGGAAAATGAGTGATAACAATGACACATCCTTCTCAGGGTGGTGGGGGCCTGTCACCTGAGGTAGGGGGTATGAAAGTGCTTTGTAAACTGTCAAGTCCTATGATAGATAGATATTGCCAATTCTCTGGGTTAGAGCTGACATGGCATCAGGCACTCCCTCCCTTATAATAGCTTAGCTCTGGGACTTAGAACCCAAACCCCTGAATTCAGTGAAGTAAGGTCTTCATTCTCCCATTCCTTGCAGCAACTAACACTAGGAAGAAGAACATGGATCTTTACTCATTTGTTTAACTGTTGTTGTTTTCAGTTGATGGCCAGAGTGTTGTACTGGAAAAAAATATTAGTCTGGGTGGGAGGTGGGAATAAAGGTTTGTTCCTGACTGCTTCACTTGCTTTCCTGCCAGTTGTATCACTTCTGTGACTTGCAGTTTCTCCATGTATAAAATGGAGAGGGAGAGAGAATGAGTTAATAATCCTTGTCTTGATAACCTCACAGGGTAGTGATTAAGATTAAATTAGACCTTTCACAAGCTGTAAAACTCTATACAAATGTAAACTGTTGTTAAAATGATATTAATAATTCAATTATTATAATAGTGACTAAATAGTGATGAGGAAGAAGAATATTCCAGCTAGCTAATAATATCTCCTCTTTTTAGGAAAGAGAATTACATGTCCTTCTTTGACCACCATTCCTGAGTTCCTTACAAAGTTCATACAACTTTATCATATTGAAAGTTCTTCCTTCTCTAAACCAGTTATCTCACGCTTATGTTAAGCTGGTCTCATTCTCCCCTCTCAGTTGGAATAGAGAATAAGGTCACCATATTCTTTAAGAAAGCTTTCATCCAATTTAAGACTGTTGATAAGACACACTGAACCTTCCTGCTAACAGATCACCTGAAGAACGACCACTGGAGGAAGATGATAAATTCTATTTTAGACATGTGGATCAGAGATGTACGTAGAACTTGGCAACTTAGATACACAATAGGTCAGCTGGAAATAAAGTCTAGAGGTTCAACAGAGTACTCTGTGCTGAGATAGTGGCTCAGGAGGCTTCTGAATAATAGTGCTAACGGAATCCATGGGTATAGCTTCAGGCTTGTTAAACTACTCTCCATATCCTAGCCAAACCATTCACTTTCATGCCTCCCTGCCTTTGCTCTTGCTATTCTTTCTGCCTAGAACATCCTCTCCCCCTTTGCCACCCATGAAACCCTATGCATCACTTCCAGAGAGACCCTACAATTGCTAGAGATTTCATTCAGCCGCTCAACAAAGTGTTGCAATGTAGCCTCTACGTTCCAGGCACTGAGCAAGGTGCTTTGCCAGCACTGTCCTATTTCACCCCACCACCATGAGATAAGTATCATTAGCCTCATTTTACAGATGAGAAACTAAACAACTTGTCCAACGCCACACAGCTAGTTAGCAGTAGAAGCAGAATGCAAGCTCATATCTTCAGATAACAATTCCAGATATTTTATTGCTACAGGACTCTGCCAGCTACTCCAGTAAGAGATGTGAGACAGAGGTAGACTAGCCTCCAATTCTGAAGGTAAGACTCAGATAGCAACCTGGCCTGATATTAAAACACACTCCCTCTGACTTGGGTTTGGATTGGCCCAGTAAATCAGTTGCTCAGCAGTTAGGGCCCTCCTTTGTGTCTGGAGGTCTCCTTGCCCCTCCCAGGCTGACTTCCCTTATAGCTCTCCATGGAGCTGGCAGGGCTTCTATCTGGTGCCCTGAAAGCCTGGAGCTTTCTCCCCATAGCCACTGTGCAGGTTTAGTCCCCCATCTGACCTCCAACCTTGCTTTTCTCTATGCTAGGTAACCCCCTCTTGGGTACCAGGTGAATTTGTCATCATTCATTAAGACTTTATTCCCATAGCTAACCAATATGAAGTAACCTTCCTTGGCTTACCAAGAAGTGGTTCTTGGGAAGTGGACTTGGCCCAATGGATAGAGCATCCGCCTACCACATGCGAAGTCTGCGGTTCAAACCCCGGGCCTCCTTGACCCGTGTGGAGCTGGCCCATACGCAGTGCTAATGCACGCAAGGAGTGCCCTGCCATGCAGGGGTATCCCCCGTGTAGGGCCCCACGCGCAAGGAGTGTGCCCCGTGAGGAGAGCTGCCCAGTGCAAAAGAACATGCAGCCTGCCCAAGAATGGTGCCACACACACGGAGAGCTGACACAACAAGATGAAGCTACAAAAAGAAACACAGATGAATGTACACAGAGAGCAGACAACTGGGGGTGGGGGGGGGGGGAGGAGGGGAGAGAAATAAATTTAAAAAAATTTTTTTTAAAAAAGTGGTTCTTGGTTACCTACTAGGTGTCACTTTGGTGACGACTATCATAGGCAATAGCACTTATTACATATCAACATACTACACAATTTACTGATTTTTTGTATTTATTATTTATTGTTGCTCCTGCACCACTAGAATATAAACTCCTCAAGGGCAGGAAAATTGTCACTCCACTGGTTTATCTTCAGCAACTAGAAAAGTGCCTGGCACATGGTGGGTGGGTAATAGTTGCTGAATGATTACATCAATTACCAAATTATAAGCAAATGACAATATAACATTGTGAAGAGAGAATTGTGGTTACATTTAATTATATAAGGACTTGGACAAAATGACCTCTCATATGTGTTTCTTGTCCTGCTAAGATCCAAACTCACAGTGGGCTCTAAGGGAACTGCTGGTATCAGAGCCATCCTGGACAGAAGTCAGAGCTGGACAAAAGGGCTTGAGGGAGTGATATGCCATCATTCACTTACATGAATTAGGCTCAGAAGAACATGGTTACGATCTCCAGTGTTGATACCACTGACACAATCAGTTTTTAAAAGGGGAACTGAAACCCTTCACTTGTGAGTCACGACACCTTTTAAGGGTTTACTATAGTGGGGATAGAATACACTGAATGAGCTCCACTCTTACTCACCTGATCCGATGCAACCTGGCATCAGAGCTTAATCTGGAGCCACAGTTAGGGCTCAGTGTCTAAACAGAAGCAGGTCAGTCTGAGAATGGGGTCCAGGCTTGGTTTGTGACTTAGATCAGGATCCAGTGAGTGATTTCAAATCAAATGAAACAATTTAATGAAATAATATACACAGAGTGTCTGTACCAGTACCTGATCCTAGGAAGATATATAATGCTTTAAAAACTAATCCCTCTTCCTCTAAGAGAAACAGAAATTCTAAACAATTTTTAACTTTCACTTACTTGCCCTCCTCCTTCCTGGGCTACTTTCTGTTCTTTGAGAAGCCTGTCGGGAGGCGTCTGCCTTGAAAAGACCTTGAACATGATAGGTTCAAACATAAGGATTATGGAGAGCAGGAGAGTCAGGACAGATTCCAGGACTTAGAGCATTGATCTCCTCATTGTTGTCATTCACTCTGTTTAGGAAACTCTGCTGTAACCTTCTCCTGGAATTCCCACACTATCAAGGCTTGGACCCATGTCCTGCCTCCCTGTGAACTTTCATTTGCAGGCAAAATGAAGTTACAGGGGCAGCATTTACCCTCCCACATGAAATAACCAAAAAAAAGCATAATATATAAAACAATAGTTTTCAAGACAGTGGGCATCAGGTAATAAAGGACGATGATCCTTGAGACACAGGAAACAAGCAGGGTGGGTCCCATGATTATCCCCAGTTACTACCTTGAGAGACTTTCTAGGCTTCAGTGCAGGGAGGGGGGACACAGGAGGAATCAACAAACTCCCTGAGTTGAGTAGTCAGAACTGAGAGTCCAGGGAAACCAAGACAGTCAGAGCTCGCAGGACTAGAATACTAGAGTACTGGAGAGAAAATGCTGCACCGAGACAGAAGTCCAGATATCCATAGAGATCTGTCCCCCAAAAGTACTCAGTGCTTATGTGCAAGGAAACAACACAAGGCCCAGGGGAAACCCCATCAGAGAGGATTAAAGGGAAAAGTGCCTGAGGCCCACATGGGTAAGAAATAATGTTTATTCACACCAGCCAACTTGAAAAAACCATGATTCACAGGGCAGTGGGTAGAGTACCCAGAAGGACCTTGCCTCAGTAATGGAAGACTAGATGTTGCTCTGGTCCTGACCAACAGATCTTAAAAGCAAGATTCCAAAGGATCAAACTGTTTGCAAGTAACTTAACTACATCCCAGAAGAAAGCTCAAGAATATTTATAGGAAAACAAAATTATCCAGGACCCAACAAAGTAAAATCCAATCAAAGCTGCTAGGCATGCAAAGAGACAGGAAAATATGACCCTCAATGAGGAGAAACATTGGTCAATCAGAACTGATCCAGAATTGGCATAGATACTAGAACTGGGAAACAAGAACATTAAAAGTTATTATAACTGTATTCCCCAGGTTTAAAAAGTTAAGTTGTATCACATAAAAAGTAGTAAAAGAGAAAAATTGAAATTCTAGAGATAAATACTACAATGTCGGAGATGAAAAATACACTAGATTGGATGAAAGACAGATCAGACCTTTAGATAGATGATAGATAGATAATCTTATTAGTGAACTTCAAGAAAAAGAAATATATACAAAATGAAAACCAGATAGAAAAGGGGAATTTTTAAAAATGAAAAGAGAATCACTTGTCAGTGAGATAAGTTTAAGCAACCTAATATATGTATAATTAGAGTCTCCAAAGGAGGAGAAGAGACATAAAAATTATTTGAAGAAATTATTGTTTAAAATATTTCACATTTGATGAAAACTTCAAACTCACAGATTCAACAATCTCAGAATACCCATACACAGAAAAAGAAAAATAAAAAAACCTACACCAAGGAACATCATAATCAAACTTTTCAAAACTGATAATAAAAGAAAACAGGTTTTTTTTTTAGAAACAATGCAAGCTAGAAGACAGTGGATCCGCATCTTTTTTTTTTTTAAGTGATATTTTTTTTCTTTTCTTTTTTTTTTATTTATTTATTTTATTGACTTTGTAATAATATTACATTAAAAATATATATGTGAGGTCCCATTCAACCCCACCCCCCCACCCCCCCTCTCCCCCCCCCAACAACACTCGTTCCCATCATCATGACATATCCATTGGATCCGCATCTTTAAAGGACTGAAAGAAATATCTGTCAAACTAGAATTCTATACCCAGTGAAGATATCTTTCAAAGGTGAAGGAAAATAAAATACTTTTCAGACATAGAAAAGCTGAAAGAATTCATCACCAGCAGAACAGCACTATAAAAAATGTGTCAAAGGAAGTCCTTCAGTGAGAAGGAAATGAAAACCAAATGGGAATATGGATCTTCACAATGGAAGGAAGAATGCTAGAAATGACAACTGCATGAGTCTGTATATAAGAGTTTTAAGCTGTAGTTTAAATCTCTTTAAAAGACAATTGACTGTTTAAACAAAAGTAATAACAGTGTATTGTAGGTTTTATAAGAATAAGTAAAATGTATGAAAAAATCGATATCATGTGGTGTAGAAGGGGAGAAACAGGAGTACACTATTGTAAAGTCCTTACGCTATATGTGAAGTATAATATCTCTTAAAGGTAGACTGTGACAAGTTAAATATGTATACTATAAACCATAAAGCTGCCACTAAAATACACACTGAAGAATTATAGCTTAAAAACCATCAAAGAAAATAAAATGGAATCATAAAAAATACTCAATTGATCCAAAAGATGAGATAGATTTAAACCTAACCATATCAATAATTACATTAAATACAATGACTCCTTGCCTCCCTGGGCCTGTTGAAATGAACAAATGACGAGCACTCATCCCTCATCTCTGAATTCAGTCCTCCAAGAGTCATCTTCTGAGGTAATAGATCACAGGTTATTGTCTTATACCACAGATTAGGAAACTGAGACCTCCTGAGGGAAGGTGGCTTGCTCAGGTCAACAGCAATCTGGCAAGTGAATTTCTGACTTCCTTCATTCCAGGTTGAAGCTGCTTCAACTATACCCTGAAACAGACTCCTCCCTTCAGAAGCCCATTTAATTCCCATCTCCCCCCACCCCCCCTCTCTCCCTCCCTCTCTCTGTCTTTCAAAAGAAGAAATACAATTTGTCATGAATTAATGATGAGCCTGCCTGGCCAATTACCAGGGCTAAGTGCTCTCCCGCTGGGAACAGCTCCCACAAAGCACTAAGTAAGGTTGGCCTAGTGGAGGGGGCCCTGCCCAGCCAGGCCTAGAGCCCTCTTGGGTCCAGGCTTAGAGGAAGCAGCTTTCCAATTAGCTCTTGCCAGACAGACTGGCTTCTCTGTACCGCAAATTGGGTTACAGAGCTCTCCTCCATCTGGCCTCCTTGTCTGGTCTCACCCACCCCAGCGAAGAGGGAGCTAATCAACTCTGAGGCTGAATCTGCAGGTTTCAAGCATCCATATAGGTAAGTCTCCACTGACCTAGAGCCTGTCCCACTAAGATTAGCACTCCATAAAGCCAGCAGATGTGCCCTACACCAGCCAGACAATGGCCTCGGAGCCCTGGAATACAGGTTTCTGAGCTAGATGGGAAAATCAGCACTTACAGGAAAAAACCTAAAGTCCTATATTTCACCCTACCCACAAGCACCCCCATTAATAAGACAGGGAGTTCCGGTTACCTCTCAGCCATCAGGCTGAGCTTTACTGACTTCTTTCTTCTCTTGCACTTCAAAGATGTCCCAGAACGTCATTTGAACCTAGAGAGAAATGGCAAGGAAAAGGGACCTGGTACCTCATCATGATGCACCCCAGACCATGCATCTGTGCCAGCCTGGGTTCTAGCCCAGAAATGGGGGTCTCTTGTCTGCAGGACCCTAACAAGGAAGTCCTGGCCTGCTCTGCCACTCCCTCTAGTGGGCATTGTCGCACTACCGCGCTGAGCTTTCCCCCTAGGAAGCAGTGAAAAGGCAGACCTGGGACTTCCCAGTTTACAAAGTAAATTCAGAGACTTTGTCTCACTTGATCCTTACAATAACTCTGTTAGGTGGGCTGAGAAAGGATTGTGGTTTCCATTTTAGAGATCAGGAAGTAAGTGAGAGTGGTGAGGAGAGAGCTCAGAGCCAGTTTGAAGCAGGGCTGGTCCTGACGCCCAGATCTGCCTCCCACCCACTACTGTGTTAGGGCGTGCTCTCAGCTCCCTTCACTGACAGTGTGTTTTATTTACCCTGCAACCCCTGGGGATTGGGTGTATCTTTTAATACACTGTAACCTCATCCTTACAGTTCATGAATGCTACCCGTCAACTCAGAGCAAAAGGGAAGAGTCCCAGAGCACTCTACCCACATGTCCATCCAACCCTCCATCTACCCAACACATACTTACAAGTGCCTACCGTGATCCAGGTACTGGAGGCACTAAAGTGAATTAAACCAAGTCACCACCCTCAGGACGCCCACGGGCTTGTTGGGAAAATAAACAGGTAATGAAACCATGTGCACAATGCTATGATGACGTTGCCACAGGAGGCTGGGAAGTGCCCAGCCAGGCCCAGAGAAGAGGTGACACCTGAATCAAACAAAAGAACCATTAGGAGTTCACTGGGCAAAGATGGGGGTGGGGTGAGAGGAGGCATGTGGGTGAAAAACATTCCAGACAGGAGGATTGTAAAGGGGTAAGAAAGCACAAGATGCTGTCAGGAAATTTATCGGTCTGGCTATAGCCTGGAACGTAAGGGTGACAAGAGGCATCACGACGTGAGGCTGAGAGATGGCGGCTCCAGGCCATGAAGATTCCTATACGTTAAGCTGTCCAGGTCCAGGCTTTGTCAGGGTAAGCTCCCTCCAAGGGGGTCTGCAATCCCACAGCTAACTGAGTTTATGGCCAAATGTTCTTATACCCATCAAGGAACTGAGCAGAGACAGGGGATTGAGCAGCTGGTGATGCTGAAAAGTGTCTGTAGGAGAATTCACTTGAGAACACTTCCCATTCCCAAGAGGTCAAAAGGCCCTGTTGTTCCTCCCTGGTGGAGGCCCTGAGATGGCACTGTCATTCATAATTCACTCACCAAACACTTACTATGCTCCTGCCAGTGCCATTCTCTGAGTTGTGAGCTCCAGGAATGCAGAAATAAAAGGCATGGTTCCTGTCCTTGAGGAATACACAGTCCTCCAGAGAAGGGCTGGAAGAGGGAGAGACTGGGAAGTTACTGAAGTGCAATGGAGGATGGGCACAGAAGCAAGTCTTCTATGGGAGTCAAAGTAGAGGGGAAATCTGAGCTAGATTTAAGAGGATAGGTAAGAGTTCGCCGTGCAGGAAAGAGCATTCTATAAAGCAGGAGAGTATAAAGCATAAACTCATAAGGGGCGTCGAGGAGCAGGGAAAAGTGAGAAGTGGCTGTATGGTGGCATGCACGGTGGGGAATCAGACTACAAAAGACCAGTTTTCCAGGCTGAGGACTTACAACTTCTCTCCAAAGGTCAGGTTTGGGTTTCATGAAGATGACTCTGGCAGGGAGAGTGACGGAAGCTGAGGACCAAAGCAGAAGGGCACTAAGGAGACAGAATCGGTAGGACCAGGGGCCCAACTGACCAACTAGGGGAGGAGACATTCACTTGTATCTTGTTTTTTAAAATGTCAAAACTCTGCTAACTGAACCTCTTCTGCAGTCCAGGTGTGAGGATTAAGTAAGCTAAGGTGAGTGAAAGCCCCCCAAAACAGACCCCTTGCACCCAATAAACATGGGGTTCAACACTCCGTAAGGATTTCCTGGAGCTTAATCTCCACATACCTCAACAAGTGGAAAAGTGAAGGAGTAATGAATGAACTGATGAGGGACTGTGGCGCCCCAGCAGATAGCATCGGGACCCCAGAAGTCTCTATGCCTGAGGGGAAGTTCCACAGGGAGGCCTGTCCAGAGGGCCTGCTTAGTGGTGTGTGTTGCTTAAGGAGGCCCTTTCCTACAGGAGTAACTCTCAGAGGCTGGCTTTGAGGCTCAGGACCCAGCTGCCCCTCCTTGGAGGGTCGGCCTTCACTCATTCTTTCACCTGCTCTCAGGCAATTAAGGAGCGCAAACTTCAGTAAGTATCAGAAGATGGCAGTGAGCAGTGGAAGAAATTACAGGGGAGTACATGGAGTACACAGTTTCCCACTGTGCTAGGTATATTTATGCCTAAGATGTCAATCCTTGAAAGAAAAGTTTTTATTCACATACTAATGATTAGGAAACTGAAGCACAGAGAGAAGATATAACCTTTCCTAGGTCATCCAATAATATCCTGGACCAAGTCTATCGATTTATCTATAATTAAAGCATCACATTATAGAAAGGTGGGAAAACAGAGGAAAATGCCTACAATTTCATCATCCTAACATGGCAAACACTATTTTGCATATTTCCTGCATGTTTGGTACATACTTGAGATTATTCAAAAAATGCTGCCTTACTTTTTTTCCTTATTTAGCATTATATGTTTTTTTACATTTTTAATTAAATTTAATAGATCACAAAGAACGTTACATTAAAAAACATTAAAAAAATAAGAGGTTCCCATATCCCCCCTCCCCATCCCCCTCCCCATCATTTCTGTAAATTGTATTTTTTTAAGATACATACATCACAAAAAAATGTTACATTAAAAAATATAAGAGGTTCCCATATACCCCCACCTCCACACCCCACTCCTCCCACACCAACAATCTCCTCCATCATTATGGCACACTCATTGCACTCGGTGAACACATTTTGGAGCACTGCTGCACCACATAGATAATAGTTTACCCTGTAATTCATACTCTCCCCCGGTACATTCAGTGGGTTATGGCAGGATATATGAAGTCCAGCATCTGACCCGACAATATCATTTAGGACAACTCAAAATCCCAAAAATACCCCCACATCACATCTCTTCTTCCCTCTCGCTGCCCTCAGCAACTACTGTGACCACTTTCTCCACCTCAATACTACAATTTCTTCTATTACTAGTCACAATAGAATTACAATAGAATATCAGGAAGTCCACTCTAATCCATATTTTATTCCTCCATCCTGTGGACCCTGGGATGGAGATGTCTACTCCATCTCTAGATCAAGAGGGGACTTAGGGGAAGCGGATTTGGCCCAACAGATAGGATGTCCGCCTACCACATGGGAGGTCCAAGGTTCAAACCCAGGGCCTCCTGACCCATGTGATGAGCTGGCTGATGCGTGCAAGGAGTGCCATGCCATGCAGGGGTGTCCCCCACGTAGGGGAGCCCCACGCGCAAGGAGTGCACCCCGTAAGGAGAGTTACCCAGTGCATAAAAAGTGCTGCCTGCCTGGGAATGGTGCCGCACACATGGAGAGCTGACGCAGCAAGATGTCGCAACAGAGAAAGACACAGATTCCGGGTGCTGCTGACAAGAATACAGGTGGACACAGAACACACAGTGAATGGACACAGAGAGCAGACAATGAGGGGGGCGGGGCGGGGAAGGGGAGAGAAACAAACAAACATAAATAAATAAATCTTAAAAAAAAAAAGAGGGGACTTAGATTCCACATGGATGATGGATGCAATTCCTCTGCTTGCAGATTCCCTGGTGTGGTGGTTGTCCATCTTCACCTCCCTGTTAGCTGACCTGGGTAAGTCCAATGAACCAGAGAGTAGGAGTCACAACTCTGCTGAGGCTCAGGGCCTAGCTGGCACATGGGCAGGCCAGAGATTCAAGTCTCCTGAGTATGGACCATCCCTAGTGCCAACCACAGGTTCAGTAAAAGTGACAGAAGAGGCATGTATAGGAAGGTCACATCTGAGTCCAACTTGATCACACTCAGGAGCACAAATTCCAAAGTAGGGCCCTCTGACATGGCACAGAACTCCAAATCCATCTGCCATGACCATACACCCTGTGGATCTCCGTAGCCTTCAGGAGAACCAGCATCAACAGATGAATAGATAAATAAAATGTGGAATATACATACAATGGATAGCATTATATCTTAAGCTTTATCCCAGGTTTTTCCAGGCAACCATGGAGCCATTATTTTTCAAGGTGTAAACTCCAGACTTAAACCATTTCCCTTGGTTGGGTACTTAGATTGCTTCCAATCAGCAGATATTATAAATAATCAATCTTTTCCTTTATTTAGAATTGTCTTTTTTTGGTAGGATTATGTCCGTAGGGCAGACTCCCAGAAATGCAAAGACTGGGTCAAAGGGTATGAACGACTTTAAGGCTTTGATACCTGCTGCCAGATAGCTTTCTCACACGGCCTTGCTATTTCAGCCCCCACCACCAGTGTCTGGATAACTACTTTACCTCTCCCTCTCTCGAGTTCTTTCCTGTGACCCTCAGTCTCATCCGTGAGATGGAGCTAATGACCTTCCCCCGCCAACCTCAAGGATGGAGATAAAAGTCATTTGGAGACCCCACAAGAGGCAACAGAGCATAGTGGTTATACAGCATAAGCTTTGCTCCCAGTCTTCTTGGTTTTGAAGCTCAGATCTGACACTTGGAAGCTGTGTGAACTTGGGCAAGTTACTTAACCTCCATGTGCCTCAGTTTCCTCATCTGCCAAGCAAGAGTTATGGAGAAATTGCAAGCCCCTATGATTGTGGATGGAGCCTGAAGGAGTTATTTTTATGCAGGGAGTAAGAGCTGAGGGTGTTATAAAGTGATGTCTGATGGAGGAGCCAGCACTAGTCATTAAAAGCTTTAGTATTCCTGCCCACAGGGGCTACTCCGAGGAAAGGGGCACTAGCCAGGTGCCTGGCTGAGGGGCTTTTTACGGAAACAGCTGGTCTAGCTCTAATGGCTGCCACCATCTCTCCCTCCTGCAGCCTCCCGGTGCGGTCCCAGCCTCTCCTGCCCCCCTCCCACTCCGCCCTCTGGCTGCTGTGGCCTGATCTTATCCCTTTTTCATCAAGCTGCCTAACTGACCAGAAAATGCAAGCGCATCCCTAAACGCATGCAACTGCTCTCCCCTCCCCCTCCACTCTCTCCCCCTTCCCGGAAGCCTGGCCGCAGCGCCAGCCTGACGAGCAGCACTTAATTCTTTATTGAAAACCATTAACTGGAGTTCAGTTCTCTGAGCCCCAATTTCAAATTACCCACAGGAAACGCCAGACTGGGAGAGTGGCTTTCAAGGGCAGAGCCATCTCCTCTAAGAGGCTGGCTCTGGGACCCTAGCTGTGGGGACCTTTTGATTTCGAGAGGCCACAGCCGCAATGACAACCGCGACGGCAGCAATCACGTCAACTGCTCACATTACTGCTGACAGAGCACCCTCCTCTTCCTCCTTTTTTTCTCTCCCTTTAACAATAGCCCAGTGAAATAGGTCTGGCAGGAAGTATTATCCCCCAGGATCGATGAAAAAAACTGATGGTCTCAGAGTCGCTCAGGCAGCCAGGGGTTGAAATGGGCTCCAGCTCTTGCTGCCAGGGAGCTTGTGAGCCTCAGGTCAAGATGCTTCGGAGACTACCCACAACAGGGCCTGGCCTGGGGGAGGCGAGAACAGGGGAGACACAAGAAGAAGGTGGGACCCCACCCCCCACCCTTGAGGACCGGGGGTGGAGGGGTAGTGAAAAGAGCCCTAGATGAGGCCTCCAAGACCTCAGTTCTATCTCAGGTCTTCCACTAACTGCCTGGTACACTGGGGGTGATAAATGTGGGTTTAAAACTATTGTTCATGGGGCAAACAGGGAGGGCTAAGGCTAAGGAAGAATGGACAAAAGGAGTAAAGGAACTGGGGGAAAAATGTGTCTTCAGCCTTTTCTATTGTGATTTCTAGCCAACCAGAAAGAAATGTTTTTCATTTTGAGTAGGTTAAGGTCACCTATGTGCCAGGCACTGAGAAAAATACTTTACAAATATTTCTCATTGAATGTCCCAAACAGCTTTTCGAGGTGGGTACTATTACTATCCCCACTGACCAATGAGGAAAGTGAGGCTCGGAGTTTTAGGTAGCTCCCTCATGATTAAACATCCATGCCAGGATCTGAGCTCATGTCACCCTGGCTCCATGGCTCCACTTCTTTTTGTGTTGCTGTTATAATCGCAGTTATGTAAATAACTACACAGACCCAACAACAGCACAGAGGCCTGTGCGGGGTCTCCAGGAAGGTCTCCCAAAGGTGTAGACATCTGAGAAGGATGGGTGAAAGCAGAGGAGAGTGTTCCATGCTGCGGCAATAACACAGGCCAAGGCCAGGAAGTATCAAAGGATATGGCACATTAAGACTAGTCAGGAGTTGCTGAAACATCAGAATTAAGCACAGAAAGTACAAAGGGACATTTCCCTTTGGGGTGTGCAGCCATGTAGAGTGATGGAAACATGTCAAATGATCTGGCACTGAGGCCAACTGGGTAAGGATTTTTATATAAGAACAAAGAGACTTCTGCCTGTGTGTCTTACCTCCCCCTACAGCACCTATGAGAAACAGCTGCATAAGGAGGCCTCAACTGGGCAAGGAAAAGAGGTTTGGCCTTAAAGACCAGAGGTCTGCTTCCCAGAGGTTGTGCTACTTACCACCTCTCTGAATCTCAGTTTCCCCTTCTCTACAAGGAGGTCACTAATGCCCACCTCCCCACACTATATGTTATTGTCCATAACAGTGGTTTGAAAACAATAAAGAGATTGTGGATTTATTCTAATTTACTTCATTTTACAAATATGGACCCTGAGGCTCAGAGACATCAGTCACCTGCCAGTGAACACACCTAGAAAATACTTGATTTGAAATTGGATCTAAAATCTGGTGAATTTCACTGCCTCTCTGTCACTTCCACCCACTGGTCCCGGTTCAGCCCTCTGGAGCCCAATGGAATAAGCCTGCTCCTCTACCCACAATGCCCCCGTGGATAGAAAAAGACCACATCTGTGTCCCTGAACCTCCTCTCTCCAACCAAAGGCTCTCAACCCTCCTAGGGCTTAACTACCCTTGAGAAATAGAAAGGACAAACAATAGGACTCTCCAGCACCCTGACAAGGACCAAAATATCCCCTGCCTCAGAATCAGCAGTCAGGCACTGAGTATATCAGCCACAGCCAACTTGCCATAGAAACAATCACAGCCTGTTTGCCATCCCCAGTTCATAAACTGCCATAGCCAAGCTGGACACCAGCTTTGAAATCCAAGGGACCTCACTCCTCCCAAACCTTCTATCTTCCCTGCTCCAGATGGCCCAGATTTGAGCTGGATCCATTTTCTTGGCCACCTTGCTGAAGGCAGTGCACACTCATTCCAGAAAATGCTGACCTCTGCTCCAAGCAGCCTCGTCAGCAGCTTCCCAGACATGGCTCGACTGTTTATTTATTTATTTATTTTTGTTAGCAAAGAGGAGAAAATCACATCGGCCTAAAATGAATACTAATGAAATGCCTTCGTTAGCTTCCTTTGTGATAAGAATGAAAAATCGGATTTCCGCAGAATCGCAGCCATGTATTTCTTCCCCCCCATCTTTTTTTTCTCTTTTTTGCCCTTTCTTCTGATAGGAAGATTAAGGACAGCTGAGAAGGAGAGTAAAGTCATTTCATAAAAAATATCTGCATTTTTAAGGGCGCCTTTGTTGCAGAGGGACGTGGTGGTGCAATTTCTCCAACCCCACTTTTCTCAGCCTGTAAAGCAAATGTACCTATTTGTCCTCTGCTGCAACAATGCCAGCTGCATTCAATCAACTGAGAAGCTGCAAGCCATAAACCTTCTTCCCCAGCTAAGGGGGGGCTGGAGGGAGGGAGCAAGCAAGAGAGGAGGCATGCCATAAAAATTCATCAGAATAATGTAGGGATGAGACGCGCTCCGATCGCCGGCAAGCAATCAACCAATCACTCATTCCGTGGCATTTACAGCACGTCTCATTCCCCTGTTCCTTAAGGACAATTGATTTTTCCTGATTCCATTAGCATAACGGCGTGGAAAATGTCTGCAGTGCAACATTTCTGGAAAGTTCCAACAAGTAGGCTGGGCACTGGAGTGTGACCATCTCCATAAAGCTTCCTCAGGCTCTGCGGCAGACGCCGCCACAGCCGCCGCAAGAGGCCCAGAGTGGCGCAGCCTCCAAAATTTGGGGACCTCAGGGGTGTCAAAGCAGGTAATTTGCATTAATGTGAAACCCCTTATTGTCCCATCCCTGAACACAGAAGCAATCTTTTCTGCAAGATGGGGCAGCAATGAGCAGGCAAAACTCACCCAACCCAGGAGGGACAATGTCACAGATGCTGAGCCCTTTGCCTTTCCAAAGATCCTGGCTTTAGGAACTGAGAAAAGGATGCTTAATGTGATTATTCCTTTGCATGTGAACAAGGCAGCTGCAGGGGTGGGTTCCCAGGAGCTGTTATTCTGCCTGTCTGTCAGCTGGCTGTCCACTGCATTGTCCACCAAAACAGAATGCATGAGGAGTGGAGAGCCACGCGGACCTGGGTTCAAACTCTGAATCTTCTTTTGACTTGGTACATGGCCATGGGAAAAGCTCAATTAACCTCTCTGAGCCTCAGCTTCTTTTTATGAAAACTGGGGACCTCATTACTACAAAAATTGTTGGCAGGATTAAATGAGGCAATGTATGTGGAAACAACTAGCATGGTGCTGATGCATAGCAGGTGCTCAGCAAATCAAATTCTCCTCCCTCAGCACCAACACAATTCTCTTATACTGCCAGCTTCAGTTGGTCAAGATGGTGAAACTTTTCAGTGCCAAAAAGAAGCATACAAAACCCAGAATTTCCATCTATCCTTGCAAGTGAGATTAAAACTTGGGTATGCCTTTTTAAGTGTGCTGCTTGGGGAGACTCCTCTTTTCTTTTCTTTTCTTTTTAGACTCCTTTTATTCAGTCTCCTGAGTCATCTCCCTGTCTCTTCTCTCACTCCCTCCTCTGTCTTCACATTGCACCAGAGTTCTTTCTAGGACACATGTGACCTTGTCACTCCCCTGCTCAAAATCCCTCACTGCCATCTGCTCACTTCGAGATTCAGCTCGGGCTGGGCCCCCTCTAGGAAGACTTTGAGCCCCCCCACCCCTCTCCTTTAGGATTCCACAATCCGTGTGCACACCTCACAGGGATTATTGGTGTACATGTTTTCTCCATCCTAGACTAAGGGCTTCTTAAGGGCAGTTTGTCCAGTTCCAAAGCACCTGGTATTCAGTAGATACTCAGTCAAAATTTGTTACAAAACCATCTCCAGAAGTCAGTGCTGATCACTTTGGCTGAGGCCTCTAGGCTTAGCTCAGTGTTTGTAGAAGGATACGTAAGCACTGGCCCTGGTCCTGAATCTTTTCTTCTGTCTAAAGAAAAAAAAAAAGTACTGAAGGATACTTGAGTGTGGAGAAAACAAGTCACACTCACGCAGAAAACCTGTAAACAACCAGCCTTTGGAGAGTAGAGGGAGGGCAGGGATTCTGGCATGTAAGTTCCAGGCCTGGCTCTTGCCCAAGACCCAGAACCTTTCTGGATCTCCATTTTTCTCATCTTAGAACAAGATTGTTCTAAGGAGTATAAAAGATGATTTCTGTGAATCTCTTTATAATCTTTAAAGTGCCTGTCACAATAGACCTCTAGGCCTCCTTCCAGCCCTTTCAGTGCTCTCTGACCAAGAGTTGAAGAGTGTCTACATTGACAGCGTCTCACTTGCTCATCAGCCCACTCCCATGTGTTTTGTCATTCTGACAAAATTCTCAATAATGACCTCCTGCTGCTAAACCCATTCCTCATTTTTAAATTCTCATGATATTTGCTTTCTTAGGACCATGTTCCTTGTTCTCAAGCACTTATTTCAGGTTGCAATTATATATTCATTTGTGTGACTGTTTTATTAATATCTGCATCCCAACTAGACTGTGAACTCCATGAGGCCAGGTACAACATCTGTTTTTGCTCACCTCTACACTCCTAGGTCTTGGCATGATGCTCACAGGGACAGCCTTCACCCTGACTTGGCAGGAAGGCAGACAACATGCCCAGAGAAGGCCTGTCTATGTTCAATACCAACTGAGAACCAACAGAAGACCTGGATCCTCTCTGATGTCCTGGAGTCACCCCTTAATGTCAGGGACTCAGAGCTCCGGGGAAGCCTCTGCTCTCTTGAACAGCACTGAGGGTATAAGGAAGACTGGCAGGGTGCCCAACAGCAAGGGCACAGAGTCATCAAGAGGCCAGTATTATGTGATGAGATCTGGGAAATCATCAAGCCCAGCTGCTTCGCTGTGCAGAGAAAGAAAACCAAGACCAGAGAGAAAATGTGATCTGTCTAATATCTGACAGTGAATTGATGTCATCTGTAGTCAAGAGAGCATGAGCAAAAAAGAAAAAGAGAGAGAGCAGCTGGAAGTGTGATCTCTCAGATCCCCTGGGCAATCTGTTCTGGACCCCTGTGGTGGATTGAATTGTGAACCCCATTTTGGGCATGTTCTTGGTGTTGGTCTGTATTATAGTGGGTGTAGACCAATTGTAAATAAGATCTCTTCAAGATGTTAATTCAGTTAAGGTGTGGCCCAGTTTAATCAGGTTGGGCCTTAATCCAGTTTATTGGAGTATTTTATAAGAGTGAAAGTCAGAGAGAAAGTCACAGGGAGCAGCCAGAAACTGAAAGTCAATGGGACCTGGAAGAGAAAGAAGACACTGCCATGCACATTGCCATGTGGCAACCAAGCTAACCACCAAGGATTGCCAGCAGCCAGCCCTAGAATGCCACAGTCTTCAGGGAGAAAGTATTGCCTTGCTGATAGCTCAACTTCAGACTTCTTTTAGCCTCAGAACCATGAGCCAATAAATTGTAGTTGTTTAAGTCAACCCATTGTTGGTATTTATTTTAGTAGCCAGGAAACTAAAACAACCCCCTTGGCCCTCTGGGCTGCCCTCTACCATAGCATATGTCTCCTTGGGTTGTCATTGTCTATTCACATGTCTGCCTCCCCTGGAGGGTAAGGACAATGGCTGGTTAATCTTTGAATTCCCAGAGCCTAGTTCTATGCATGACACACAGTAGGGCTCAATAAATATTTATTGATTAGATATTAGATGATTAAAAATGGGGAGAATGAGTGTTGAGGAGTTATAAGGCTGCCTGGGAACCAGATCAGAGCCCCACTCAGCCTCAGAACACAGGAATGAAGGAGACCTAGACATCCCCAAGATCCAGCTTTGGGTTCCATGGTGAAGTCTTCCACATAGATTTATTAATGCTGAGTTACCAGCCTGTGCATCCCAGAAAGGCTGAATCAGTCCACAATGCCCAGAGAATAACAGAACTTCAGAGTTTACAGTTCACCCTTTCAGGTGACACAAAGCACAGAATACAATTGGCATTTGAAAGCCAAAGAACCTAAGGTGCTTCCATTCAATTCAGAGATGCAGAAGCAGGGCTTTGCAACCAGAAACCCCAAGCATGAATTCTGGCTTCTGCATTTGCAGTTAAAGACACAGAGTCTCAAGAATGTGTGGATTTCTGAGGATATGAAGATACTCACTCTGCCTTCAAGGAGCTTACAGTTCGGTAATGAATGGTAGAATGACATACCTACAAGAAACCTGAGGCCAGGGGAAATGTGCTTAAAGGCCCCCAAAGACATGGTGGGGGAAGACATACAGAAAACTGGGAGAAAAGCTTTATGGAGGAGCAGATTTTCATCTGATTCTTGAAGAATGCATAGGATTTTAATGGCAAAGGAAAAACATTAATGGTGAAGAAGAAGGCAGGAGAGTATAGAGAACACTCCTGGACTGGGAAGTCGGTCGGTTTGACTGGAAGGTTTAGGGGGTATAACTGGAAGCTGAGGCTCCAATGCCACTGAAATGCTCAGAGGGATTAAATAACTTGTCCAAGGACATACAGAGCCAATGGGGGAATCTAGAACTGGTCTCCAGGACTCTTTCCCTCCATCAGTTTGCCTTCATCTTCAACAAGAGTTGAACAGTGACTGTCAGGGGCAGGGACTGTCTATGGTAAAATACACGAAAAAGTAATAATTAGAATAAGTGTGACTGGGTCAGAGGCAGCTCCAAGACTCAATTTGACAAAGAAAATATGATATACAGAATGAAAGAAGCAAGGAAATGTGATGTTCTGCCCCACATCTCTACAAGTGATATATTCTACTGCCCATTAAAGCCCTCCTTAGAGGAACTTACTTCTATGAATGAATATGAATCTTTGCCATGGGCACATTTGTGTTTAAACATTTGTGTCAATTTAACATTCCCATGGCAATCTTTTTCTTCAGAAATAATTACCTTTGTTAAGTCTTTTTCATGGAAAATGTAAAGGTAAATTTCAGGCCAGATCACAAATTCTTAATTTTCAGAAATTGTGAATTAGTTAGTGGAGAGAAGCTGAGGTTGGAATCAGGGTGATTGATTGAAATATTCATCAGCTTTGAAATGCTCTATCAGAATGTTCCAGTATCTTCCAGGTGCTGACAAAGCAACCTGCCAGAATGTCAGTGTGTGCTCAGCTAGATCCAGGTTCAAGGACCAGCTCAGAAACTTCCTGGCTGTGTGACCCAAAACATTTTCCCTATCTCTCTGGCCTACCTCATGGGGTTATTGTGAGGATAGAATTAATAAAATAATGGATTTGGATGTTCTTTGGAAAATGTAAAGCTCTAGACGGTCCATCAAGGATCTCAGTCTAGAGGGGGATGACAGAAAGGAAACAAAACAGGTGAAATAGGATATCCCAGTTCTGGAATGGCAAGGAAGACCTGAGAGATATTTGTGTGTGGACAGGAGGCATGAGGTCATCTGCCTCCCTTTTCTTCCTGCCTCCCTGAAAGGCACTAACCTTGGCCCTTTATGTAAGTCATTTCTTACTGTTAGGACATTGGTTACTATGCCTCTACTTTACACAGGAGGAAACTGAAGCTCAGAGGGATGGTGGGGAATAACTTGCCCAATCATATGACAAAGAAACGGCAGGTCCAGATTCAAACTGACACCTCTCTAAGGGTTAAAGCCTGTATTCTCCACCTCCACACTATACTGTTTTCCATTGGAAACGCAGTGGTGTCACTGCGGAAACCTACTCTGCATATCCACCTCAGAATTTTGTAATATCAGGAATATTTTTACAGTGGGGCTCCAAGAAACTTGGGAGAAAGAATAAAGGGAGTATTGGGACCAATACTCATGTAAGAGTCCTGTGACAGTTTGAGATTATTTATGAATCCCAAAATGAGAAAGATTATGTTTATAAACTATTATTCTGGGTGTGAGACCCTTTGACTATATTGGATTCAGTTGAAGGGCTTGATTTAATTACCTGTTAAGATTAGCGTTTTGATTGAACCACATCAGTACTATGTGACTGTGGTTGAGTCCCCACCCCCTTGGTGGGCTGATATAAACAGACACTCACTCAAGAAGACACAGGAAGAGAGAGAACTCTGTCATTTTATATCCTGGGGCCCCAGGGAGAGATAAACTAGTCTCCTGATAGAAATAGTTTTCAGCTGACCTTGGGAAGAAGAACAGAACAGAACAGCTGAGATTGATATAGAAAGCCCAGAAAGAAATGAGCCCTATGCCCAAGAGAGAGGAAGCCCTGCAAGACAAGCCCTATAACAGCCTACAGCTGAGACTGGGAAGAAGCTGGGCCCACAAAGCTTCAGAGGAAGAGTCTGAAACCCAGCAGAGACTATCCGCCATTTTGCTTCAATGCATAGCCGCTGACTTTGGTGAGAAAGTACCTCTTTCTTGAATTGAACTTTCTGTGACCTTGTGACTGTAAGCTTTTCCCCCAAATAAATACCCTTTATAAAAGCCAACAGATTTTTGGTACTTTGCATCCGCACCCCTTTGGCTGACTAATGCAAGTCCCAGACTAGAAGAGGAAATAGAGGCTACCTCAACCCAGAATGGTGGACTAAGGTGGAAGCTTCATATGAGGTAAGAGCTGAAATACCAGGTTTTGTTGGAGAAACTAAAGAAACCCCAGGATTCATGAGGTTAGAAGAGGAACTCTGGCTCAGGAACTCAAAAACAAAGTGAAGAGGGAAGAAGGTGCTGGTCCCAGGCTAAGGCTTTCAGTTTCTTCCTGCTTCCCACAAGGATGAGTGAGACTCAAGATGTGGCTGAGAATGGGGCACTCAAACGTTTATGGCTGTGGAAGGGTCTGAGCTAGGGAGAAGAAAAAGGTGATAGTGTGGCAGAGCCTGATGCTCACCTTCTTAGAAAGGCACACACCTGATTAAGGAAGAACAGTTCCCAACTCTTCTGCATCCTTCAAAACCCTACTTATGACATCTTTCTCACCACATAACCACTGTCAGTTTACATGCCCATCTCTTTGCCCAAAGAGAGAGCTTCTCTAAAAGACAGTTCTACATATGAGACATCCCTGGGTCCCCAGGGCCTAGCGCAGAGTCTGGCTCAAGTACAAACTCAGGAATCATTCACTGAACTGGATAACAGAATGTGAACATCCAAAAAGAAGCTCAGAGGTGTGAGAAGAGCAGGAGAAGTTTTGTTTTGTTTTGTTTCATTTGCTGTTGTATTTTCCTTTTGGGTGGGTGGGGGTTTCCTGGAGGAGATACAGGAAGGAAGGAAAGTTTTGCTCAAGGAGAGGAAGAGGCCAGGTCCTGACCCTGCCCCTTGGAGGAGCAGAGGTCGTTCCTAGGACTGAGCTGAGCCTCCCACCTGTACCAGGTTGGGAGACTCTGCGGTTGCCTTCATGGCTTTTAGATGCTGCAGTGGGGTTCATCAGCATCTGTTGGTATTTTCTAATGAAGGTTAACTAATTTAAACCATCCTCAAGCTGAAGAACACTTTTGGGGCCTTCTAGGAAAAATACTGATGGATCCCACCCTTTGCCAGGAGGTCCTCAACTATCTAAATTGGGATTATTGTCTGGAAAGTCTTCCTCTAGCCATCAGAGGGATCTTTCCTAGGCCTGTCCACATCATGCCATCTTAAAATCACTCTGCAAGGCCCTCTGCTTCAGCCATCCTGCTCCTCTCACCCTTCCCCAAGCACAGTTTGCTCATTCATGTTTCTGTGCCTTTGCATGTGCTGTTCCCTCTGCCAAGAATTCTCTGCCCAAACACTTCACCTGCCTACTCAGTCCCAAGATAGGATCTGATACACATTGTAAACTGTCTTCATTTAGGTTTCCCCAGATGCAGACTCTAAAACAAGGATTCAAGTACAAAGAGTGTATTTGCAAAGTGACCCCAGGAAACATTAGGAAAGACATCGAGAAGTGCGACAGGGAAGGGAAGCACCAATAAAGAGTACATTTTTTTAAGGTGAGTTGCCACCTAAAGTGGCCAGAACCAGTGAGGAATTCCTGTCTCAGAATTATCTTATCTGAAGGGTGAGGGAGCTGGGATGTATATATTAACTCCCATCACTCATTGACTGAAAACTGCTATGGGAGAGTGTTACCCTGCTATTTCTGGCCTGCCCCTTGTGCTGGGAAGTGGTAAATGCTGGGTGGGTAACGACAGCGTCTGTTTTAGGTACTTATAAATTCTGCTGAATGAAGATTAACATACAAACAACTCAATAAGATAATAATTACTAATATTTATTGTTTGCCATGTGTCAGGCACAGTCCAAGTACTTTACAAAAAAAGTACATACTTTTTTTCATCCTCCTTACAACCCTACAAGGTAAGTTATTATGCCATTTTACAGATGAGGAAACCAAAGCACAGAGGTCTAAGTAACTTGCTCAAGGTTTTGCAGCTAATAACTGACAGAACCAGGACTGAACCTGGTAGTCTGGCAGGTGCCCCGCTCATTCTACCTGCACAATCTGCAGAAGTTCCACTTTGGAATACTTGGGCTGCCATTTCATGACCATGTGGTCTTGAACAAGTCCCCAGCCTTTCAAGCCTTTATTTCCTGCTGTGTAAAATGGGCATCACATCACTTGACTCCTGCCCAGACAGCACAAGTTGATCTTTTGGGGCTGGGCCAAACCTGGTCTCCTTCCATGCAAGGATCTCTAAGGCTCCGATACTCTGCAGTTTTATAACTCAAATAACTTCCTTCTTCCTCCTGTGCACCTCACTCAGCTGCTCACTTGCGGACCCCTTTGGTCTATTCTAAAAAGCACAAGTGGGGAAGTGGATGTGGCTCAACCGATAGAACATCCGCCTGCCATATAGGAGGTCCAGGGTTCAGTACCCAGGGTCTCCTGACCCATGTGGTGAAGCTGGCCGACATGCAGTGCTGCCACACAAGGAATGCTGTGCCACACAGGGGTGTCCCCACAAAGGGGTGCCCCACGTGCAAGGAGCGTGCCCCACAAGGACAGCCACCCTGCGCAAAAAATGCAGCCTGCCCAGGAGTGGTGCCGCACACATGGAGAGCAGACACAGCAAGATGATGCAACCAAAAGACACACAGATTCCTGGTGCTGCTGACAGGAATGTAAGCAAACACAGAAGAACACACAGAGAATGGGCACAAAGAGCAGACAACAGGGAGGTGGGGAGGGAGAAATAAAATATATCTTTAAAAAAAGAAGCACAGGTCATCCCAGAATCTTCAGGAGAGAGGAGTTTATCTTCTGGCCCTCTGCCCCTTCCACAGAGCTAAGGATCCCAACACACCACCTACAGGAAGTGCCAGCCCAGACCTGAGCTAGAAGTCAGGTTCAAATCCCAGCTCAAATCACTACCAGCTGTGTGCCTTTAGCAAGTCACTTCACTCATTTAAGTCTCAATTTCCTCATCTATAAAATGGTTATCACAATCCCTAACCTAAAGGGTTATGGTGAACATGTGGGAAGGCCCTAGCACATAGTAGGTGCTCAAGGACAAGCAATTTCACATTCTTTGTTATAAAGAAGGAGGCTGATAGATTTCCATTAGGGTAGAAAAAATCTTAGTGTTCACTTTAATTCTAAGCCCCGGAGGCCTTTAGCAGGGCTGACAACTTCGTCTGGAGGATGGTAAATATTTGTCTATTTCAGAGGCAGCATTTATCTTCTAAGGCTCTCGTGCCAGTCCCCGTGCTGACAAGCAACTTGTTTATTTATTACCCTAATAACAAATAGATTGTCAGGCCTGGAGGCTCTGTATGCTGCCTTCCATGTCCTGCCATTTATTCTTTCAATTATTTTATCTCTACCCCACCCTCCTTATTGAGCCCAGACTGTGCATGTTGCTCTGGGCTGGTCCAAGGGTGCAGGGAAGAGCCATGCCCAGCCCTTGTCTTCAAAGGCTGGCAGTCTAGAGAGGGGGAGAGGGGGATGATGGTGATGACAGTAGCAAATACTTATTCTGTGCCAGGCATTGTGCTAAATACTTTAGATGTATCAATTCATTTAATCCTGACAAGTAGATGCTATTATTATTCCCATTTGACTGATAAAGAAACTGAGGCACAAGATAGTTAAGGACTTGCCCAAGGTCACCCCTATAAAAATCATTGCAATACAGAGCAGGGGTAGATACCAAAAGCTACATAATAGTTACACAGTCATAGTATTTGTATGTTTTGGAGACAGCCACGTGGCCGTCTGGCTATTCCACACATGCCAGTCCCACTTCTGCCCTGGCCTTTGCACTTACTATTTCCTTTTTCTAGAACAGTCTTCTCCCCAGATATCCACCTGATTCATCTCCTTTGATTTTGTTTGAATGTCCCCTGTTCAGTGAGGCCTCCTCCATTTACAGCCCCCACCTGGCCCTCTTTACTCCCTTTCCTTAATTAGCCTCCATAACACTAATCAGCATGTCATACTACATTTCTTACTTTTGTTTCTTTACTGTCTACCTTCCCCAACTAGAATTAGCTCCATGAGAACAGGGTTTTTCTGTCTTGTTCTCCGCTACATTCACAGCGTCAAGAGCAGAGCCTGGCAACAGAAGCTGCTCAGTTGGTTCATTGAATGACTTAGACCTTATATCTCTGCAGCCTGCCCTGAACTGCTGGCCTGCCTCAGGGCTCCATCCCTGGTCATTCTTTCTAGTGTCACCAATACAGTCTTCGTTGTGCCTTCCACTCCCTCCTACGGCTTCAGTTTCTTCTATCCTCTGAGAACTCTCAGATCTTTATTTCCAGACAAAAGCCCACTTCTGAACCTACCTGTAGAGACAATCACCGGAGAGATATCTCCTGCTGGGCCGCACCTGAGTCAGAGTCCAAAACTGATCTCACCACCTTCTACCCAAATGCAAGTCTCCTTCTGAGGTCTCCAGTCCCCAGTCACCCAGGCCAGGAATCTGAGGGTCAGCCTCAACTCCTCCCCTCCCTCACTCCTCAGTCAACAGCCCAAGGCCTCAAGAGCTTTTCTTATCTGCCCCCTCCTCTGTCACCACTTTAATTTCAAACCATTATTATAGGGAGGACTATGGTTGTATTCTCCCTGTGGGCTACCCTGCCACAGTCCTTCCTTATGAAACCATCCCGAATATTTCTAAAATGCCTATGTGTCCATGCAACTTCAATGCTCCATATTCTTCCTCTCCCCATTGCCTACTGACTAAATGCCAAGACCTTCAAGATCTAGCCCAACCTTCATTCCCAGCCTTACTGCTGACCTTGACCCTCCCCATTTCCCCAAACATAGGGTACTGTTTCATACCCCCACACCTGGGTGTAGGCAGTTCCCTCTACCTGGAATGTCTGTGCTCCTGTCTGCATGAAAAACTCCTCCTCATCCTACATCTTAGATGGCATCACCGAGGACATGGATACAGGAAACATGAGGCAGGTTTGAGAAACAAAGAACCCTACAGCTGCAGGAATGCTTGGTCTGGCTAGGCTCCTAGGAGCTCCTGCAGATGACACACTTATGCTGGTTTTGGGGGGGGGGGATGGCATGTGATTGCCACGACTGGGGCTCTCACTGTGACCCCCACAGAAACACACAGCACCTGGGCACTGAGGAGCTTGTGTCAGAAGGTGCCCGATGCCTGAGACGACGGGGACCAACGAACACCTAATACACTCTGGAGGAAGAGATCCTCTGGGCATCGGAGGCAGCACCTCCTGCTGCTCATCTCGAGGAGGTCAGGGCTGCAACTGTGCTATCTGGAACTGGCTCGAGTATGGTGCAGTGGCTAAGCCCACAGAGCCCCAAGAGCTAAATGGCTTCTGTTTGAATTGTGACTCTACCAAGTCCTACCTCTGAGGCCTTGGACCAGTTACATAAATCTTCTGCCGCTTCTGTTTCCCATCTATAAAGTGGGAGTAGTGATTTCCCCTACCTCCTAGGGTCATTGTGAGGATTAGCTGGGTCGTAAAGTCCAGAGCGTTCTACACGTGGTAAGCACAATCTCAGTGCTGGCTCTTATTGCTGCTGTCATTCACGCTGCAGTGTTGCGGGAGAAGACCAGCAATGAGACAGGGCAATGGCTAGACAGTGCTCTTACAAGAGGGTGGTGGCTGGTAGAGTGTGGCACTGGGCCAGGGAGGGCTGCTCAGTGTGCCCTTCAGGGCTCAGCTCAGGCCCATCTCTTTCACCCACCCCCACCTCTGGCATCACCCTGAGTGTCATTATCTGTGTGCATGCCTGTCTCCCCACACCTGATGCCACTCAGGAGCCCCAGTGCCCGGTGTGGTACCAGACATGCAGTAAGTGTTTGATAACTAGCAACAACTGTCAAGCCCTCCCACCTTATAGCCTGTGGCTTGAAATATCCCCATCACAGCGTCATGCTCTTAACTGAGGCTTTCAGTGTCGGCCTCAGAGCTAGGTCCTCAAAGAGGGATTATGAGTGATCGTGATCTCAGACCTGGGCATCTTGCAGGGAAGGATTTCTGTTTCTTTCCAGAGAGCAGGGCCTCTGAAGCCACCGAGATTGCTCATGACCTGGAAGTCAAGACCTGGGAGGAAGCTGGGCTGTTCTTCTGGTAGAGAAGGACCAGGCGGTCTCTGAAAGGCTTTACGGGGGGCAGAGTTCGCCCTCCTCTCTATCTTGCTGGCTACTCCACACCCCGACCCAGCCCCCATCACAGCTGACCTGGGTCCTGCAGCAGCCTCTGCCTGGCCTCTCTGACCCCCAGCTGTCCTTCTCCACTCCATCCTCCACACTAAAGCCAGAATTGGTTTTCTAGACCCCCAAATCCAACCAAAGCACCCCCTATCTTAAAAAAAATGTAGCCTTTTCTCTGCCAACTGAATAAAACTCCAAGCTCCTTAGCTGTGCTCTGGTTTTCACCCTTCAAAGCCTAACCCCCTGTCTCTCCTCCATCATCTCCAGCTTCCTTACCTGCCTCATTCCCATGCAGCTTCCCAATTCCAGGCCTTTGCCTGTACTGTTCTCACTGCTTGCAATGCTGTTTCTTGCTCATCTGCCTGGTGAAGCCTCCAAAGCCCAGCTAAAATAGCCCATCTTCCTAAACAGCCCCAGACTCCTCCAACCCAGATAATCCTCTTCTCTGGACTCCCATAATGCTTAGCATGCAGTTCTTTCCTAGCACTTGTCTCATTGGGTGGCAACTGCCTATTTACCTCTCTGCCCTGACTCTTAGTTCTCTACTGGGCAGTGAACTTTTAGAAGACAATGGTTTGGGTATCCTTCATCAGGGTGTTCAGGTCTAATAGCTTGGCTGTACATAGAGTCCCGCTCATTGTCCAAATATTAAAATATTTTTATAGTGTCTGGCAAATAGCTGTCCTGGTCTCTCTCCCACGACCCCAGCCTACCTATGATCCAGCAAGTAAAGGGTTAATGCCCAGCATAGCAGGGATCTCCTGGTTGGTCAATGCCAATGTCAAGCTGGTTGTTAAAAGCTTCTAATTCTACCCCTGTATGTATCCCAGTGCGTGAGCATAAAATAGGTGTCCAATATTTGTCGAACGAATACATGATTAGAATCGTTCTGTTCTGGATGGTTGAAGAGTTCCACACAGCTGTCAAGGGCACTGGCTCCTCTAAGGACTTTTTATTGATGGAGGAAGGTGAGCAGGACCTTCACAACAACATGATCAATTATGCAATTCACTGTCCACCCATCTAGCATTCATGCAATCTACTCTGTGTCAAGGGCAATGCTGGGTACAGTAAAGAAATATGAAAATTCTGATGGGTCAGTGGGGGAGATGGGTCCAAAGAATGGGTGTAGATAGAAGAGGGATCTTTGGGGCATCAGAACAGACATAAGCAAAGTGGCCTCAGTGGAGGGAGGAGAGATGACCCCCAGTTTGCCTGAAACATTGCCCTCTGGCTGGGCAGCCCCAGATTGATTCAAAGGCTTCAACCAGAGACTGAGGAGCGCACAGCCTCTTGCAGCCATCAAAGCCCAGTTCTGTGTTGAACATGGTGGGTGGCTTGGAGACTGAACATTCCAGCTGCATTCCTCCTGCTCGCTCTCCAGGAGGAAAGCCAGGAGGTGTAAGTGGGCAGCACCCTCTCTGAAGAACGTCAATCCCATTAGGCCAGACTTGGCCAACCAGGAATAATCCAACTTCTGGATTGAGAGACTCACAAAGACCTCTGAGAGCCAAAGGCACCTTGACAGGTGAAGAGTTTAATCCTCATACATGTAGCCAGGCCTTGGTTCTCTCTGATTCACCTGTTTTAACGCCAGCTTGAAAAAGAAAGGGAGAAGCAGTTCCAACTCCCTGCAGAAGGTTCAGTCACTATCTTTCAACAAGCATCTCTGTGGGTCAGAGCGTTTCTCAGGGGTCCCTGGATTATCCTTCAATCCATCTGAGAAAAGCTGCAAACATGGTGTCAGAAGGCCATGGCGGAGACTGAGCCATGGGAGACTTCCAGGCCAGTAGTGCTGGTGCTATCGCTCCCTGGCTGTGTGTCCTTGTGAAAGTCAGTCCTCCCCCTCTTAGCCTCTATGAGATGAGGACCACTTTGTGCCTCACCTGAGGAGGGCACACCTGCTACCTGCCAATCTTATGCTCTGTGGTAATGAGCCAGCTACCTGACTCCTTGCCCAGGACAATAAAAATTAGAAAGCTTTAGTAAGAACTTACTGTGTGCCAGCCTCTGTGATGAACACTCTATACACCAGGCTCTAATGCTCATAAAAGTCCCTACAGTGTAAGCAGGCATTATTATCACCATTTTAGAAACAGGAAGCTGATACTCAGAGAGGAGCAGTCTTATTCAAGATCTCACAAAGGGTAAAGGGCAAAGGTGGAATTTCAACATGGATTTGTCAGATACTCGGGTGCACAAGTTTCCTTCATGGCAGGCTCCTAGGTACAAAAATTCAAATGAGACTCATAGGGACTCAGGATTCCTTGTCTCATTCAGCAAAGTGTAGAGACCCTTCCACTCCCTTAGTGCTTGCTCTCCCTCCCTGAAATGTACACAAATCACCTGACATTGCATACTAACCATCTACCCTTGTATCTGTTCCTATAAAATAAGTCCTACTTCCTGGTAGAAAATGAAAACACAATTATGGCCCCACCTCCATATTGTCTTTAGAGTTCAGTGGTTAAGAGTTTAGGTTTTGGTGTCATTGAGACCTGTTGCTTAATAGCTGTGTGGGCTTGGACAGGTCACTTAACTCCTCTGAGCCTTGATCACCTCATAAGTAAAGTGAGGGCAATGAGAATAATCTCCTCATGGGTATGTGTTAATCCAAATGGAACACTTAGCACTGAGCCTGACCCACGGTACTGCTAATAGTAAGTAAGAAGTGTCCACAGCACTGATTGATTCCAGAGCCAAACTGGCTGGATTCCAATAATGGCTCCACCACTGGGTGACTTTGGACAAGTTATTTAACAGCTCTATGTCTCGGTTTTCTCATCTGTAAAATGGGATTCTTATAGAACCTACCCTATGAATGGTTGTATAGATTAAATGAGTTAATATATATAAAATACTTAGAAAGTTCCAGGCACATTTACAGCACTCAGTAAGTATTCCCTGTTATCATAGATGACCTCCACCATCTACTGTAAGATCTACTACAGAAAATCCTTAATTTATTTTATAGACAAATTCACACATATGCATATCTGACACCTTATAACTTTATAGAGAAAAACTAGAAGAAAAGAATTTGGGGGAAATGGACTTGGCCCTGTGGTTAGGGTGTCCGTCTACCACATGGGAGGTCCGTGGTTCAAACCCTGGGCCTCCTTGACCCGTGTGGAGCTGGCCCAGGCACAGTGCTGATGCGCGCAAGGAGTGCCATGTCATGCACAGGTGTCCCCCGCGTAAGGAAGCCCCACGCACAAGGAGTGCACCCCGTAAGGAGAGCCGCCTAGCGCGAAAGAAGGTGCAGCCTGCCCAGGAGTGGCACTGCCCACACTTCCCGTGCTGCTGACGACAACAGAAGCAGACAAAGAAACAAGACGCAGCAAATAGACACAGAGAACAGACAACCGGGGGAGGGGGGAAATTAAATAAATAAATAAATCTTAAAAAAAAAAAAAAGAATTTGGGTGGAGGATGAAGGGGAAAAAGGAATTCAATTAATACCAGTAGAGTTAAAGGGCCAGATAGTTATTGGAAGGTTGACAAGGAACTCAGGGCAAGATGCTGGCTAAGACAGAAGGAGCTTCTCTCTCTCTCTCAGTCTCTCTCTCTCTCTCTCTCTCTCTCTCTCTCTCTCTCTCTCTCTCTCTCCCTCCCCCCCAGCCCCTCCCTCACTCCTTCCCTCTCCCTCTTTCTGGCTCTCTCTCTGTCTTTCTTTCTCTTTCTCTCTGTAGTTGTAAGAATAAAATGGGGTGATGTGTGACAGAGAGTGGCTAGCTCTCCACCAAAACTATGTCCTCTTCTTCCTGGGCATGTGGCTGAACTATACTTTCCAACCTCCCGTGTCATCAGGAGTGGCCATCTGATGAATTCTGGCCAATGGAAGGTGAGCAGAAGTGATGTATGCTACTTCCTGACCTGGCCTATGAAAACTTCCATACTCTTTTCCCCTTCTGCCACTGGGTGTCAAAGAGACCAAGCCTCTAGAGTCACCGTTTGAACTTGACAGAGCTACAGTATGTAAGAAGTCTGAGTTCCTGATCTACTACTGCCCATCAATCAGCAATGCCCATTCTGGACTTTATCAGAGGCAGAAATAAACTTGTATAGTATTTGAACCATTATGATTTCAGGGATTTGTTTGTTATGGCAGCTAATGATGCCCTAACATGCTAATATTTACAAAGAACTTAATGCAGTACCTGGTACATGTGAGCACTCAGTTTTTGGTAGCACAGAATTCAGGAGGTCAGAAAGCCCAATAAAGTTGCAGGAGATCATAAGGTATCAAAGCTAGTAGTCATTCCAGAGAACGAACCTTTTGTTCCCTGTTTTCTAAACACACAAAGACAAAGCATTTTCAGTTTCATCATCTGTAAATAGACTGAATAATCCCCACCTGCCAGGGTGACCCTGAGGAATAAAGGATAATAATTATAGCAAGTACTGTTTTATCAAAACACTCACTATATATCAGGTATTTAAATATTGGCTTTTTACCTACATTATCTTATTTATTCCTCCTGACCACACTATGAATCCCTGTTTTAAAGATTAAGACACTGAGGCTCAGAGAGGTTGAGTAACTTACTTAAATCACAAAGCTAGTAGGCAGACCAGCTAGAACTCAACCGGGGGTCTGACTGACTACAGAGTCAGAATCCTTCACCACTTGCCTTCCCTGGGTGAGGAGGAACCCTCCAAAGCCCCTCTCTGGCTCAAGGGTTCCCTACCAGGACACCCGGTCAATAAGGGGGTTAGTTTGGTCTGAAGTCATGAGGACCAATGAGTTGAGTCTCAGTACAAGATTTCTGATTTTTCTGGCTCAATCCGTCTCTCCAGGCTGAACCCCATCCTCAGCTCCTGGGACCCAGCCGGCTGCTGCCTGACCGGGCATTGGTGCAGCATGTAAAAAACTGAAAAGAAGATGGAGGAAAACAGCTCACCAATAGGGAGGAGGGAACCTGTCACTCCACTCCACTCCCCCACCCCACGCCAGACTCCCGAGAGGCAGCTGGAGGCTAGACCCGGCTTTCCCCCCAAGGTCACCTTCACGACAGTTCCACCAGGGCTCCGGCTGGCAGCGCCCGCCGACGCCAGGCCGTGATGGATTACTGCTCGCTCTGGCTACTGTTCACTGCACAATCCAATCTAGGAGACACACATATTTCTCAATTCAGGGACTTCTTTTATTTTATGAAAAATCAGCCAGCTGCTCAGGCGTGAGCAGCTGGGTTTGGCAGCACCGTGGATTTCGTGAGCCTCCCCCAACCCTGTTGCCTTCCCGAAATCTCTTCCCCCTGCCCTAGTCTACACATTACCTGCTGGCAACCCCTACAGAGGGTGGAAGAAAAACCATAGAGTTCAGAATCAGACAGTCCTGAGTTCAAGCCCATTTATGATACTTCTCTGGAGGATTTCGCACAACCCAGAGTCTCGGTTTCCTTGTGTGGAAAGGGATGCTATTGCCACACTCCAGAGCTATTGCAAGGCCTAAATGAGTCATGAACGTGGAGTTCCTGGCACAATAAACAGCTCGCTGGCACCTACAACATGCAGGAACTGATTCAATTTCCTCTTCTCTATCTCCATTCTTAATCAATTTCTCCTCTTTCACACTGTCCTCTGGTCTCCCTCTCTCTCCCTTCTCTCATTTCTGCCTCATTGTGGGTCACGTCAGTCTTAAAATTTCCTTAGCATGGCCCAAACAGCTCTGTTCTAAAAGTAATTGCTTTCAATTACTACCATAGGCTTCTCTGAACTAAGCTTGTTCTTTATTTTCTGCCTTTATCTATCTGGTGTTGTTGTTAGGAAATAATCCCTTATAACTCACACAACAGTGAGTCTGATACTGTATCACACTCACTATTTCTGGAAAGACTGATTCCAATGCACCCTTAAGATCTCTTGTCACCACTCTTCTAAATTCTGGTGAAACATTGTTCCCAACTCTTCACCTGCTCTTTATACGTCAACCTTCATAAATTCTGATTTGAATGGATTAGCCCCACCTATTCAAGTAGGCAGGAAGTGACCAGGGGATTACATTCGTGGAGCTGGATGAAAGTGAAATATCGGCCTGATCTGACCCATAAACCCAAGTGCCCCCACTACTTCATAGATCATTTGGCCATCTGATAATGAACTTTTTTTTTAGGAGGTAACAGAGATTGAACCCAGGACCTTGTACATGGGAAGCAGGTGCTCAAGCACTGAGTCACAGTCGCTCCCATGATAATGAACTTTTAAGTGGGCAGAAAATCAGAGAGGTGGGTTAGATATGAAATCAAAGCTGAATAAGTGCTATAAGAGAAGATAAAAATTAAGCACCACCTTATAAGACATCTCTGAGTCTCCTTTTGCTGATGCCAGCTGGTGGATTACAGGAGGCTGGATTTTCAAATCAAAGGATACTGAGCACTGGCACCAGCATTCAGAACAGGGCCAGAGGCTATGGGGTGCCCAACTCATCAATTAACACATGTCAGCCCCTGAATTTAGCATCTTTACAAACATCCTTAAGCCCTCTGCTTCCCCGTCTCAGATACCCAGCATTCTCAGGCACCTCTCAGATCCACCCTCCTCTTTCCATTCCCACTGCCTCTGCCTTATTCCAGGCCTCATCATCTCTCCCTGGGTCACTGAACCAGCCTCTTCCCTGGTCTTTCAGCACCGCCTCCTCACCCTACACTCATTCTCCACACAGCAACAGAGTGATCTTGCCAAAATGCAAATTTGACCATGCCCTTCTCAGGCTAGTCTGATTTTTTAGACCAGAGAACTTTTTCTGTAAAGAATAAGATAGTGAACAAGTTAGGCTTTGAGGACTAGATGTACTCTGCCCAAGTACTCAAATGTGTCATTGTAGCAAAAACAGCCATAGACAATATGTAAACAAACGCATGTGGTTGTGATCCAATAAAACTTTATTTTTAAAAAACAGCAGATTTGGCCAGCGAGCCAAAGTTCGCCGACCTCCACGACTTGGACCATCCCACAATACCCTGAAGGAATTGGCCACTGCTTCAGTGTTTAGCCTCATCACTCACCATGCAATGATCTTTGCTTCACATTCCAGCCACACAGTATGCCTCAGTTCCTCCAAACAGGCTGTGCCTTATTAAATCCCCATACCTTTGCTCATGCTATTCCTTAGCTTACCAGCTCTTCTTCTTCTTACAAAGACTCATTTCAATCTTTGGAGAAAAATTTGGTAATGCCCATCAAAATTTGAAATACATATAACTTCTAACTCAGGAATTCAACTTCTAGAAATTTGTCCCACAGACAAACTCAGCCATAAGTGTTCTTACCTATAAGGGTGTTTGCTGAAGCACTGTTTAGAATGTCAAAAACTTGGAGACAACCTAAAATGTTTACCAGTAGAGAAGTGTTTAAATCATGGTGCACACATATAATGAATATTGTGTTGCTGTTAAAAATAATGGCGTGTATCCAGATGTTCTTATCTAAAATAATCTCCAAGATATATTTAATGAAGAAAGTAAGGTACAAAAGAATATGTATGGCAAAATCCCATTTGTATAAAAGCAAATCTTAAAAAAACAAAAACAAAAAAGGACACACACATATGCACAGAACATCTGAAAGACTACACAGGAATTTTAACAGTTGTAACCTCTGGGGAATGGAACTGGGATTGAAGGGTTAGAGCAAGGCTGCCAGATATTGTTGCAAAGCCTGTGCACTGGGCAAGCCCACATGGAGCCCCACACCTAGGCCACAATGGTGGTCCGTGGAGTTTGCAATAAGGCATTAGAACTGAATTTGGAGAAGAGAATTTCATTACCTACCCGTTTAAGTTTGCTAAAGGCTGCTGGGAGTAATATACCAAAAATGGGTTGGCTTTTACAATGGGAGTTTATTAGATTAAAAGCTCACAGTTCTGAGGCTGTGAAAGTGTCCAAATCCAGGCATCATCAGAGATGCCTTCTCAGTGAGCTGCAGCTGTGGGTGATCCAGGTCCCATTGGTTTCAGCTTCTGTACTATAGTGGCTTCCTCTCAATTCTAGGTCCTGGAGACTTCTCTCTCAGTTCCTGGATTCTTCCCTGTCTCTACAGCTTTTTCCTGTGTCCACAGCTTTTTACTCCACTTATAAAGGACTCTGGTAAGAGGATTAAGACCCACCCTGGGTCATGTCCTACTGAAGTGATCTAATCAAAAGAAAGGTTTCTTAACTGCATCTAATCAAAAGTTCCCATCTACAATAGGTTTACATGCACAGGGGTGGATTAGCTTTAAGAGCAGGATTTCCTGGGGTCCACAAAAGATTCAAACTGCCACACTACCCTTTTATACTATTTGAAGTTTTTTACACCAAAGCCTGGTGTCTGAAAGTCAGCCCTGGGTCTGAAGACTACACTATAGCTATCTGTCTGCCTGCTAGGATGTGAGTCCATTGAGGGCAAGAAGCCTGTCATATTCACAGCGCAGTGTGAATCAAAGACAGGTGTAAAAGATCCAAAGAAAGGGCAAATTAACTTGATGAGGAGTTGGGTCTTGCCAGGCAGAAGAGCAGGGAAGGACACTTCAGCTAAAGGGAACAGCAAGTGCAAAGGCATAGATAGTTGAAAGAAGATGGTACATTCAGGAGGTGTTCAGGGTAGTCTAGGAGGATGAAGAGACTGGATGTGTGCCAGTGGGTATTAGAGTTACAAATAGTGACATGTATCTACTGTGTGCCAGAAAATGTACTGAACAATCCATAGCCTTCTGTAAGAGTCAAGTACAGTCAAGGCCAAGTCAGGTCAAGAACAGCCATCCAGAGCTGGACAAGTCATGCCTTCTATTGTCCAGAGTTCTACGCAGGGAAAGAAGGTGAGAAAAAGCATAGATTCTCATAATATAAAGCAAAATGTCAGTATCCTGGGAATCAGAACCAAGCAACCATTTCTGACAGAGGCTGTAAGAAAGGGCTTCATGAAGAAGTCAGCATATGATATGGTACATGAAGGATGAAGAGGATTTTGCCAAGCACAGATGGAACAGAGTAGGGCAGGAGGAGGCAGCTTAAGCAAAGGTAGGCAGATAAGAGAGCCCAGGACATGCTCAGGGAGCTTGAGCATAGAGCAACTGAAAGGAAGGCTGTAGTTGAAGCAGGCAAGGCAGGTTGGCTAGATAGGGAGGGCTTGGAACACAAGACCGAGGACACTGGCCTGTTTCCACACCGTTGGTAGAGTCTGGCTTTCCAGCTGACATTCTCAGAAGCTGAGGGTTATTATCCAGGACATTAAGTGGCTAATGGGCCCATCCCAGTGCCCTGTGCAGCCTGGAGCACAAACGTTTTCCAAATGCTGTTTTTATCACTTGGCAGCAGTGAGGCCAACCCCTCCCTGCTAAAAGCTCTGTGCTTGGCTGTGGTCTACTCTCCTCTCTACTGTCCGTGGCTTAAAGCTCTGAGAACAATCTTTTCAACCTCATCACCCTACCCCAGCTGCAACTCAGCCCAGCCCCTCCCCCAAAACAAAGCCAAGCCCATACCGCCTCTCTCTGATCTCATTTCTTTCCCACTAGTTGATCAGGACCCAATAATAGCAGGTGGCAAGTCTAGTCCCTGATGGACCTGAGGCTCAGGAGAGAGCCTCAATTATTAATCCTGCACCAGCTGCTGGAGCCAACAGGCCTCCTGGGTGCCCAGAAAAATGGCCTGGCCCTGGGTAGGGGTGGAGTCAGAGTGAGGGGAGGCGGTGATGAAGATGCACATCTCAAGCCACTGGAGCAAGATGATCTGGGGCCTGGCCTGATTGTGGAGAGACCTGCTGGCCATCCTTGCTGAGGTTAAGAGGTAGGGCTGTTTATCCTTCCCCTGCCCTCCTGCCCCTCTATGACTAACCCCACCCCCCCCCACCCCCACCTCCCCTTCCCAAGCAGGCCCTCAGTGCAGAATCAGTTGGGAAAGACAGCAGAGAGGTTTTCCAGCCATCCTGTCCAGGTGCAAGCCTGGCACCTCCCAAGTCTTCTCTCCACATTTCAAGTCTTCTTCCCGTGGGTCATATCAAGGTCTTCTTAGGGAACTGGGGTTGGAGACACAGGTACAATTCTTCCATCCCTGCCTGCCACAGCTAAACCTAACCTCCATGGATAACTTAACCCAGACCTCACCTCCTCCAGGTAGTCTTCTCTGACTGCTCCTGCCCACCCTGGGCTTATTTCTCCTCTGAATTCCTTTTACTCTGAGTCACTCCATGGAGTTCACAGAATGATAGCCATTTTTCAGTGTTCTTTTATGACTACGAGTTAGCCACTGTATCCCTGCAAACTTTTTAAGAGTAGGGTTCTGTCTTCTCCCTGCTTGTGGGAAAAGGGAAAAGGCAGAGAGGTACAGGGAAAAAGCATAGCGTTGAGAGCCACAAGAATAGAATTCAAGCCTGGCCTCTTTCAGTCACAAGCTGTGTGATGTTGCTCACCTCCTCTAGGCCTCAGGTTCTCCACCAGCAAAATGGAGGAGATAATAGTCCCAGCTTTCTGGGCAAATTGTGAAAGGTCAGTGGGGCTGTGCTGTCCCTGAAGCTCTATCTTCTCCACTCTGGGCCCACTATGCCCACTACCCCAGTCACTGTGTGCCCCCAGAAGAACCTTTCTCTTCTAATAAATAAATGGGATGTTAAACAATGTGTGCATTGATGAATTATTATGCCCACCAGGCTGCTGATGTCACTCCAGGAGCATGTTCTAACCAGGGTAGTTTCCATGCTCAACAAAGTAATGCATAATAGCAATACCCTTAAAATGAAAGTCCCTGGCAGTGAGAACAGAAGCCTGAACATGACTGTGCAATATCTTTTAAAACTCACTGGGCTGCAAGAAGGGCTGAGGGACTTGGGAAGCCAACATGGCCACAGAGAGGTAGCGCAGGTCCTGGGGTCATCAGATAACGTGTTCAAATCCTACCTCTGTTCTTTAAATGCTGTAATTTCTCACTGAGCATAGGTTTCCTTATCTGGAGATAATTCTATCTTGAGGGCTTATTATAAGAAATGAAACAATGTTTGTAAAATGCCTGATACATAGTAGGAACTTAGTAATCAGTAGCTATGGTTATTTTTATGGTGTTTTTTTGAAGTATAATTTACATATCATAAAATACACCAATGAGTTTTGACATATACAGTCATGTAACCACCATCACAATCAAATATAGATCATTTCTATCACCCTAAAGGTTTTCCTGGTGCTCCTTTTCAATAAATACACTGCCTGCCCTCATGGTCCCTAGCAAGCACTGATCTGATTTCTGTCCCAGTAGTTTTCCTTTTCTAGAATTTCATATAAATGCTTCTTTTGCTTAGCATAACACATCCAGAGATTCAGCATGTAGTTGCATGTATCAGTAACTAGTTCCTTTTTATTAATGAGTATTTTTCCATTGTATGAGTCTACCACAAGTTGTTTATTCATTCACCAGTTTGATGGACATTCAGGTGGTTTCTATATTTTGGCTTACCAGCTAAGTAGAGATGAGTAAAGTGCTATAAACATGGGAAACAGAACTGGTCAGATCCTCAGTGATCACCAAGCCTAGCTCATTCATCTTAAGATAAAGAGAATGAAGCTCAAAGGAGAAATCTCATGGTTTAGCTTTCCACTACTCAAAACATGGTCCATCAATCAGCAGTTTCAGCACCACCTGGTAGCTCACTGGAAATGCAGAATCCCAGGCCCCACCTCAGGCTTAATCAAAACCTGCATTTTTTTATTGTTTTTTTTTTTTTGAAGATACATAGATCACAAAAAATGTTACAGTAAAAAATATAAGAGGTTCCCATATACCCCACACCCCACACCCCACTCTTCCCACATCAACAGCTTCTTTCATCACTGTGGCACATTCATTGCATTTGGTGAGTACATTTTGGAGCACTGCTGCACTGCATGGATAATAGTTTACATTGTAGTTTACACTCTCCCCCAGTACTTTCAGTGGGTTATGGCAGGATATATAATGTCCCTGCAATATCATTTACAACTCCAAGTCCCAAAAGTGCCCCCACATCACATCTCTTCTTTCCTCTCCCTGATCACGGCCACTGTCTCCACATCAATGCTACAGTTTCTTCCATTAGTAGTCACAATAGTTCTATAGTAGAATACCAGTAAATCCTCTCTAATCCATATTTTATTCCTCCATCCTGTGGACCCTGGGATACAGAGGGGGTTTAGATCCCACATGGTTGATGGATGCGATTCTCCTGCTTGGAGTTGTAGGTACTCTCAGTTACCTGGTGTGGTGGTTGACCAACTTCACCTCCTTGTTAGTTGACCTGGGTAAGTCCAAAGAACCAAAGAGTAGGATTTGCAACTCTGCTGAGGCTCAGGGCCCAGCTGGCACATGGCCATTGTAGTAAAATTCCCCAGGTGCTTCATAGACACATTCCAGATTGAGAAGCACTGGTCTAGCAGGCAAGGGATGAGTTTGGAACTAGATCCTAAGGTTCCTGACTCCCAAGCCAAGCTACATCTCCCATATCATAAAGAGGCAGTGGAGGTATGGGGCAATTAGGGCTTACAATTTCAGGTTCTGGAAAGTCCCTCTAATCTGGGAGGGGTCTGGCTAGTCTAACAAAGGGCCATTACCTCTGTGGCCTCTTGGGGTCACAGGGACTGCTTGGTGTCTGAATCAGCTTGGGTCCCAGAAGGCCAGGGCTCCTTAATTGAAAATAATAATTTATTTAGATGACATTGCTGTTAGCATGCAGTATTAATGAGAACCGTGTGGCCTGCATTGAGTCAGGCAGAAGGGGAGGGGGAGGGCTTCCTGGGTGGTGCCTTCAGAGCCCAGGAGTGCTCACTAAACTCATCTCCCATAGATACCCTTTAACCATTTTATGTCTATTAAACAGATACACAGGAGCATACTTTCCCTAAAGCAGTTTAAATAATAGCTCTGAATTGTTTCCGGTTTAAAAACTGTCCATTATTGTTCACAGCAATGGGTACTCTTTCAGCAACGTAAGTTTAGAAGTGGAAATAAAATTGCTAATCATGAAACTTTCTTTTATTCTGTGATTGGCTGTTTCAGTCTGGCTCCCAAGTGGGAAACAAACAACAGATTGGTTCTGGTACATCCACCCAAACAACAAACTCAGAGCCCAAGGTCCCACATTCTAAGAGAAAGGGTATCACTGATCTTCAGACATTTACTGAATGTCTGTGATATTCTGCTAGCTGAAAACAGGAGAGTAAGGAGATATAAATGAGCCCCTGCTCTCCAAGGACATATAGTCCAGTGGAGGAGGGGTACACAGGATAAACCTGAGAGACAGAAATAAATAACCATACAAATCAGTCTGCCCATGAGCAGTGAGTGTACCAAATGTCAGTGCTTCAGTAGCTCAGAGAACAGAATCCTTGTGGCTGAGTGGTTATGGAATACTGTCAGGAGGAAATACAAGTGAGCAAGACAGAAAGAAAGAAAAGGGAAGAATGCACCAGGAAGAGAGAACAGCTTGAGCAGAGCTGTGGTGGTGGGAAGCAATCACGCTGCAAGCAGTCCTGTGCATGGCTGGAGGGTGGTGTGGATGGCAGGAGAGAGACAAGGCCAGAGCCAGAGTTGGGGACAAGAGCCCAAGCCTAAGAAGGTGGGATTTTATCCTAAAACAACAAGGATCATAAAAGAGTTTTAAGTGGGGAACCAATATAGTCATATTTGTAACATATTCTTGAGAAAATTATATACCCATAGTATATTAAATCTAGGAATAACTAACTTGTGCGTATGGACTGTGGTCCATACATCGCCACTAGTCGTTGCTTGATAGAAGCAGAGATTCCTAGGCTCCATCTCAGACCCAGGGAATTAGTCTCTGGGGATGAAACCTGGGAATTTGCTTTTGTTTAAGAATGCTGATTTTAGTTTATTTTGAAAACATTGATTTTTTTTTTAAGTTTTTTTTCCTCTTCCCTTCCCCCCACCCCTAGTTGTCTGCTCTCTGTGTCCATTCGCTGTGTGTTCTTCTGTGACTGCTTCTATCCTTATTAGCAGCCCCAGGAATCTGTGTTTTCCTTTGTTGCATTATCTTGTTGTGTCAGCTCTCTGTGTGTGCGGCGCCATTCTTTGGCGCTGCACTTTCTTACGCACTGGGGGGCTCTCCTTACGGGGCACACTCCTTGCGTGTGGGGCTCCCCTATGCGGGGGACACTCCTGCATGGCACGGCACTCCTTGCGCACATCAGCAGTGCGCATGGGCCAGCTCCACACGGGTCAAGGAGGTCCAGGGTTTGAACCTTGGACCTCCCATGTAGTAGGCAGATGCCCTATCCTTTGGGCCAAGTCTACTTCCCTGAAAACATTGATTTTAAACCCCTATTTTCTGGAAGGAGAAACTGAGGATTAAAATGTCAAATGACTTTCCCAAAGGCCCTACAACTGGTAAGTGGCAGGGCCAAGACTGGAATCCAAGTTTGCCTAACTCCAAAAGCCATTCCAGAACTCTGCCTTCACCAGGTTGGTTGGGAATGTATTCTGTTTTATTTAAGAAACATTTATATAGTGTCAGACACTTTTATAAGACCTTTATGCATATCCAGTGGGACTGTACCTTACTCATAACTGTCCCTTTTGGAAGCATTCTGGTACTTTCTGCCCACCCTTCTCCACTGGCTGTCCTTGAGCCTCCTCTCCTACCTAGACCAAGGCCATCAGAGGGGCTTCCTGTTACCAAATGTAGAACACTAAAGCCTCCCAAAATCTGCTGGGCCCTTGTCACATGAGCAGGCTAGGGCTAGAGAAAGGAGGAGTCAGTTTAATTACATTCCATGAAGAGCAAATGCAAAGACTTCATTAAGGGTCAGATATTGCAAAACAACTATACCTTCTCCCTTGTGTTCCTCCTTGGCCTGGCCTGCCCTCCAACCCCAGACTCCTTGAAGTCATTTTCATGCTAAGCAGAAGGTAAGGGAGACATGGAGTCTTACCTGCTAATGTGGGTGGATCTGCTCTAAAGCAAAAGCCCAAAATACAGAAATCAGGATTCAAACAATAACATCCAGCCCTTACATAGCGCTTACTCTGTTCTAGGCACTGTTCTAAGTGCTTTACATTTTAATCCTTGCAACTAACCTGTAAGGTAATAGCTATTTTTACTACCACTTTACAGATGAGGACATTAAGACCCAGAGAAGTTAAATGATTATCCCAGGATCTTCAGGCTAGTGAGTGGTAGAGCCCAGACTTCTAACCACAATGCTAAGTCTGTGTGTCAAGCCCTGTGCTGAGAGCCCGGTAGAAAGATGAACCAGAACCAGCCCGCGGGGTTGGTCATAATCTAGTGGGGGAAGACAGTCACCAACAGAGACAATAACAGCACAATGTGATCAGGGATGGAACTGAGAGAAGTTCTGGGCCCTGTGAGCCAAGAGAAGAACCTCCCCCAACCCAGCCTGGGGCCAGGGAAGTGTACTGAAAGAGGTGATTCCTGGGCTTCCCTTTGAAGAATAATCACCTGCCAGTAATCACTCCCCAGGAGGCAGGCATTAGTGTTTCCTGTTCCAGCGCCAGTTCTGATCCTGATAATCCCTTCCCTTCCTAATTGGATCTGTATCCTTCACACCCAGATTCTGCCCCTGATGAGAGAAGACTTAGCCAAGCTCCACTTCCTGAACTCTGTATATTCAGGCCCCACTGGAGGCTCCAGCTTAACAGTCTCCCAAATTCCCATGGCCACAATGTAAAGGAGATTCTTTGTAGTGAACCTTCTAACAAAACACAATTCAGTGATGTCTCCAAACCCTAAGATAGAATGATTCTCCTCTCCTCTTTAGGCTCTTTTTAGGGAAGGTAATACACATGAGGAATTGGCTTAGATCCAGCTACTAGAGGGTTTTAGCAAAGAAGGAGAATGAACAGAGACATGGACAACAATCCTTATGTTCCTGCCTGCATTATTGGAAGGACAGTCCTCAACTGAAATCAGTAACAAAGGAAAGCATGCCTTGGCTAAGACAGCTGAGCAGCTGAAAGCATGCCTAAGAAGTGTGCCAGTTGTGCCAGTCTCCCACCTGGAAACCTTTAAACAAAGAAGATGCAGGTGGCTCAGTTTATTAGTTTTCAGGGGCACCCATGCAGGTGAGACCTCCAACTCATCTCAGGAAAAGATATTTTACTAAGCATCCCCAGAGCTAAGGAAGACCAGTACTGCCCCCCAACGTGAATGCAAGGGAGGGAGAAGCCCAAGAGAGCATGATTTGGGCCTGTCCTCCAAACTGACTTGCATGCAAACAGAGTTCTGGGTACTAGGAAACCAAGCCTTGGCTAGAGAGGAAGGAGGTGAGGTGATTCTGAGATTTAGCCTCAGTACTTACCACTTCCTCAATTTTCTCAGTCTCAGTTTTCTCATCTGTGAGATGAGGCTAAGAAAACTTATCTCACAAAGCTGTTGAGGGCATTGGATGGGCAAATGACTGTGAATGCTTTGTAAATAAATTTGAGGTACAAATTTGAGTTTACAACAATGCCCAGTTTTCCTTTTGCTCAATCAATGACCCCCATCCAGGAATACAACTATACTTTTTCTTGTTCACATCTATCATTTTAGCCCAAGAGGTATTTTTTCATCTCATACTATTTCTGCAAGATAGACAGGGCACATTCCATAGACGAGAAGTAGGGGCCCAGAGAGGTGACTCAACTATAATCTATGGCTTTCTCCTCTGCACCAAACTGCAGGAAGAATAATAACAATTTGTGTATGTGTGTGTGTTGCTTAGTTTATAATTGAAGTATTTTCACTTAAGTGTTTCCTGTGATCATTCCCACAATGCCAAGAAAAAGGACAAATAGCTTCTTCCCATTTTATAAAGAAGCAACTAATGTTCCTAGAAATAGGAACAGCAAGCCCAATGCCTCATAGCAAGGAAGAGATTGCATGAGAACTAGAACTCAAATCTTTAGATTCCAGCTTCTATGTCTGCTTCCCTCCATTGTTCCAGCTTAAGCAGCTCCTAGGCAGAACTCCTTCTAGTCAGTGATTTCACAAATTGGGAGAAGAATTTTAGCCTTTAGTACCTGACCTTGACTGACCTTGACCAGATTAAATGAAGTCTCTTGAACTTTGAGTGCTACTCTATAAATGGGCACCTCTTCCTTTGCAATTGCACTAGGACCCCACCTAGACTTTATCATTCCCTCTGTGAAATACAAATGAATCTACTTGTTCCATGTCCCTCCTTCTACAAACTGAGAATCCACTGGAGGCAGGGGCTGTCTTACCTGCCCTTATATTCCCAGTGTCTACACATTAAAGCCTGCTATAAATGGCTCATAATAGTGGGTAAGTCCCCTCATTTCTCTGTACTTCATCTCCCCATGATAAAATAAAGGGACAGGGGGTGATCATCTCTATGGTTCTTCCAGTATTAAAAGTATTTGATTTCATGAGAATGCTGTTCCCTCTACCTATCAAAAATCACACTCACCCTCCAATACTGGATCACTCCCACCTGCTCTCTGAAGATTCCTTAATCCCCTACAGGTCTTTGGAGCAACTTCCTCCCCTGAAATGTCAGAGCAGTCACTACCTGTGCCATTCTTCAGCTCTTTTCTACACCACTTCATTCCTTTACCTCTTGACTGGGCACATATACCCTATTTCCACAATTAGATCATGTAGTTTGTCAAAAGTAGGAAGTAGGTACCACCCTTCTCTGTTCTCACCTCCCTCTGAGCATGGGTTTATGGCTGTGAATCAGGCAAACTGGGTTCTACTGCAAGCTTCTCCATGGATCTTTGTGTGACTATGGGCAAGTTGTTAGACCCCTGAGCCTCCCCAGTTTTCTTTGCTATAAAATAGGGCTAATATAACCTGCCTCTGAGATTATTGTAAGAATCAAATTAGATAACAAACAAAAAGGGCTTTGTTAACTGCAATAATTTTACAAATGTAAAGGATAGTGTTAGTGTAATTGGTATTCTAGTATGGTTGCTACTGAATTTATTTTAATAAGGAAGAATGGAAAGAGCATACATGTATTCATTTGCTCAAAAAATGTTTGCCAGGTATTAGGCTAGGTTCCAGGTGAAAATAAATGTGAATAAAACGTGGCCCCTACCTCCAAGGAATTCACTGACCACAAGATCATCCTAGTGAAAAGAGCACTGGATTTAGAGTCAGACACCTGGACTTGAATCTCAGTTCTGTCACTTACAAATTGTATGATCTTGGGTCAAGTCATTTCAACTCTCTGAAGGCCAGTTTCCTTACATTTTTACTGAGGGGGTTGGACCAGGCCATTTCTCCCAGTTCTGAAAGTCTAGGATTCCATAAACATAAGAAAATTCTCAAGTATTCTTTTCAACACTAATAGAACTGTGGAGGGAAAATACATGGTTAACTTCTGAATGCTGCTGTCAAGAGAGGAAAGAGAAAAGTACACCATGCCTAGAGTGGAAGTTGCTATCCTCAAATAGCACATCTCCTCAGCACCAGTGGGCCCTGGCCTGCCTATGTCTTTATCGAGGCCGTGAGGTTGTGGCTGTTTCAGCACCGCGGATAGCTCCATGGTGCTGCCCCCATGGCCTGGAGCCTAAACAGGCCTTTCCACCACCAGCCAGATGTTCCTGCTTTCTCAGCCAGCTTAAGGCTAAAACAAACCTTTTCAACCAGGGTTTATCAGAGTTTCTAAATTACATACTGGGAAGAAATTTAATTGGTTTAATTAAGAAAGTTTATTTCATGGTAATTCAGTTTTGTTATGCTGCAAGACTTAATGTGTCCTCTGGTGGGAGCGTCTGTTATAAATATTCATTGCCTCACTCAAATACCCTCTCTGGCCCTAATCTCCCGCTTCAATCCTATAGAGTTTGAAAATGTGTCTGAAGAATATTGAGTAAAGTGAGGCCTCCCTGAGCAAGGACAACAGGCCAAGACAAGGTCAATTGAATTCAATGTAGAAGACATAGAAGGTTGGAGCTAAAAGAGACCTTGGAGATCTAATGTGCTACTTCTGTCTTTTACAGATAGCGAAACTGAGGCCTGGAGGGGAAAGGGCAGATCATAGTAGGTCAGTGGTAGAGCTGGGACTAGGAGTCAAGTCTCCTTACTTTGAAACAACTTCTCTTGACTCCAAAATTCTATGTAGACTATTCGAGCTAAACTTAGAGATCATGTGTTCAACTTTCTTACTTACAGAAGAGGAAAGTAAGGCCCACACAGGGGCTGATTTTCCCTAGGTCATATAGGCCCATCTACCTCACTCTTACTGCAGAATTCCCCAAGCCCTGAAAATCATGCCACTTCTGCTTGATTAGCATCAGTGAAAGACAGTTCAATATTACATTTGTACACCTAATGCTAGTCATAGTGAGGAGAAAAAATTGAGATTTGACATTTCCCTTCCCTGAAGAAGCTTACATCCCAGTTGGGCAAAGGAGAAAAAGTGAAAAAAGAAGCACAATGATAATAACAAACGCCCCATTTGCTTTGCTCAAAGTACTAAGTTACTCTAATATTTTCCTTTTTTGTGTGCTTTTGTGTATGGATACCCTTCCTCAATGCACCTGCCTAGTCAACCCCCACTTGTCCTTCAAGACCCTCGAAAACTTCCCAATCCCTTTTTTGACACACACAAACATAAATAGGCCCCTGTCTCCTCCATGGTACACTCCACTCTTCCATTCTATCTCATAGCATTTACTACATTGAACAGTTAATTTTTTCACTTGTCTGTCTCCCACCAGGTAAGTTCCTTGGAATCACTAGTGCCAACAGCAGAGTCTGTCAGTGACTAGAAGCTATGCAAACAGTAGCCAAATGGGTGAACAAGAAACTGATTTAATGTGATATCTCAGCTCATTGGAGGTATAAACCTGGTTTTATTTTTCCTATAACTGCTACCACCTGTGCTCTGTTGAACCCTCCATTTTCCTGCTGAGTAGCAGGCTACTTAACAAACTCCCAGTGTGAAGGCATAACTTTTCAGTAACTTTCAGTTATTACAATAACCTCATTTGGGTTCTTTAAGACTCAATCCTATTGACTTAAACTTTTTTATTCTTATGTTTGAGTCAAAGTTTTTCCTGCATATACACATGCCTTCATCACCTATTCCCTGCCTCCACCATATCTAACTTGGTTAAAGCATCTAGCTTTAGTTGGAAGTCCCAGAGTCTGCTCTCACTCACCTCCTGATCCATCTCCTAGGTGCCCACTGCTCTGGTACAGGCATATGAAGAGAGGCAGGCAATAGTGACTCCTAATGTGACAGTTCAGGGTGAGATTATCCTCTCCTGATTGGACCTTAGCCGCTAATCTGGTTTGTTGTCTATGGGTTCCTTATGTGAGGGGGGCTGCCATAGGCTCCCCTGATGAGGACCCTATCCATGCAGCTCCCATATGCACTGATGTTCCCCATTGAGATTTGCCTCTTGTTAGCAAATCATAGTCTCACATCTCATTCCCCTGATGCCTCCACTGCATGAGGTCCCCAGAAAAACCATAACCCTTAATCTCATCTAATCTCTATGGATTCCCAACTCAGAGGCCTGTGAGCACATTCAAGACCCATGATTAGGGGTATGTCCTTGACACTTTTGAAGGTTCAAACCACCATCTATCCAACCCCAGGGCTCTTCCCTGCTACAACAAAACCAGGCCAGGCAGCTAAACAGACAAAACGTCAGTCTATTCCTTTCCTTGGACTCCTTACATACTTTCTCTTCTTTCCCAGGGGATTGGGATGGGAGGTAATATCCCCCTCTGAATCCTCCTCTTTTAGGTAAAGAGGGCAGATTGGGGCTGGTTTTAATAACCAGGAACTCCTGGCCAGCCATGTGGGAAAGTGGTTGCCTTGAGTCCTGGTAGGTCTCTTGAAAATGTGGAGACTTTGTGTCTTTTTCTCCAAGATGTAAACTTTAGCTGTCATTTCCTGGAATAAGATTCCACTCTGCACCTCACTCTATCCTTTACACTACTTCCTGGAATTGAGGCTAGGGCAAGAGAGGTTCAGAAGAGAGTGATTCCTTGGAGATAGAGGAAAATTCCTGAAGGGAAAAGTCTGAAGCTGAACCTTAAATATTGACCAGAATTAGAATTGCAGAGGAAATAGTGGTCTAGGTAGGGGGAAGAGAACATGGAACAGTCATAACATTGTACAGGAGTTAGCACAGTGCCCAGCATCTATATATGGTTTTTTCATATATATATATGGCAGGGACTTTGCAGCCAGAGAGACTGAATTCAGATCCCTACCATCCCATTTACTTTGGGAATCTTCTGTAAGTCATTTTTATCTCTGAGCTTCTATATCCTTAATTAAAGGATTGTTATGAGGGTGAACAAGGTGCATAGCACGCTGTGGCTAGGAAAATGCCATGTGTCCACCACCCAAGTTGATTTTCCTTGTAGGCACACAACTCACCTCCATTTCTTAACTCCCCTAAGGGACCATGCAACTGAGTTCTGGCCAATGGAATGTAGGTAAAAGTGAATCATGCCTCTCTCAGTAGTGGTCCCTAAATCTACCAAGTAATTTTCTATGCTTTCTCTCACCCTTATTAGTGAGACAGAATAGGAAGGACCTCAGGAAGGTGACGTTGGAAAAGAGCTGCTCACAAGGGCCACAAGGCTGCCATCTGATTGTAATGGGCAAGAAATAAAACTTTGTTGTTTAATCCACTGAAATTTGAAGCAGCGAGTGTTAGTTACCCTCATTAATACATACTTAGGGAAACTGATTTGGTTTAACTGACAGAGCAACCACCTACCACATGGGAGGTCCAGGGTTCAAACCCAGGGCCTCCTGACCCATGTGGTGAGCTGGCCCACATGCAGTGCTGATGCGCGCAAGGAGTGTCGTGCCACACAGGGGTGTCCCCCATGTAGGGGAGCCCCACACACAAGGAGTGTACCCCGTAAAGAGAGCCACCCCATGGGAAAAAAGTGCAGCCTGCTCAGGAGTGGCACCACACACGCAGAGAGCTGAAGCGGCAAGGTGACGCAACAGAAGAGAGACACAGATTCCCAGTGCCACTGACAAGAATCCAAGCAGACACAGAAGAACACATAGTGTATGGAAACAGAAAGCAGACAAACTGGGGGGGGGGGGGGGGGAAGGAATAAATAAAAATAAAAAAATAAAAAAATACATACTTAGAAAGCCCTTGGTAAATATTACCTATTATTATTAACGTTTTTATACCACTCTTTAGTTTATAAGCAATTTTTATTTACTTGTTTAATTGATTTTTACTGTGTCCTTGTGAATGAGGTATGGAGAACAGAGATTACTGCTCCATTTCATAAATGAGGAATATGAAATCAAACATGCTAGTGAATGGAAGTGCCCACTAACTACATACAAGGAGTCACATGACCAAGACCAAGAAGTGTATGTAACCCAAGACCATCTTAGCTTCCCTGATCACATAATCCACAACCAGCCCCCATTGGGTCTATCCAGGCCAAAGGGTAATAACGCCAGGTGGGAAACTAGTGATCATAATCAGTGGTAGGACACAAGAAGTTAGTAATGCCTGACAAGGCTTGTGTATGGTAGGCAGACCAGATACCAGATACTAAAGCCAGGCATCATCATTGATTCAGAAGACCATACCCCACCATGGAAAGAACTAGGAGATATGGATTCTAGTTCTGACTCTGCTGTCATCTTGCTGTATGATCTTGGGCAAGTCACTATGCACCTCTGGACCTCAGTTCTGAGTTTGACTCAAGGCAAAATCATAACTGAAGAGCTATGCCAGCCCCCAGAACCTGCCCCCTACTCCCCATAATTGCAGGGTTGGTGAAGAGTATCCCACCTTCAGGAAGTCCCAGGACTTCCCCTCAGAGACCAGCTGAGAAGTGGGCCAGCTCCATCCCTAACCCCACCTGATGTGGCTGCTTAAGCTCCAAAACCCCAGTCAAAAGGCATCTGTCACCAAAACAAGTGGCCTGCCATTCCAGCAGGGAGCAAGAGCTGGGAACAAATGGTGTTTTGTCTAAACAATTGTTTCCAGCAGCAATTCCCTTTCCAGGATGGCTTTTTTTATTATTATTATACTTGTTCACTAATTAGGTTGAGACACAAATAATTCTAATGTACAGATAACAAATGCCTGCATCTGAGGGAATCATCTGCCCTCAAACTGCCAACCCTAGTGAAACATCATCTGCCAGAACTGGAGGAACCACAGAAGCAGAAACCATAACATGAGATCCCAAGAGGAGAGGGACTTGCAAAAGGTCACACACAGATGAAAGGCAGGGCCAAAATGAGAATTCAGGCTTTAAGATTTATTTATTTATTTATTTATTTATTTATTTATTTATTTCTCTCCCCTTCCCCCCTCCCCACCACCCGCCCCCCCCCCCCACACACACACACACACCCGGGTTGTCTGTTCTCTGTGTCTATTTGCTGCATCTTTGTCAGCAGCACGGGAATCTGTGTCTCTTTTTTGTTGCGTCATCTTGTTGTGTCAGCTCTCTGTGTGGGTGGCGCCATTCTTAGGCAGGCTGCAATTTCTTTCATGTTGGGCAGCTCTCCTTATGGGGTGCACTCCTTGGGCGTGGGGCTTGCGTGTGGGACTCCCCTACGCAGGGGACATCCTGCGTGGCATGGCACTCCTTGCGCGCATCAGCACTGCGCATGGGCCAGCTGCACACGGGTCAAGGAGGCCCGGGTTTGAACCATGGACCTCCCATATGGTAGATGGATGCCCTAACCACTGGGCCAAGTCCGCTTCCCAATTCAGGCTACCATGACACTGAGTGCAGCGTCTAGCTGGTAACTTTTACTAGGCTGGACATTATCACTATTGTCATTACTATTATTATTTTGAAACCAGACACAGATTTGAATCTGGGCTCTCCACTTACCAGCTATATGCTCCTTTTTAAATCTCAATTTTCTCATCCACAAAATGGATGAGTAACTTCCATCATCTTAGGAGAGTCAAATAAAAAAAATACATGTAAAGTGCCCTAGCACTTAGAAAGCAACAGATCATTGTTAATTAACATCTAGAAATAAGTAGAAAAAGACATAGAAGAAAAAATTGTGCTGTGGTTAACAGAATAGATTTAGAGCTGGATTGGCAGTGTTTGAACTCAGCTCTACCATTTATTTGCGGTGTGGCCTTTGATAAGTTGCTAAACCGCCAAATGTGAAGGATGATGATGATGATGATGGTGATAGCATGTACTTCATAGGGTTGTCGCAGAACAAATGCACATGGTAAATACTATACAAGTGCTAGAAATTATTTCCAGTTTTGCCTCATTCCTCTTCAGCTTTCTTTTTTTAAATATATATATATATATATATTTTTTTTTTAAGAACATTTAGGTTACATAAATGTTACATAAAAAATATAGGGGATTCCCAAATGCCCCACACCACCCACATTTACCCACATTACAAACATCCTTCATTAGCGTGGTACATTCATTGCAATTGATGAACACATTTTGGAGCACTGCCACTAAACATGGATTATAGTTTACATTGTAGTTTATACTCTATCCCACACAATTCTATAGGTTATGGCAAGATATATAATGGCCTGTATCTGTCATTGCAATGTCATTCAAGACAATTCCCAAGTCCTGAAAATGCCCCTGTATTATATCAGTTTTCCCTCTTCCTGACCTCAGAACCTCCACTGGCCACTGCCTTCACAGCAATGATATAATTTCATCCATTACTAGAATCACAATAAGTCTATAGTAGAACACCAGTAAGTCCACTCTAGTCCGTAGTTCATTCCCCAATCCTGAAAATTCTGGGATGGTGATGCCCACTCCTGCTCTAATTGAGAGGGGACTTCAGTCCCCTATGGCCAATGGATGAGACTCTCTTGCTTGCAGTTGTAGACTTTCTTGGTTCCTTGGTATGATGGTTGCCCATCATCAACTCCTTGTTAGTTGTCCTGGTGAGTCCAAAGGACTAGAGAGTAGGTGCTGCAATTCTTTTTAGGCTCAGGGCCCAACTGGCTTTTCCCTTGGGCTCTTTATCACTTTGTCCAGGTCCCTCCAGATTGATGCCCTGAAGCCTCCTGCTCTGTGGGTTCCCAAAACAGCTCACTCAGGCAGGATTTCTGCCCCTTCTCAGCAGTTTTTTGCAAGGGATCTCAGGAGTGCCCACCTAAGCTGATGCCATCTTGCCAGAAAACCTCCCCTATTCACCTTTCAAAGAATTTTCTAACCTCTTATTGGGACCTGGGAAGGAAGGCAAGAATTATTTTCCCCATTTCACAGAAGAGGTGAGTGAACCTCAGAGAGGCCTAAAGACTTGCCCAGTCAGGAGGTAGTATGCTAGGACTTGAACCCTGAGTTCCAACTATAAATAAGGGATTCTTTCCAGTCACTTACCTCTGACAGCAATTGCCTTAGGCCAAAGGGCAAAGCGAGGACAGAGGGGTTCTTTCCCCTCTCCACCAGCCCCACCCCCAGCTCTGAGCCTGGCACCCAGGTGGCTGAAAATGGACCTAAGGGGGTACACAAACCAAGATTAGTAAAAACGGATAATGCTGCGTGGCTGGCTTCCAACATGGGAAGCAGGGAAGGAGAGAGAAATAATTTTAACTGGATTGACTTCACTTGTGGGGCCATTGACTTAATACCTCCCACTTGGTTAGGAACACAGCCAAGCTTGGCTGCAGCTACCTGCAGCCTGCTGCTTCTACTATAGGGGAAAGGGTTAGAGAAAAGAGAGGGGTCAAGGTAGAGAAAGAGACCAGACTGGACCAGGACTAGGGCAAGAAAAGAAAGGTCTTTCAGAATTGCACAAATGCCTCCTTAAATTTTGTAATCTAGATGTTTCACTTGCCAAACCCTAATCCTGGCCCTGAGGTGAGAAAAGGTCCCCAGACTTGGGGTCAGAGACTCTGGGTTCAGGTCCTGGCTCTTTCATTTGCCAGACAAACTCAGGCAACTGGTTTTACCACTTCTCAAAACTTGGGGTGCACAGCCCTACATTGAAGGATGACATGAAGACTACATGAGAGGGGTTGAGCTCACCCAGTAGATGGCAGCCTTAGTGACTACTTGCTCTGCAGACAAGGAGACATGCTCTCCATTTCTTCCCAACACCAAGGCAGGCGGAACTCACTGCCCCCTCCATAGTCCAGCCTCCATATTCATACTTGACTATCTCCCACACCCTTGTACAGGCTGCTCTTCCCTCTCTTCTTTTACCAGAGGCCAATAAGCCATACCTTCTCATCTTTGGCTGCCCCAGTCTTCTAGCTCTCTTTTTCTAGCCACGAAGCTCCTCCTTGCACAACCACCCATCTTTAACTCCATAGGACACACATGGTCTCCTCTTGTCCCTGAACCATTTTTCATGTGCTGATCTCAGATCTCCAGCAAGAAAGGCCTGTGTAATGTTTCATTTGTGATCTTGGGTGGTCACTTCTTCTCTCCAAGTCTATTTCTACAACTGAGAAAAGAAGTCAGTTCTATTGAGGGAAAGTCAGAGATGACTTTACAGAGAAGGTTATGCTCCAAAATAAGGAAGGTGCTAGAGAAAGGGTAAATTCCTGCAGAGAGAGGCCAAGGCACCCAGCAAAACCAGGGAGGCTTGAAAAGCCCAAATTGAACTGTAAGGTAAGATTTTATTTGGGGGGAGTCATGTGTGATGAGGCTGGGGAGGGCAGCTCATGGGAAGCTGGCTAAGCCTTGAAAAGGGCCTTGCCCTTTCTGCTGAAGTTAAAAGGGAGCCATTGAAGAGTTTTGAGCAAGAGTGTGACAGGGGTTGTGTTTAGAAGGACCACCCTGGGTGCTATGTGGAGGCTGGATTGATGGCACCAAAGAGGAAAAGCAAGGCTGATACTGTGATCCCAAACAGGGAGTGGTGGTGGTCTGGACTAGCACAGGGGAAGGAGGGACAATGTCAATGATATTAGAAGGCAGAATGGACAAGACGTGGTGCTTGTCTGGACTGGGGGAAGGGAGAGTTAGGATGCTGCATCCCATTCACTGCTTGACACCTACTAGATGGAGCTAGTCTGAGGTAGAGAGGAGTCTATGGATGTGGAGGTGCTTTATACATTGTGGAAGGGGCTATTGTCCCCGTGCAGTGCCAGCACCATGCTAGGTACATGATAGATGCTCAATAAATACTGGCTGAATCATGAAGGTGAAAGGAAACAAAGGTAAGGTTTGGCCTTGGCCACACCCTTGGTATAAAAGGGGACTCTTGGCTCCCCATCATGAACTGGAAATCCCCTTAATTACCTCTTTGACCCTCCCAACCAGCCACGGCCTAGTGAGGTTAGGGCCAAGATTCAGATCTTTTCATTTAAGGACCATGTGCTATGGGTATACCCAGTACCTCATTTAATACCTACAATGGCATTCCTAGGGAGAAATGGTCAGCCCCATTTTAGATATGAAGAAACTTGCTCAGACAGCAACTGGCCCAAGGCCAGGCAGGACAGGCTCCCTCAGTCCAACCCACAGCCTCCTGTCTCCTTGCAGGCCATGAACTCCTCACCTTCAATAGAGAACAAGAGCAAATTCCTGGAAGTTATCTGCTGTACCATTTGGCTGAAAAATGTTTCTTTAAAAAGATATCCTGTCATCTTTTCCTTTTTTCTTCATATTTCAAAGTCTTGGCCCACAGCTTTTAACTTAATCTGCTGGAAAAGATAGCCTGGCCATGTATCCTGTCACTCTGATCTGAGGCATCGTTCTCAACCACGAATTACTTCCACTTCTCATTAAGAATATTCATTTATCACATCCCATCTGGGTCCCAGTTACTCTTCCCTGAAACATAAAATTAGAATAAAATTATAAATTCAGAGTGTCAGAATTTCCCCTGGTCAGCCTTTTAATTGTCATATGGGGAAACTGTGGCCCAGAAAGAGAAAGGACCCGGCCCACAGTCACAGCCACGGGTGGCAGAGCTGGGACTTGAACCCTAGCCTCCCAAGTCCCTGTTCATTGCTCTTTCCACAGACCTTGCACACACTAAATGAAATCAGAAACCAGATGCACATCACTCTTGGAATCACTTCACTGTTCCCTTTGAGGTGAACAGTGAAGTGACTCTTCCTCCTCTTTCTCACTTCCGAAAAAGAGAAAGAACTTACAGAGCAGGACCACATGCTGACACCATGGTGCGAAGGGTCATAAAACTGAAAAGGAAAGATGAGGGAAAGGCAGTTGGGGCAGTTGGGGGGGGGGGCGGAAATGCAGCAGCCAAAGATCAAGGAAAGAAACAAACCCACATTATTCTCTATCTCTTCTTGCCAGGAGTATTCATTTCCTTGTTTAATCTCACACCAAAACTGTGAGGAGATTATTAATATCTCAGCTTTAAAGACGAACAAACTGAGGCACATAGAGGTTAAAGGTCACAGTGCTGCCAGTGGTGGAAGGGTTCAAACTCTGACCCCAAGTCCAGCGCTTAGTCTGTTATACCCCGCTCTGTCGCACACACAGCTATGTGCCCTTGGACAGGTCTTTCCCATCTGTGGGCCTCATTCACCCTCTCTGTGGAAGTGTAGCTCTGTTGTTAGAGGAATCCCAGGAAATACACTACAGTAAGCATAAACGGCCAGTCAATGCCATCAACTGTAAACTCTGCTAATCAGAGCAGAGGTGGATTTTTTCCACATATCAATTACCTCTTTTCCAGGTCCTGCATCTATGATATTTCTAACCTGCACAGAGTCCTACCAGGTCCTATCAGCCTGCATTTTACACCCAGGGAAACAGAGGCCCCAGAAAAGGAGGAGCAACTTGCTTTGGACCATCCATCTAGGAATTTAACCCTGAGATTCCAAATGCCTCCTCTCATCTCACTCTACTACAAAGCAGGCTTCAAGAGGCTCTGGAGTGGAGGTTCAGGCCATCACTAGCCCTTTTGGAAGGCTGAGATAAGGGACTGGAAGGAACCAAACCAGGAGGAGGCCCCAGTCAGTTCTGTGGGGATGGGCCCAGAACTCCAGGTATAAGCAAATGGCTAAGCCAGAGAGTGCCCACTCCGTTTTAGGAGACATTAGGAAGGACCTGGTTCCCTCCCTGCAGAGCCTCTGGAAAAGGCTGGCAAGACCTGGAAGGAAGCTGGGACCACATCCCAGGTGGCAGAAGGTAAGCCTCACCTGGTGGCTGTAGACCTAGAGGTAGGGGTGGTCCACCAACAATCATTCACAGGACAACTTCTCCATGCTCAGCCCTTTGGGAAATACAGGAAAGTGCCTGAGGCTCTGTCCTAATGGAGCCTTCACTCTCCTCAATGGGAAGAGCCCTAAGTCCAGGAGAATGGAATAAATTGTACTTTATAGCAATCCCCTGAGGCAGAAGTTATGGACACCACTGAATGTCAGATGAGGTAATGAAATTCAGAGAGAGGAAGAAATTTGCCCCCAAGTCACACAGATAATGAAGCAGAGCTTTCTAGTTCGTGTGCTTTTGAGTCATGCCACTTGGGTCCTCCTCATCCAGTTTCCTTCAGATTCAGAAGAAGAGGAAAGGACAGAACATACGGCCCTCCACAGCAGAGAGCTGTGTGAGAATGTGTGAGATGGACTTCCAAAGCTTTTTTAAAATAATTATCCCCAGGCTCTATCTCCAGAGATTCTGATTCACATAATTTGGGCATGACCCAGGAATCTGTATTTTTAAATAACTGCCAAGAGTGATTCCAATTGGCTGCAGTGGCTGAAAGCAAGAGAACCCCTTGAAATATTCCTTGACACCCATCTCCATCCAAGGCCCAAAATGTGAAAATGCCACCGCCTGCCCCAGGAGAAGTTTAAAGGAACTGTGTATCTTCCAGGCAAGGGTTTCCCCTAAGGTCTGTGAGAATATAATTCTGAGCAACTATGAATCTGATTTTTTGATTTTGCTCAATGTTCTGGCTAGGCAGGGGATGGATGTGGACTCTGTAGGTTCTTATTGGGGAGTGAAGAGGAGGCAGGCAGAATGGGTCTGGGGCAGTGAAAGGTCTTTAGTCTTTTCTGAGCCCCTGCCAATTTGACCAGCATCTAGCCTGTACAGAGCCTGGCATGGCATAGGTGTTCAGTTAATACTTGTTGAGTAACTAGTGTAGTCATCAGAGTTACAAGCATTGGAAACCCAGGCAAAACTGCTTAGATAAAAAGGGGGGAGTGGAAAGGGGTAACTATTATTACTGGGGTACCCTTGGGCCTCAGGAATCACTGACTCCAGGGTCCCAAATACCCTCAGGCTCCTCCATCATTCATCTCTGCCTCTCCCTGCAGATCGGCATTCTTACCTCCACATCAGATGTGGCTGTGCCTCATATGCAAAGAACGTAACCACCTGCATCTCCTGAGTTGCACAGCCAACAACCCCCACTACCAGAAAAGACCTAATATTCTCTTTACTTCATTCCAGGTTGAAAAATCCCAAAGAAGCCCTCTGATGGGCCCAGCTGAGTTGAGGGCCCACCTCTGGAGCAATCAGCTCTGGACAGGTAGGTGAGATCACATAGTACAGACACTATTACTAGAGAAGAAAATGTTACACACACACACACAATTACTTTCCACTGTATAGCACAGGATAGCTGATTTTATATTTTCACGTTATCTTATTTGACCCTCAAAACAATCATGGTTGGGGGCAGTAAGAGAGAGATGTTCTTCCCTCTTTTACAGACGAAAATACTGAGGCTTGAAAAGGTTAAGTGGGGCACAAGGGCACAGAACTAGATTCCAGGGCTGGGACTAGAATTCCTGTCTTCTGACTCTTAGTAACCATATTTAACAAGCAAACGGATAAATAAATAACAATAGTAATGGCTACCATTTACCAAGCACCAGGCTTTTTACATAACTTATTACATTTGACACCTATAACTATAAATAGTTACTATTTTCACTCCCATTTTATGGATGAGGAACTTGAAACTCAAAGTTGTTCTGTGGATTGCTCAAAATTATACAGCTCAGAAGTGGCAAAACCAGAACTGGATCCATGATGTCTCCCATGTGAAAATCTGAGCCCTTTCTTTCCTCTGTTATGTGCTGCTGAATGGCCATAACACCAGTGCCATGTAATTTAGGAAATATGGAAAGTTCCTCAGCTCAAAATCCTCTCCTCCATTTTCCAGATACAAAAGTATGGTATTTTTTTTCCATGTATACTAAATTATTTGAGCCCAAGTGTATTGGTCAGCCAAAGGGGTGCTGACGCAAAACACCAGAAATTGGTTGGTTTTTATAAAGGGTATTTATTTGGGGTAGAAGCTTACAGATACCAGGCCATAAAGCATAAATCACTTCTCTCACCAAAGTCTATCTTCACGTGTTGGAGCAAGATGGCTGCCGATGTGTGCGAGGGTTCAGGCTTCCTGTGTTCCTCTCTTCTAGGATCTTGATTCTTCCTGGGCTCAGGGTTCCTCTCCTCCTGGGGCTTGGTACTCTTTCCACTGTGAGCTTACTTCACCGGGCTCCAATTTAAGGCTTCAGCATCAAACTCCAACTTCAAAACTCCAACATCAAAAACCCTCAACTCTGTCCTTTGCTATGCTTTTTATCTGTGAGTCCCTACCCACCAACGCCCTAATGATGTGGCCCAGTCAAAGCCCTAATCATAACTTAATCATGCCCAGGTACAAACCAGATTACAAACATAATCCAATATCTATTTTTGGAATTCATAACCATATCAAACTGCTACACCTAGTATGCTCCTGTTCAAGTTCATATATACCAGAAGGAAGAGTAATCATTCTAAGCCAGTGCTTCTCCAAGTTTGGTTCCTGGGCTGGCAGCATCAGCATCATGTAGAAACATGCTACAAAGGCAATTCTAGGGCCCCACCTCAGACTCCTAAATTAGAAACTCTGGAACCCAGCCATCTACGTTTTAACAAACCCTCTGGTGATTCTGAAGCACACTAAAGTTTGGGAACCACTGCTCTAAGCCATTATCAGATGTTTATGCCTCTTTGTTGCTAGGATATATGGACCTGGGCCTGGCTTTAGCCACGGTTTTAGCCTGGTGGGGGCAGCCCTTCTGATAGAAAGAAGCCAAATGCAGAGAGAGGCAGAGATGAAAGATAGAGGGAGAAAGAAAGAATGAGCTAGCAATTTCAAGTCCCAAGAGCCAGGCATCCTTGAGGCCAGCTCCACCGCAGCTTCCCATTGTGGGCTTTTGAGCCAATCAGTTCCCCCTTGTGACCCAAGCTGTGAGTATGGCAAACCTTCCATTTCTCCCCATCCCCTAGAAAAGGTAGCATAGAAGACCACTCTAGGACAACCCTGATCTGCTCACGCCAAAGTTTTGACACTTAAAAGATCTTTGCCAGTTTCATGTCCAAAGAATGTAGACTCCTGACAAGTTCTGGTTCATTTCCCATATATGTTCCACAGCCCTGAGCACCAGGCTCATGGGCTAATAATAGGTGTGTTCTAAGTTAACTATTGTCCAACTCTCTCAAAGCCACCCCTCTGCCCCATGCCCATGGCCATGGCTGCAGCAGGTCTCGTGCCTTGTCTAGATCCCTGAAAAAGCCTCTAACTAGTCTTCCCCTTCCAACCTCCTCTCCTTGCCCTCCCATATCCCTCCACCTTGCAGTTGAAGTGATCCAATGAACCCCCTGGCACTTTCTGACCACATCACACCCCTGGTGAACACTTCAGCACAGACCAAGCTCCTTAGCACAGCACCTCAAGCATTCACCACTGACCCCTCTTCCCTGAGGCTGATGCACCTCTTACTCCCAGAACTTTGGGCAGAGATGGGTATCTAATAGCCAAACTCATTTTGTTTTCCTTCTGAGAACACATCTAGACTGTTACCCAGACTCCCTTGCACTTAGATGTGACCATGTGACTAAGTTCTAGCCTATGCTATTTCAGATCTTGCCCAAACATCCTGCACGACCCTCCACACCCTCTTTCCCCATCTGTCAGTTGGATGTCAATGTCCGAGGTTAGCTTGGAAGCCACATGGAAAATTGTAGAGCCTCAGTTAGCCTGGGTTACTGAATAAGAGTACCCCTTCTCCTCCACTGCCACCTGATTAGACTTTATGCAAGTAAGAAATCATCTCCTAAAATTAAAAACAAACAAAAAACCACAGGGAGCAGATATAGCTCAGTGGTTGAGCACTGTCTCTGCCTTGCACATACAAGGTCAGGGTTCTATCCCCATCCCCAGTACCTCCTAAAAAAAAAAAAAGAAAGAAATCAACATTTATTATGTTAATCCATTGACCTTTAAGGGTTTTATCTATTACAGCAGTTGACATTAACTAGAACCCAGAGCTCAGTCTTTTCAGATTCCTTTGGGAACCTCAAAAGAGCCTTGCTGTGTGGCCCTGTCCCTTCTGCCTCATCCTCCTGTCCAATCCCACTTGCCCTACAAATCTAGCTCGTCCCTCCTCCTCCATGGAGAGTCACCCAGCTCCCCACACCCCATACCCCACGCTAAGTATAGCTAATTTTATTGAGTGCTATGTGCCAAGCTCTGTGCTAAGACTTCACAATTGTTATCCCTTTTAATTCTCACAACCACCTGAAGTGGATGCTACTATGCATCCCATTTTAGAGATGAAGCACAGAGGAGTTACGTGACTTGCCCAAGGTCAAAAGTTAGCAAGAGGCACAGTTAGGGTTGCAACTCAGGAAGACTGATCCCAGAGACCCCACTCTTAATTGTGACATGACACTGCCTCTTCATGCCTGCATTACTGCTCTCACACCCCCAGAAGAATTTCTCCTATAGTGGGATTTTAAATGCAAATTAAATATAATGTGATCCTTAATTAGAAAGCATGATCTATACTGAGCAGATCACAGTTGGTAGTAACACAGTAGAGATGAAGAATCTGCTACAGGGGAACTAGTGGCAAGATGAGTGGGAGTGGGGTGGGGAGCATTCCTGGTGTCTTTAGGATGCTTCATGACAGGGACTTGGGGCTTTATAACTCCAGCAGTGGATGGTTAAGGTGATTGGGAGGTAAGAGAAGCCTGTCCTAGTGACAGGGAAATAAAGGCTGTTTCTCTTGAGAAAAAGCATGAGGAAGTCTAATGCTGAATGTGCTCTGTGCTGTTCAGATTCTATGGCCATACACACACTGCTGTAAAAGCATCTTTATTATTGACATTTCTGAAGGAAAATAATTTTGTTATGGCAAGTCTGAAACTCTCAAGCCCCTAACCTCTTTCTCCCCATTGAAGCAATTGTTTCTATAATTCCATTTCTATAACACAAGATTTCTTGGGAATACAACCGCTGCATCCTGGTGGAACACAGTACACACTGTTGTCTGTTGGGATAGCTGTCTCCCCTGATTTCGCTCTGTAAGGGTAACACCTGGTCTTCTCCAGTGCTGAGACCTCAGAGACCAGCAAAGAGCATGGCCTCTGCCACCACCTGTGTCCTCTTGGGAACCTACTCTTTGTTTCTCTTCTCTGTCATGTCTTTTATAATACTACCAACTGGTCTGAGCCAACCTGATCTGGAGATTAGCCTGGATCATTGAAAACCAGCACTGCTCAAGCCCATATTCATGTGAAACCATAACCACATGCCATCACATGCCACCACTCATTACCATTACACAACTCTTCACAGCCCCTAAAGACCTGGGCTTGAACCATAGCTCTGTTCCTCTATAACTCAGTGGTCTTGGACAAGTCGTGCTGCCTCTCTAAAGCCTCAATTCTTCATCTTTACAATGGAGATACAATACCTAGTGAAAGGGTGGTTTGATAATTAATTAAGTTTACATAAAGAGCCTGACATAGTACCTGACACATAGGTGTTAAATAGATGGGGCTGTTGCTGTTGGTGAGCACCAATTCTTCCTCACAAAAGTCCTGAAAAAGAAGCAGAGATGGGCCTAATATTACTATACCAAAGAGAAAACTAAAGGCTCACGGTGCCTACATTGCCAGCCCTGGATGACACAGGTCCCATAGAACTGCTGGAGATAGAATCAAGTCCCCACAGAAGATAAATGCATAATCTTATCTGCATTCCTCTAGGTGTGGACCCATTCGTAAACAGGACTTTTGGAGATGTTACCGTTAGTAAAGGTGTAGCCAAATTGAATGAGGATTGATCTTAATCTGTATTATGGAAGGCCTTATAAAAAGGAAATTTGGATGCAAACAGAGAAGCTAGAAGATGCTAAAGCCTGCAGCAGAGAAAGCCACAGGAGGAGACCAAGGACGTTATCATGTGATGGAGGTAAAGATGAAAAGTCAAGGAATCACAAGGATTGTGGCAAGCTATCACCAGAACACTACAGACTCTTAATTTGGGACTCCTGGCCCCTAAAACCATGAACCAATAAATTCTTGTTATTTAAGCTAACTCACTGTATGGTTTTTTGGTCATAGAAGCTCTGGCAAAAAAAAAAAAAGATCCTATCAGCTCCCTTCCTGCCTAACACACAATGGGTCCCAGAAACCCACCATGTTTGTTTCCCAGAGATGCCATAACAAATTACCACAATCTTAGTGACTCAAAGCAACAGAAACCTATTCTCTCACAGTTCTGGAGCCCAGAAGTCCAAAATAAAAGTGTCAAGAGAGCTGACTCCTTCTAGGGCCTCTGCAGGAGAATCCATTCCATACCTCTTGCCTAGATCCTGGTGACTTCCAGCAATCCTTGGCATTCCTTCTTGTAGCTGCATAACTCCAACCTGCCACCGTTTTCACATGGCCTTCTCTCCTGTGTGTCTCTCTGTCATCTCCCCTCCTGTCTCTTATAAGGGCACACGTCATTTAAATCCAATGACATGTGTCCTAATCAAGATGATCCCAAGATCCCTTGAGGCAAAAACCCAGGACAATAACTAGAAAATGGGTTGGTAAGTCACACTAATTTTTAACAGAGGTGCTGGGCCCAAACCCAATGCTAAGAACTAGGCTAGACCTTGGGGAGGGCTCTTTTAACTAAGTGAGTTGGATATTTATGGTCAGAGCCTAAGCAGGGCTGCAACTGATTATTCCAGTCCATGACCAAACCTAAATCCTGAAATTAGCAATGCAACCCCTCTGCAGCTGGGTAAACAGAGGAGGAGGCCAAGGGAGAATGAGAGAGACTGCCAGCTGCCTTTGAGTAATTTGGCCTTCCTAGTGGAGAAAAGGATCTTCCAAGGAAACAGGGAGTAGAGCAAGGGAACTCCAGGGATCAAATACGGAGGCAGGACTGCAGCAAGGAAAAGGGAGAGAGGCACATCCCAAGAACTGACTTTGATCACCTTTGAAATCTCCAGAAAGTCCCATTGTCCCATTTCCCAGACAGGACATCTCGGTTCAGCTCTCCTTTAGAGATCCACAAAGGAACCCTAAGACTCTACCAGGGTTCCTGGGAGGGTCCAGTCCTCTGTCGCTTATGCCTCCAGAAAGCCCTCCCTGCCTGCCTGAGCCTCCCTCTTCTGAGTTCCCACAATCCATTCTCTCTGAACCCCCATTGGATAGACTGCCCACAAACCTCTTATCAGAGAGCTCCTTGTATTGTCCTATCTTTACATAAGGTCCTGTCCTGATTCTCCAGCCCTATGACCTCTTTATCTGGTTGAGCCTCAGTTTCCTCATCTTGAAAACAGAGACACTGACAACAAATTACCAAAAATATATTTATGGTAAAATATACATAATATAAAAAAATCATTTAAGCCATTTTAAGTAGACAATTCTTTGACACTAAATACATTGCATTACTGTGTAACTCTCACCACTATTTCCAGACTATTTTTTCATTGCAAATCAAAATTCATACTTACTTAGCAAGAACTCCCCACTCCCCTTCCCCCCACCCCTGGGAACCACTATTCTGCTTTCTGTCTCTATGAATTTTCTTATTCTAAGTATTTCATATAAAAGAAATCATACAATATTTGTCCTCTTGTAACTGGCTTATTTAACTCAACATGATGTCTTCAAGGTTCATCCATGTTGTCACATGTATCAGAACTTCATTCCTGTTTATGGCTGAATCATATTTCATTGTATGGATATATCACAATTTATTCATTTATCTGTTGATGGACAGTTGGGTTGCTTCCACCTTTCAGCTATTATGAACATTGGTGTACAAATATTCAAACAAGACCCTGATTTAATTCTTTTAGGGGTGTGTATGTGTGTGTACCTAGGAGCTGAATTGCCAGGTCATATGGTAATTCTATGTTTAACTTTTTGAGGAACAGCCAAACTGTTTTCCACAGTATCTGCACCATTTTATATTCCTACCAACAATGTATAAGAGTTCTTATTCCTCCATATCCTTGCCAATTCTTGTTATTTTCAATTGTTTTAATAATAGCCATCCTAGTGGGTGTGAAGGGATATCTCACTGTACTTTTTTTTAACGTCTATTTTTCCTTCCCCCTCTCTTTCCACCCCCCCTACTGTTTTTTGCTGTGTCCATTCGTTGTGTGATCTTCTGTATCTATTCCTCTTTTTTTTCTTTTCTTCTCATCTTTCTCCTCTAGGATTCACTGGGATTCAATCCTGGGGAACTCTGATGTGGAGAGAGGTTCCCTGTCAATTGCACCACCTCAGTTCCTGGTCTCTGCTGCACTTCACCTTGACTCTCCCCTTCATTTCTCTTTTGTTGTGTCATCATCCTGCTGCACGACTCACTTGTGTGGGCACTGGCTCATCACACGGGCACTCAGCTTGCTGTGCAGGCACTTGGCTTGCCACGCAGGCACTGGTGTACCAAGCAGGCACTTACATAGGCACTTAGCTCACCACACTGACACTCACATGGGCACTCGGCTCACCACACAGGCACACAGCTCATTGTGCAGGCACTTGGCCCACCACACAGGCACTCATGTGGGCACACAGCTCACCACATGGGCACTTGGCTCCCCACACAGGCACCCACATGGGCACTCAGCTCGTCATGTGGGCACTCACTCGCCATGCAGGCATGCTTTCTCCTCTTCTTTTTCACCAGGAGGTCCCAGGGATTGAACCCGGGTCCTCCCATATGGTAGTGGAGGCCTTATCACTTGAGTCACATCCACTTCCCTCATTGTACTTTTAATCTGCATTTTTTCTAATGGCTAATGATATTGAGCACTTTTTCATATACTATTGACCATTTGAAATGAAATATCTGTTCAAATCCTTGGTCCAGGTTTTAATTGAGTTGTTTCTCTTTTTCTTGTTGAGTTGTAGGAGTTCTTTACATATTCTGAATATTAAACCCTTATCAGATATATGGCTTCCAAGTAATTTCTCCCATCCTTAAGGTTGTCTTTTCACTTTCTTGATAATGTTATTTGATGCACAAAAGATTTTAATTCTGATGAAGTCCATTTTATCTATTTTTTTCTTTTGTTGCTTGTGTTTTGGTGCAATATCTAAAATCCATTACTTACTACAAGTCCTGAATACATTTTCCTATGTTTTCTTATAAGAGTTTTACAGTTTTAGCTCTTATATTTAGGTCATTGAGCCACTTTTTAATGAATTTTTTATATGGAGAGAGAGAAGGTACACCTTCATTCTTTTGCATGTCGTTTTCCCACTGTTCCAACACTGTTTGTTGAAGAGACTATTCTTTCTCCATTGAATGGACTTTGCATCCTTATCAAAATTCAACTGACTGGATTGGGGAATGAATAATGGACTAGAGCAGACTTACCGTTATTCTACTATAGACTTACTGGGATTACAGCAATGGAAGAGCTTTCATCATTGAAGTGGAGGCCGTGGCTACTGGAGGTTTTGAGGGGAGGGAGAAGGGAAAACAGGTGTAACATGAGGGCATTTTCAGAACTTGGGAATTGTCCTGAATGACATTGCAATGACAGATACAGGTCATTACATATCTTGTCATAGCTTTAAAAATTGTGCGGGAGTGTAAACTACAATGTAAACAATAACCCACTGCTTGTAGCTTAGTGGCAATGCTCCAAAGTGTGTTCATCAATTGTAACAAATGTACCACACTAATGAAGGATGTTGTTAATGTGTGAAAATGTAACACTTATGTAATCTAATATCTTTTAAAAAATTAAAAAGTATATTTTTAAAAGTTCAACCAACTATAGATGTGTGGATTTATCTCAGGACTGTCAATTCTATTCCACTGATCTTATCCTTATTTCAGTACCACACTGTTTTAATTACTCTAGGTTTGTAGTAAGTTTTGAAATTGGGAAGTGTAAGTCTTCCAACTTTATTCTTCCTTTTCAATGTTGCTTTAGCTATTTACAGCCCCTTGAAATTCTATACAAATTTGATGATCAGCTTTTCCATTTCTGGGGGGAAAATAGGCTGCTGAAATTTTGATAGGGATTTCATTGAATCTGCATATTAAGTCTTCCAATCCATGAACATGGAATATCTTTCCATTTATTTAGGTCTTTAATTTCTTTCAGCAAAGTTTGTAGTTTTCAGGGTTCAAGTCTTTCACCTTTTGGTTAAATTTATTCTTAGGTATTTTTCCTTTCAGATGCTACTATAAATGGAATTATTTTCTTGATTTCCTTTTCAGATGCCTCATTATTGGTATATAGAAACACAACTGACTTCTGTGTGTTTATCTTGTAAGCTGAAACTTTGCTCAATTTGTTTACTAATTCTAGTAGCTTTCTCATGGATTTTAAACATAGACTCATGTCATATGTGAATAGGGATAATTTGCTTCTTCCTTTCCAATTTGGGTGATTTTTATTTCTTTCTCTTACCATATTGCTCTGGCTAAAAATTCCAGCACAGTGTTGAATAACAGTGGTGACAGTGGGCATCCTTGTCTTGTTCTTGATTTTAGGAGGGAAGCTTTCAGTCTTTCACCACTGAGTATGATATTTGCTGTGGGTTTTTCATAAATACCCTTTATTGTGTTAAGTTCCCTTCTATTCCTAGCTTTTGGAATGTTTTTATCATGAAAGGATGTTGGATTTTGTCAAATGCACTTTCTTCATCAGTTGAGATGATCGTATGAGTTTTTCCCTTCATTCTATTAATGTGGCATAGTACATTGATTGATTTTCTTTTTTGAATGATCCTTACATTCCTGGAATAAATCCCACTTGGTCATGGCATATAATCCTTTTACTATACCGTTGAATTTGATTTTCCAGGATTTTGTTGAGGATTTTTACATCTATATTCATAAGGGAAATTGGTGTATGATTTTATTTTCTTGTGCTGTTCTTTAAACAAATAGATTTTTAGCACCTTCTTTATTCCAGACCTAATATTAGGAGCTGTGGGGAATACAGAAACAAAGAAACTTCAAAGAAGTCATGGACAAGTAGGGGTGACTAAACACATTCACTCCTAACCAGAACCCAACATGGTATGTGGTAAAGGCCCAAGAGAAAGACAAACCTTGTGTGTGGAATTCAGAGAAGGAAAAGATGTGGACAGGCTTCTTAGAAGAGGCGGTATCTGGCTGTATCCTGAAAGATGATTGGATTCCAATATAGAGATGTGAAATACAAAGGATATTCAAGGCAGAAAGATATCTTGGCCACAAACTTGAAGAGGGGGGCATTTCAGGACCTAGTTGAGATCAGCAAGTATTTGCATTTGCCTGGATTTTTCATATTAAAAAAGATGTAGAGGTAGATACAGTTGATTTGACCTTCGGGGTAAAAAGCCTTGAACGCTTAGGTTATAAACTTGTACCTGGGAAGCAGATTTGGGTCAACTGATAGAGCATCCACCTACCACATGGGAGGTCCAGGGTTCAAACCCAGGGCCTCCTGGCGCCTGTGGTGAACTGGCCCATGCGCAGTACTGATGCACGCAAGGATTGCCGTGCCACACAGGGGTGTCCCCCACATAGGGGAGCCCCACGTGCAAGGAGTGCTTCCCATAAGGAGAGCTGCCCTGTGTGAAAAAAAGCACAGCCTGGCCAGGAGTGGTGCCACACACACACAGAGCTGACACAGCAAGATGACGGACTGCAACAAAAAAGAGACACAGATTCCTGGTGCCGCTGACAAGAATACAAGCGGACACAGAAGAACACACAGTGAATGGACACAGAAAGCAGACAACTGGGGGGGAAGGGAAGAAAAATTTAAAAAAAAAAAAACTTGTTCCTAGTTCTGTTGAGGGAAAAAATGTTTTTGAAAGTTTTGAAAAGAAGCATAACATGATCAAAACATCATCATAGGAAGATTAATCTGGCAGTGTAAGAAGGATGGCTTGAAATGGGGAGATACGTGTAGACCCCAATGAAATACCATTCCACATTTAACAGACAGGTAAAAATTAGAAAGGTCTAATAATACCAAGTATTGGTGAATATATGGACCAATGGGAATTCTCACACACAGATGGTGGGAGTGTTAACTGCTGCCACTCCATTGGAAAACAATTTGATGTAACCTTATATAGCTGAACATTGGCACATCCTGTAAACCAGCTATTTTGCTCCTAGACCAGTAGTCCCTATAACAGCACTACTCAAAGTATGGTCCAAGGACCTGAAGACCTTTTCAGAGAATATGCAAGATCAAAATTATTTTAATAATAGATTTGTAAGGCATTATTTGACTTTTCCTCTCTCATGTCATGAGCATACCGTGGAGTTTTTCAGAGGCTACACAAAATGTGATACTGCAACAAACTGAACACAAAAGCAGATAAGAATTCAGCTGTTTCTATTAAGCCAATCATTAAAGAGATTTGCAAAAATTTTAACAATGCCACTCTTCCCACTATTTGTCTTAGAGAATATTTTTCATTTAAAATGTGATTTATGTTAACATATAAGTGTGTTGTTACATTAAAATGAATTAATAAATAAAATTTTAAGGTTTTCTCAATTTTAATTTCTAAAATAGTAAGTATCTACAGATATAATTCTCACAAACAAAAACTCTTTGAGCTCCTAGGACAGAAAGTTTGATAACCTCTGCCCATGTGCAACAGGGACATGAACAAGAATGCTTTTAACAGCATTATTTGTAACAGCAAAAAACCAGAAACAACTCAAATGTCCATGAACAGGAAAATGGATAAAATAAATTATGACTTAGTCACACAGTAAAACATTATACGTCATTGAAAATAAGTGAACTACATCTACAAAACAACAGGATGTGCCTTAGAAACATATATTGAGTAAAAACAAGGCAGTTTATAGAAGACAACATATGGTAGGATATCAATTTTATAAAGCTCAAAAACAAACTAAGCATGTCACCAGCAATGTATGAGAATTCCAGGTGCTCCAATAACAGCATTTAGTGGTGTTACACTCTATAATTTTAGCCATTCCAGTGAATGCATACCAGTATTTTGACTTTAATTGGCATTTCCCTATATTCGGCACTTTTTTATGGGCTTCTCCACCATCCTTTCATCTAATCTTTGGCTGCATGTTTATTATTGTGCTGGAAGAGTCCATTACATATATTGGATAATGATATTTGTCAGATATATGTTTTGCAAATATCTATTCATTTTCATAATAGTATCTTTTGATGAACAATAATTTCTAAAATATGATGAAGTCTAATTTATTAATCTTTTTTTCTAATGGTTATTGCTTTCTGTCACCTAGGAAATTTGTAGACAACCCTAAGTAGTAAAGAGATTTTCTTACGTTTTTCTAAAAGCCTTTTGGTTTTAGCTTTTATGTTTGAGTCTATGATCCATCTCAAATTAATTTTTGTGTATAGTGAGATGGGGCTCCCATTATATTTAACATGTTCATATTGACTATAGTGCGCTGAATAGTATTGCCCAAAATTTCCTGTCTACTTAGAACCTCAGAATGTGATCTTATTTGTTAATAGGGCCTTTACAGATGTAATAAAGGTTTAGGATCTTAAGATGTGATCATCCTGCACTTAGGGTGGACCCTAGCTCTAATATATTGTTGTTAGAAGAGGAATGGACCCAGCTACAAAGAGAAGAAGATGACGTGACAATGGAGGCAGAGACCGGAGTGATGAGTCTACAAGCCAAGGGATGCCAAGGATTGCTGGCAACCACCAGACACTGGAGAGAAGCATGAACAGTTTCTCCCTCAGAGCCTCTAGAAGAAACCAGCCCTGCCATCATGTTGATCCGGGAATGCTTCTCTTCAGAACTGTGAGAGAATGAATGTCTCTTGTTTTAACCCACCAGTCAGTGGTACTTTTGATAGAGCAACCCTAGGAAACGAATACATTGACTTAGGTTCATTACTGATTTTCTTGCACTAAGGAAAAACATGTCAATTTAAGGATACATAAACATGTGTTAAAGCTTTTTAAAGCATGACAATAATAAATACACACTGCAAAATAGTGGTTACCTCTTGGGTGGAAGCTGGAAATTGAGATAAAGGAGGAGCACAAAGAAAGAGGAACAGCCATGGATAATTTTCTATTTAATAAATTAAGTATTGGCGTATATGTGTAGCCATCATATTATTACGCTTCATAAGTGAATACAGTCTTTTTATGTATCAAATATAATATTTAAAAGGTAACATAACCCCTAGCAACCAGATTGTGGCCTCTAAATGCCATTTCCCAATTAAAGTAAACAAGGACTCCTTGGAGAAATAGCTGATTGCAGTTCTAGGGCAAGGGATGTTCAACATAAGCCTGGAGCATCTTGTCATGCTAAAAAGTAGGGAAGATAGCAGAGATTATTGGGGTCATAATCAAAGGGACTCCTGTGCCAAGTTGCAAAAGCTCCCATTGGCCAAAGATGGGATAATTTCAGCATCAATAGGATAAAAACTAAAATGATTTGAAACATATTTATTTAAATCCATAAATTCATAATGATACAAAATAACCTTGTTGGTCACCTTTGGATAGTGCTAGGGAACCAACTCATTATTATAAAAATGAAAATAAATGGAAGGAATCAAGCATTTAACCTGCCCTTCCTTTAATAATTCTACCTCAGGGTAACCAAGTATTCTGAGAGGATGTTACTTTTTATAGAATTCTGTGGCAGTTTGCTATTACTTATAAATTCCTAAAAGAGATATTTGACTATGGTTGTAAACTGGTCTGTTCCTCTGTGTGTGATACCCTTTGATTGTATTAGATTCAGCTGAGATGACTTTGATTAAATTGTGTTAAGATTAGGGCTTTGATTCAACCACATCATTAGAGTGCAACTCAGCGTTGAGCCCCAGTCCCCTCGGGCTGATAAAACAGACACACAGAGAAGATACTGAGAGGATGCTGCAGCCCTGAAGAGAGATGAGCCTGATAGTTTACATCTGACCTTGTGAAGAGAACAGAGCAGCTGACCCCAGAAAGTGATGAGCCCTACGCCAGCCTACAGCTGAGATCAGAAGAAGCTGGGACCATGGAGCCTTCAGAGGAAGAATGAAGGTTGAACCCTCACAGATATCGTATGCCATCTTGCTTCAACACGTGGCAAATGACTTTGGGTAAAAAAGTATCTCTTCTGGTACCTTGAATTGGACTCTTCAGGGCCTTGTGACTTGTAAGCATCTACCCCAAATAAATTCCCTTTATAAAAGCCAACAGAGTTCTGGTACTTTGCATCAGCACCCCTTTGGCTGACTAATACAAACTCCAACTGACAAATAAAGAAGAAAGTACAGCATTAGAATATCACTATTGTGCAAATTCAGAAGAAATAATGGATCTAGGCAATGATCATCAATGACTGCCAACAACAAAAAGAGAAGTGACAATTAGACTTTTTGTGCCTCCTGATTAAAGTTCACACCACCACCTCTGAATTATTCTTGCCAAAAAAAAAAATCTGAATTGGATGCAAACTCTAGATTTAACTACCAAATTCACAGGAAATACAAGGGACAGAATAATATATCAAACAAATTCAGCAAGGTCCAGATGTGGAAAACAGGATGAACAACAGGAGAGAGGGGGCAGGGAGGACCTATAGATTAAAAGGGACTTAAAATGCACTATTTGCCATTTGGAACATATGGAACTTATTTGGAATCTGAATCAAACAAATTGTAAAGGAAATAAAGTTATGCGTTGACCTAGGAAATTTAAACACTAACAGTGTATTTGAGGATATTAAGGAATTTAATTTTTAGATATGGTAATGCCATTATAGTTATATATTTTAATGCATCCTTATATTTATAGATGTAACATTATTCTGTCTAGGCTTTGCCTCAAAATAATCTAGGTGGGGAGCAGATGTAGCTCAGGTGTTTGAGTGCCTGTTTCCCATATACAAGGTCCCAGTTTGATCCCTGGTACCTCCTAAAAATATACATATATTTTTTTTTAATTTCTCTCCCCTTCTCCACTGCCCTGCCCCAGTTGTCTGTTTTCTGTGTCTATTTGCTGCGTGTTCTTTGTCTGCTTCTGTTGTTGTCAGTGGCATGGGAATCTGTGTTTCTTTTTGTTGCGTCATCTTGTTGTGTCAGCTCTCTGTGTGTGCGGCGCCATTCTTGGGCAGGCTGTACTTTCTTTCGTGCTGGGCAGCTCTCCTTACGGGGCGCACTCCTTGTGCGTGGGGCTCCCCTACGCGGGGGACACCCTTGCGTGGCACGGCACTCCTTGTGCACATCAGCACTGCGCGTGGGCCAGCTCCACACGGGTCAAGGAGACCCCAGGGTTTGAATCACAGACCTCCCATGTGGTAGATGGACGCCCTAACCACTGGGCCAAGTCTGCTTCCCTATATATATGTTAATAATAATAATCTAGGAGCAGGAGAGGGTGGGAGGAGTAGGTAAAGCAAATTGGCTATGGATTGATAAGTATTGAAGCTGTGTGATAGGTAAATGGGTGTTCATTATATTATTCTTTGTACTTTTGTATGACTTTGAATTTTTCATAATAAAACATCTCTTTTAAAGAGCAAAGGCAAAATAAAGATATTTTCAAACAACAAAAAAAAAGATAATAAAGAAGTAGGAGGGGATTGCAATCATTCATTGGTGACACTATTAAGAGAGAAAGCAGATGAAGTAGTTTGGGAGGAGCAATGATGAATTGGGTTTTGCACTTGTTGATTTTGAGATGCCACACACCTTCCTTTAAACATCCAAACAGAAATTAATGCATCTTGGAAAGATCAACTCTGGGTCATTTAAGAAAAAAAGCCAAAACTAAACAAGCTAATAAACAAGACCCAACACCACCACAGAGATCCAGATTCCTCCCCGCCCTTTACACTTTCTAGCCGTGAAAGTAGTTGTTTATCTCTCCCCTGTGCTTCCTGCTCATAAGCCAGTTACGCATCTGTGACAAACAGCTACTCCAGTCCCATGGTGACTCAAATGTGATGCAGTATTTGGTATCTTGGAAACCATGAGAGACAGTCAAGGAGGGCTTCTCAGAGTAAATGATTTCACCTCAACTGACAGAGGGAAACTGAGGCTCAGAGAGTGAAGTAGCCCACACAGAGCTCATTCTTGGAAGGGCCATCTGAGAAAGCAGGGAATAGCGAGTCAGAGGACCTGGAGCTAAGCCCGGCCTTGCATTCCATGGTCTGGCAACCTTGGTAAATGCCTCATTTCTTGGAGCGTTTGATTCTTCATCTGTAAGGTGGGGACAGTAGTCATGCATGCATCGCACAGCAACATGTAAGCCAGCACTGAGCACACTACAAGGGCTGGTTATTCCTGGATGGTTGTTATTTAGGATTTAGAACATTAATGCTTAGTACCTTTTATCTGGAGCCATTGTGCCACATCATCACCAATAGACATCATCTGAGCACCTACTCAGTGCCAAGTATGAGTCTCCTCTCCGTTCCTTACTGGGCTCATGGGAGATGCTGTGAATACCACACTGCTGTGGTGCCCACGGAGCCTCCACCAGCGCTCATATTCTCAGCTCAGAGGAACTGGGCCAGGGAGACTCTCTATAAGCAGCACTTAAAACTAGGAATCCACTGAAGCCCTTTCTCATCCCAAGCCCTCTGGTCATCCTATGGAAAATCCATAGATCCTGACAATACTGAACAATTCAAATCTACAAGGTTTGAGATCTACTGGACATCAATACACAGGACTACCTCCACCTCCCATCCCTGCTCCTCAGTTCATGTAAAATGGAGCAATTCCCCTAACCCCATTTCATGGAGGTCCCACCATCCACCCGGACATCCAGAAAGAAGAAAAGTGATCAACTCTGATTCTTTGTTCCAATCTCCCAAATCTTATAAGGATCCATGCACCAGTCCTCCCTTCCATCCATTCTTATTTACTGAGCACCAACCACGTGCCAGACATGCTCCTTATGGAGCTTGCCATTATAGTGAAGAAAAATAATAAACATAATAAGTTAATTATGTGGTATGTTAGAAAGCACAGGAGAAAAGAGCAAATGACAGGGCTTAGGGTTCTGGATGGGGCCAGTCCCTTGTATTCTGAGAACTCTCTCTGCATCCTCACTGCCCTGGCCCAGGCCCAATCTTCTCTCCTGGACCATTGCAGCAGCCTCCTCACTGCACTCCCTGCTCACATTCAGTTCCCTCCTCTCCACCTTGAAATCAGTTTCATCTTGTTCAATCATAGATATGACCATGTCACTCATTGTGCAAATTCCCCAGGCCTGGACCTGTATGCCACCCCCCTGCTCAGCCTTATCCCTCACCACACACACCTTTGCCTCCCAGCCACACCAGGGAACTTGTCATTCCTGCCCTTCCTGTGGGGATGTCAGCCCCAGCTGGTTCCTGAGCTCTGCAAGAACCAGTCCCAGCCTAGACTTCACCTCCTTGCTTATTAACCCTGTCTGAAGATAGCCTGGGAACTCAGGGTCTGAAGAAGTGGCAAAAAGAGTGGCACATGACCTCTACTTTATGATGGGTTTCCTAGAAACATATTGAAATGGAGAGTTGTGTGCAGAAGGCTTATAGGGACGTGCTCGCAGAAGTTGCAACTGTACTGGACAGAGGGACAAGCTGGCCCACAATGAATTACAACTGATGTCTCAGTTGATCTTACAAGGAGCTTTGCAGCTGGGATGGATGCTCAAAATTTTCCTAAATTGAGGCAAGGAGGCTGGGCTTTTATATTCCTGCAGCAGGCCGTCATTGGCCACAGCCACCCCCTGCACCTATCCTTGGGTGCGGTAGTTTCCACAGCCAAGACAATTTTCGGCCAGCCACCAGCAAGCAATATTCCCAGCAGCTGGGGATGGTGTGTCAGCCCTAGAGAGGGGATCTAAGCAGAGCTCCACAGCCTCTGACCTAAATTTGAAACTTGCTTCTGTGTTACAGCTGTGGGACCTTTGTGAAGATAATAATAGTTTCTATGTCTTATGGGATGTTTGGAGTTGTGGTTGCTTGGGATTTCATATACCTCAGAAAAACACATTCTTAATTTCAGTCCATTCCTTTCAGTGTGAGCCCACTGTAAACAGGACTTTGCAGAGGTTACTTCAGTTAAAGTGTGACCCAACTTAATCAGGATGGGTCTAATCCTATTACAGTAGGCTTTGCAGAGAAGGCCACAGAGAGAAGTCACAGGAAGCAGCCAGAAGGAAGCTGGAAGTCAAGGGAGCCCAGAAGAGAAAGGAGAAATGCCACCATACACCTTGCCATGTGACAGAAAAGCCAAGGACCAAGGGTCTCCAGCAGCCACCCCAGAATGGCACAGTCGTCAGGGAGAAAGCGTCTCCTTGCCAGTGTCTCAAGTTTGGACTTCTCCCAGCCTCAAAACTGTGGGCCAATAAATTCTCATTATTTAAGCCAACCCATTATGCGGTATTTGTTTTAACAGCTGGGAAACTAAAACAAGAGTCTTTAACAACAGAAAACTGCCTGGATGAAAATGGCAACTTAAATTTTAAGTTCTCCTCTACCTCTCCCCTTTCCTTAAAATGACAGTAAGGAAAAGAGAAGATAGAAACCCACAAGGACAGAGGGGAGGAAAAAGGAAGGGAGGTCATTAACAGATGAGAGAGTTCAAAAATTTCTATTAGATTGTGATGGATGGAGGAATGGTGGGAACTTATTTTGCAGAGTGTTGGAAGCCACAACACAACCAAACCTTCATGAGCAACCACCACTGAATGAACACCCTCCAAAAGCCTCACTCTCCATTCTTTCTGTAAACCTTATGGGCTGGCAGCGGACTTAGCCCAGTGGTTAGGGCGTCCGTCTACCTACCACATGGGAGGTCCACGGTTCAAACCCTGGGCCTCCTTGACGCGTGTGCAGCTGGCCCATGCGCAGTGCTGATGCGCACAAAGAGTGCCCTGCCACGCAGGGGTGTTCCCCATGTAGGGGAGCCGCACGTGCAAGGAGTGCACCCCGTAAGGAGAGCCGCCCAGCGCAAAAGAAAGCGCAGCCTGCCCAGGAATGGTACTGCACACATGGAAAGCTGACACAACAAGATGACACAACAAAAAGAAACACAGATTCCTGTGCCGCTGACAACAACAAAAGTGGACAAAGAACACGCAGCAAATAGACACAGAGAACAGACAACCGGGGTGGGGGGGAAGGGGAGAGAAATCAATATTTTAAAAATAAATAAATAAATAAACCTTATGGGCTGAATATCCTTATCTGGTAAGCTCTTGGAATACTCACATACATCATCTCTAGTTAATTTCCAGTTAATCAGAAATTCTGATTTCCCAGAAACAATTGCCTATTCCCAAACCTGTTTATGTCAGTTATACTTGCTTTTGTAATTATGTGATTCAATTGAATATTAATAAACCAATAAAAGGATTGTGAAAAGAGAGTTGGTTTTATGAAAACCAAGCTGAATGCCTTGCAAGAATCAATAAAGGCAGATTGCTTTTTAAAAAATTGTTCAGATGAGTTATAGACAAGCAATTGTAATAGGCTGGGAGGAAATCACATAAATCTACAAGGGATCTGCATTCAGATTGCTCCATGAAGTGTCTTTAAGTTTTAACTGCACTATAAAGAAGATGCACCTGGAAATGGCAGACAATGCTTTATGGGTGGGGTCTAGACAAGAAAGAGCTTATAGAATTCCAGTTTAAAGATCCATATTCAAAGAAATTGGAATAGACATTTGCAAGTTTCTGGTTAAAATAAAATGTTTACAATGTGCATTTCATTTTTTTAAATAATGATTTCTCACTCTAAGCAATGTTTCAATTAATGGAACTTGTACTGGTCTCTACGAAGCCAGACAAGGTCTGCAGAAGGTGTGCCAAAGAGAAGAACGCCATCGCCCTCACAGAGCCTGGCAGGGGAGAAGGAGGGAAGAGAACTGCAATCAGGAAAGGGCTGAGAGCAGGAGGATTAGCTGAGTCTGCCTACAAAACAGATGACCCTCCAGCCTCCTTTCCTACTTTGTAAACAATGTGCTGTGCAAAGGCAGTGACCCCAAACCTAACTCTATGAGCCAGGCTAAGAGTTTATGCATAGTAATGCAATAAACCAATGGGGTAGTATTCTTAATAGCTCTAATTTACAGATAGGAAACTGATGGCCAGGTAGATTAAGGGACTTGCCCAAGGTCATACAGCTAATAAGTGACAGAGTGAAATTCAAACCCAGATAATCTGGTTCTAGAATCCATGCTCTTAACCATAGCCATCCTGCCTTACTGTAGAAATGGAGTAGTCTCAGAGAAAAGAACTCCCTCATTGGTAACGACATGTTCCAACCAAGAGGACCAAGAGGTGGAAACTGGCCCCACCTGCTTTCACAGGACATCCAATTCCAGTCAATTTCTTGAACCCTTACCTATAAGTATGGACAAAAAGCCAAGGGCCACTAAAAACAAAAGAAGCCTCCAACAGAGGGAGGACTACAGAGCCACAGAGAGAACACAACAAACCAGTTAAGCAAAACAGGGAACCTGGAGCAGACAGAAATAATCCAGGGAAGAGGGGGTGGGGATCACTAATTATATCCTCAGAGAGAAATAAAAAGGTTATATCTACGGCATGGGGATAAAAAAGAACAGAATAAAAAAAGAACTCCTGAAAATTAAAAACATGCTGGCTGAAATAAAAAAATAATAAAAGAATTGGAATATAAATTCAAAGAAATAATCTGGAAGGAAGAAAGAAAGATAAGGATGAGGGAAACAGAAGAGAAGAGCAGTCCTGAAGGTCCAGGATCCAGCTCACAGGAGCTCCAGAAAAGAAACCGAAGAGAGAGATGATTAAAGAAATAGTAAAAGGACTAGAAAATGGGTCTCCAGATTGAAAAGGGCCACCCAAGGACCAGCACAATGAATGACAAAAGTCACCACCATGTCACATCATTGTGAAATTCCAGAATTCCAAGGATAAAGAGAAGATCCTAAAAACATCGGCAAATGAAAAAAAAAAAAAAAAAAGCAAAACATGTTACATTAAAAAAAAAACCTTAATCAGAAAGCATAAGACTTTTAACTCGTAACTGTTCGTGCAGAAGACAGTGGAACAGTGCATGGACGTGCTGAAAGAGAATGATTTCCAACTCAGAATTCTATGCTTAGCTCAGTTATCTATCAAGCGTGAGAGCAGTATACAGCTATTCCACATTACAAAAATTACCCACCTCTGATCAATTTCTTAGAAAGCAACTGGAGTTTCCAAAAGAAGAGAGTAAACCAACAGGGATAGAGATCCAAGAAACAGAGGTATGGGGAGAAAAGGCCTTGGAGGGGAGGGCCCCTGCAGACCACTGCACCCCTGGGAAAAGGGTACCAAACGTGACCGAGCTTTTATGGGTAAGATGTGGCATAGAGGTGGAGGGCAGGTCTGATAGAGCTTTGGGGAAAATGAAGAGCCCCATTTCCTTAATACCACTGCTTATCAAAAAACAGTGCTCTAGCTATACTGGGCAGGTGGGTGGGGTTGGAAAACACCTAACCCCTTATTTATTCCAACGGGAAGACAAAAGATGTCTAAGATTGGTAAATTAAGAAATAGCAGTATAAGCAATAATTTCGAAAAACGAAGGTAAATGCCAGACGACATAGGTTAAAAAACACAACAAAACAAAAACAGCTAAAATGGTTGCCACCGGTGCGGAGAACCTGGAGGACGAAGAGGGTGGGGCAGGGAACTGCTGTTTTTCAATAAAGGCATCCGTCCTGGGTCTCCAATTTCTTAAAGCATTCTCATATGCAATATCTCATGAGCTTCTTCAAGAGGCCCCATTGCAGAGACTGGTAACTGAGGCCCAGACAGGAGCAGGGGCCTCTGAGTCACACAGCGGGCCCTGGACCCTCCGAGCTTGTCCCGGAGTCGTCCCCTCCTCTTCGTGGCCCCATCCCCATCCCCAGACCCAGCACCAGGAAGCCGCTAAGTGCCGGCTGGGACGCCGGCCGCCTCGACCTCCGGCCCCCGACGCTCCTAGACCACGTCGCCAGGCCCCGCTCGGTGGGTCGCTAACCTCGGCCTCGCACGGGCGGCGTGGGCGCGGCCGGAGCTCGGTGCGCTCTGCCCCTGCGCCGCCCGCCGCGCCCCCGCCGTCCTTGGGAGGACACAAGGCGGAGCCGCGCGCGGTGCGGCAGCGCCCCCTGCCGGCCGCCGGGAGCTCGGCTGCCGGGCGCGCCGCCACCACTCCTGCGGCGTCGGCGGTGACCGGGTGTGCACCCGCGCTCGCGCGGCTCTTAAGGGCAGTCTCCGGCCTGGGATGGGCCGACTCTGACTCCACTACGGCCGGGGAACGCTGTCAGCGGAGAAGAGCCCCCTCCATGGATGGACGCTGGGGCTAGAGCAGGCGGTGACCTGCCCAAGGTCACACAGCACGCCGGTGACACAACCGGCCCGAGGCCGGGACTCACACCTCGTTGGGACCTCCCAGGACTCAAACCTCCACTGTTCTCGAGTCCCGTGAACTGGCCTCTTGGGCTTTAGGGAAGAGCCGCCGACGCGGGGAGGGAGCCGGGGTCCCGCCGTGCTGGCCCCGGGCCCTGGTTGACCTTGGGCGGGACTTTCGCGCTCGGGGCCTCGGGCGGGCCTGCGGGGACACGACCTCCAAACGCCCTTCCCGCGCGAGCCCCGGGCTGCGCTCCGCGCTCCGCAGCAGCTCGCCCTGGGCGCCGGCGGCCGCGGCTGACCCCTGCGGGCGACAGAAGGAGTCGCCGCAGCCCGCGACCTCCGCGACTCCCACCTCTGGAGTGAAACGCTTCACGCCCAATGTGGAAAAGCAGCCGGAAAGAGCATCACGCTGCGCTCACACTGCGAAAACAGGCTCGGAGGGGTTCCGGATCAGCCTAAGAGTCCTAAACAGCCTTCTCAGCTGTAGGTTTCAGATGATTAAATCAGGTCTTCAAATTCACGCTGAATTGCTGCATGGTGCAACGGTTAAGAGCATGGACTCTGGAGCCCGACTGTCTGGGTTTGAATCAATTCCCAACTGTGTGGCCTTGAGAAAGTCAACAAAACTGTTTTTGCCAAGTAATGGAGATAATACCGAATACAAAGACACTTTATGTATGTGAGCTCATTTAAACCATATAGCAACCCAATGAAATAGGTAATTATTCCCATTTAATAATGAGGAAACTGAGGCACAAGGAGGTTAAGTAACTTAACCAAGGTCACAGGAAATAACTGGTGGCTGGGACAAAAACCCAGGTAATCTGGCTCCAGAATCCCTGCTTTTTACCTCCATTCTGTACTGGGATCATAATAGTACGCATATTATAGGGTGGTGGTCAGGATTGTATATGTAAAGTGCTTAGAACAGTGCCTGACACATGGTGTTAGTGTGACTGTTCACCAAGGGCCTACTGTATGCCGGGCAGTGAGCAGGCTGACCCAGCGCCTGCTCTCCTGAAGCTAGCAGTCTAGAAGGACAGACAGACACTAAGCCTAAGGAACATGCAGTGTGCACCGAGAATCAGACTTTCAGACCAGATGGTGACTCTGACCCATGCCCCAGCCACCTACTGGGGGCCAACTGAGAAAAGTACTACCTAGGGGCAGGGATCGAGTCCAGAGCCATCCCGGCCGAGGAAACAAATCCTTCACCCCGGGTGGGGAAAGGCACTTCACGGGGGTAGCTTCCACACTAACCTGGAAGTCCTCAAGTGCCCCGCTGAATGGTTTGGGTTCACAAGACAAGTTACCTTGAGTTAAAGAACTACTCCCGGAAAACCCAGAGAGAATATTTGTTTTCTAAGAGCTGGGAGCCCAGCGCTAGGCCTCAGGGAAGTAAACTCTAAATGGGCTACTCAGGAGGCAGAGAACTCGTCCCCACCAGAAATGGGCAAGAGGCTGGAAAGCTATCTCCAGGCAGCTTGTGGAGGGCCTCCCGTCTAAAAGAGCAGTGAAATAGGCTGCCTTCGCGGGCTCCTCCGGGTGATAAATAAGACTGCTCTTTAAGATGTCCTTGTCGATGCCTCGGGGAGGGCTAAATGGATACCAGTCACTCTCCCCTGGTGCCAACCAGTTTAATCAGGCTACTTTCCTACTCAGTCCTGATTGCAGCCTGAGCTTGCAGGAGAAGGGGAATTTTAATCAGAATAAGATGTGAGTCTAGGATTTTAGGACGGGGGCTCTGGTAGAATAGGCAGGAGAACTTTTGGACAAAAGGAAAGGGAGCGAATATTCATTAAACCCCTCTTTGGTGTCAGTCCCTTAGTAGGTGCTTCATCTCTACAGTTTTGTTGTTGTTTTAATCCTCAAGGAAGCCAAGTAGGTAGAGGCAGTATTTATTGTTCCCCATTTTATATGTGATAGAACCAAGATTCCAGAGGTAGCAAAACTTGCCCAGATCACAGGGCTAGAAGGAACAGAGGTGAGATCTGAACCCATCTCTGGGTGACCTTTTCCACTACATTCCAATGCTTCCTTTGAAAGTACCAGTGGGAGGGGGGCCTAGAGAGGGAGGCCAGGGAGGGCAAGAGAGGACAGAGGAGGCAAAAGGCAGAAACGTGGAGGTTGGAAGGAGTCAATGTCTTTGCCAAGGTCCTCATTTTCTCCTGGGCCACACAAAATCCACAGGACTGGGCCTCCTCCCTCCGCAGGGTATTTTTAAAACCACCCACCTCTAAAACTCCTCTGTTCCTGTGCTTTAAAGTTCCTCTGAAAAGTTGGAATAAATTTGCCTGTCTTTTCTCCCAGACAAATGCAGAGGAGGAAAACAAAAAGAACACGTATTTTATGAGCACAAATTTGGGACAGTGACACCTCCAATCATCATTTTATTGCATGATGATATACAGTAATTAGGTGTCAGGAGTAATCTATGGCCAAAAGAACAGAGTCATCTCTGCGGGGGGTGGGGGGAGGATGCTCTTTCCTCCCAGAAGGAAACCGGAGGAGCAGGGAGAGGGAGGGAGTGGGAACCACAGCCTGCAAAAGGCAACCCGCAGCTGCCGACTGGGCACAGATGAGTGAGGCTGGGGCAGCTGGGGGTGGGGGGCACCCTTTGTGGAGAGAGGAAGCAGCTCTTCCCCCCAGTGTCAGGAGGAAGCCTGGATTTGATTCCAGCCTCTTGGCTCTGACACCTCTTCCCAGTTGGGTGACACTGACCAAAAAATTTTCCACTTTCTTTAAGTCATTTGCTGAAATTGCCAGGACCTGGAGGCTTCCTGAATAGTAGAAAGGGATTTGGGCCCAGAGAGATGAATAGGAAGAGAGAAGTGGGGAGGGAGGGCGTGCTGGGCAGGGAAGCAGGCCCAGGCAAAGGTGTGAAAGGGGGAAACCTGCCTTGAGGACCTGCTTAAGGTGAGAATTGTTTTAAGTCTATAGTTCATGAGAGTTGTCGATATATTCTTCTATTTCTGTAAGATAAAATGCTGAGATTTTGCCTTTATTTTCTTCAACAAAACACTACTCTGAAGGGCATTTTGGGTCTGATGGCCTGGACTCAATTTGTCTCTCCCATTTCCTCAAGCAACTAACTTAAACCTTTCAGTTTCCTCATCTATAAACCGGGGATGATTCTATCTGGAGTTATGAGAATAATTCAAGTCAAGTCCTAGGCCAGGGCCTGGAAGGATTTTCCTCTGACCTTACATGACTGGTTTCCTGTCACCCTTCAGGTCTCAGATGTCACCTCCTCACCCAATCCACAGGAGCTGTTCCAGTTTCTTCCATTTCAGCATCCTGCTCATCTCCACGGTGTCGGTCTGAAGTCACCCTGTTTATTTTTTCACTTGCCTGTTGTCTGTCATCCCCACAAGAACGTAAGCTCCACCAGGGCTCTCCTCTGCCTTGTTTGCAGCTAGAGTGCCCCCTAGCTCCACGAGTGCACATGGCAGGGGCTCAGTTAAATATTTGCTGAATAAATGAATGAATGAATATGGAACTCAGAAGGTCTCAATAAACATTAGCTTTTTCCCCTTCCCCTCCCTCACCCTGCTTCTCTTGCCTCTCTCTTTTTTTTTAAGATTGATTTATTTATCCACACCCCCCCCCGCCCCGTCTGCTGTGTGCATTTGCTATGTGTTCTTCTGTGTCCACTTTTACTCTTGTCAGCGGCACTGGGAAACTGCATCTCTTTTTTGTTGCATCATCTTGCTGCATCAGCTCTCTGTATGTGCAGCGCCACTCCTGGGCAGGATGCACTTTTTTCACACAGGGCGGCTCTCCTTACAAGGCACATTACTTGTGCATGGGGACACCCCTGCGTGGCACAGCAGTCCTTGCATGCAGCAGCACTGCACATGGGCCAGCTCACCACACAGGTCAGGAGGCCCTGGGTTTGAACCCTGGACCTCCCATGAGGTAGGTGGATGCTCTATCAGTTGAGCCAAATCCGCTTCCCATCCTGCCTCTCTCTTTCAGCCATGATAGGAGAAGTAGAGTAACATCCCCACCTCCCTGCAGAGCAGCCCAGTCCACATGGGCTGTCTCATAACCATCTTGCAGGTCTCTAAGGCTCAACATCCCCCGTCTGTACTGTCCCAGGTTAAACTGAGGCTCTCAAAAGGGGTCAATACCTTGGCCAAGGAGACACAGTTCTTAAGTGACAAAGCCAGAACCGACCCAAGGGAGTCCAGCTGCAGAGGCTGAACTTTCAACCACTACGCCGTATGCCTCTGCTGACTAATGTTTATTGAAGACCTACATGCCTGGAAAAGCTCTAGGAACTTCACATGTATTGTCTTTTTTAAATCATCACAAAAATTCTAAGAGGTATGCACTAGCTTCCGTTTTACAGTTGGGGAAAACTGAGGCTCAGAAATTTTATGAAACTTTTTACAAAGCCACCCAGCAAGTCAGTGACAAAGTCTGGATTTTAACCAAGGATGACTTGACTCCAAATCTCTTGATATTTTTTTAAGTTTTTATTATGGGTGTTTTCAAAAATATACAAAAGTAGGGAGAGTAGTGAGCCTGCATGTACCCATCACCCAGCTTCATCAGTTACCAGGCGACACAGCTAGAGAGCCTTGGTTCATCTACATTCCCGTCCACTCACCCTGCTCTGGCCCCTGGTTTTTGTTGGATTGGTTTTTTGGCGCCCACATTCTCTGATAGCCACCTTAGCCCCTCGAATGAACTTGTCTGTTCAGTTCGCTCCAGTGCATTTCCTGAGCACCTACAGCACTATTCACTATGACAGATCCCCAGGCCTGTCCCACAAAACTGACATTTGTGACCAAAAGGAAAGCTCCACCCTCTGAACCCTAGAGGCAGACAAGGCAGACAGAAAAGCTGGGAGAAGAGGGTCTCCAGAGTGCCAGAAGGGAAGCAACCATCTGTCTGACCCGCCTCTGGCTCCCATTCCCTCTCCTCCCCTCCTCTCCCCCTTCCCCTCCCTCCTCCCTCCTCTCTCCACCCACCACTGTCCCACCCAGCAGCCCTGTCGACAAACTTCCTAATCCTCCTTCCTAATCCTCCGTGCCTTCAACAAGTTGAGGCAGGTGCGGGGGGGGGGGGGGGGGGGGGGGGGGTTGTTCCTTAATTTAAAGTCTAGCCTCAGAAGAAAAAGACAAAGGAGGAAGGCGGAAATTAAAGTGGCTCCTGCACCAGGGAGTCAGGCTGCCTCCCAGATCAATGCCAGCAGGGAGGCCACTCATGGACACTGTAATTCTGTTTCTTATCACCAGCAACCTGTGACCAGCCCTACTGAAAACCAGAAGGGAGAACAAAGGAAGAAAACAGGAAGAAAAACAGGTGTGGGAGTAGGCCTGAGATGCGTGAGTAATATCACTTAATTTTAGCTACCTCTGATATTCCATCTTGTCATCACGTGCAACTTCTTCCCTCCCCTGCACGTTCCCAGCTGAACAATGATTTCCAAATTAGTGGCTCATCCTGGCCTTATCATATAATAACTCATGGGAGATGCCAAATAAGGCACTCACTGAAATGGGTACCCATCTTCTAGAGGAGAGGGAGTTTGGGGCTGCTTGTCACTTAGTTAACTATGTGACCTTAGCCTCTATTTCCTCATCTGGAGGGTGGGTGTGACCGTCTGAAATTCTTTTATGAATCCCAAAGAGAGAAAGATTGCTTTTTAACTAATCCATTCCTGTGGGTGTGAGATTCTTTTGCTTGGAAACATCAGTTTGGTGTGACCCAGATTGAGTCTCCACCCGCTTCTGGGTCTCGGAGACACAGAGAGACACACACTCACAGGAAAAGGGAGTTCTGCCGTTTTTGGCCCTGCCTTGTGAGGAGGACTCGAGGATCGCTCGCAGGCAAAGCTTAAGCACAAGCCCCCAAGAGGCTGGGCCCCTGGAGCAGCTCAAGGCTGAAGAGACGAGCCATGTACCTCGTAGTAGCACACAGCTGAACTTGGGAAGAAAGCAGTGCAGCCAAGATCGAGAGAGCAGGCCTGGAAAGAGGCAAGCCCTGAGCCTGGCTGCCCACAGTGAGCCCAGGAGGACGGGAGATTCTGGAGGTGAAGCAGAGCCCTGGGCAGAGATCAGCGGCTGTCTTGCTTCAGCACATGCAGCTGACTTTGATGAGAGAGCATCTCTGATGGTACCTTGATTTGAACATTGCACAGCCTCAGTACCCATTTCTGGTACTTTGCATCGGCAGCTTTTGGCAAACAGTTGGGATAGATAGCATGTTGGAGATAAAAGGAATTACTATGTGTAAAGCACATGTAATTCCAGGCACATACTAATGCTCAGTGGAGGCTAACTAATACCATTATCATGGTTACCAGCATCGCCAGCTGCGGCTCCAGGGCAGAATCCTGTCCATCCGAAGCACTGGCTGCGGCAGGGGAGCTGCAAAGCTGCTGCTGGCTCAGCACTCGTGGATACTGCTTGGGTCGCAACTGGAACTCAACTTTCATGCTTCTGGGTCTTTGCACATGCTGTCCACCCAGAGCACTCCTTCCCCCTTTCTCCTTTTGAGAATTCCTGCACAGCCATCCCAAACATCACCTCCTCTGGGAAGTCTTCCCACCTCCTCCGACCCTTAGTCCCTCTCCGCTTCTGACACATGCAGAACTTTACTTGGGGAAACTAAAGGCAATACTAATGTCTACTTAGCCACTTCCACACAGCAGGTGCTCGATAAATGTTTCTTGTGAGGATTTAAAATATACCTTTGGATTACGGGTAGTGAATATGGATTCATTTGCCAACATTCCACCTCAAATGCTTACAGAGGACCTGGGACGGAAGACAGGTTCTTTACAGTGTCACCTCCAGCTGAAGAATTGCATATGTCAAGAAATAGCCTGTGCCACACCATTCCAGAAATTTCAGATGTTTGGTAGAAAGCAGGACTTACAATGTCCTTACCCCTAAGGTCTTTGTTCAACTCAACCCAGCCTGTAAGCCAGGAGACAAAAAGGAGAAAGAAAACACAGTGAATCCAAGCTAGAGTAAATACAGCCATCACCGTGGGGAGAGTGAAACAACAGTCACGGGGCACCCATTGGTTGCTGGGGCTTTATATTCCTTATTTCATTTAATCCCTGTAAGGCAAGGTCTGTCATTTCCCATTTCCCAGATAGGAAAACTGAAGCTCAGAGAGCTGAACTACCCCAACCTCCTGGACAAAAAGGAGCAAACCTGAGACTGCAGCCCAGTTCTTTCTCACCCAAAAACTCGTCCCTTTCCTGCCCTGCACTGCCGCCTCCAAACACGTGACGACGCAGGCGGCACGTATAACCGCCACCTCCCTCGGGCCTGCACGCCACCTCCTGAGTCTCTTTCCCTCCCCTCTTCTCGGATCACATTCACATCCCGACATTATTTATGAGTTCACCGTTAGTCAGAGTTGGTTGTCCACATATCTTCTGACTTCACAGCAACCGCGGGAATGAAAAACAAGGGGCTTCAATATATTTAAAGCTCTATGTCACTCAGGCCACCTCTAATATACTGTACAGGTGTTTGAACAAATTACAATAGACATGCTGGTCAGGGATTCAGCGCCAGAGAGGACTCGTGCGAACGAGAGAAACAAAGCTACCTGCTGCGCATTACAGAGGCTCCATAACTGGGTGCAGCCCTAAGGCTGACAGCACATGATGGAAGGCAGATGCTAAATTCCATCCCCGTAAAACTCAGGTTTAAAAGGTGACATAAATATCTTAGCCTTTTATCTCGGGCTCTGCCATTAAAGAGTCGCCACAGCTTTCTGCCTCTTTCCATTTTTAGAAATCATATCCAACCTGAAAAACCACCCTCTGCAAATCTCTGAGGCCTTCCCCCAAGTCCTAAAAATAACAGCACACAAAGCCCACTTCTGCCCAGCTTGCCGGCTAGCTCCGTCCCCCGCCACCCACCTCAAAATGGGAAAGATTCTATGCAGCTGCAGAGGTGTTTGCTGTTTAGATGGCAACACAGGTAGAACCCATAAGTATCTAGGCATCTTTCAGTTTGAAGCCTCCTGCTCCAAGGGAAAGCAGGGTTGGACAGGGACGGCAGAATTGCACGACACCGGCACCTGCCTTTTTATTCTGTTATTTACATAGAGCAAATGCGCAGTGTACACGGTCCTTGCAAACAAGAGCTAATCCGCAGGGAGCAGGCATCATGTGCGATACTGCCGGCTCCCCTGCCATGCCAGCTGGAGGGGAAAGCCATCCCAGGAACAGATAATGATGAGTCCACGCGACCCCAGCCTCCTCCTCTCGGCCCCTGCGGAGGCTCGTGATTTCTGTTCGGTGGATTCAGAGCCTTGCGGCTGCCCTCACCAGCACTGCCTGCTGGGAGGCTGCTTCTGAGTTCTCCACCTCCACAGCTGCCACCCTCACTCATGGCCAAGGGAAAAACATGGAGCAACAGAGTCTCTCAGAGTGCAATTCTAACCCCTGCTTCGCCACTTAATGGCTGTGTGACTTTCGAGAGGGAAATTACCCTCTCTGACCTACAGTTCCTTTACGTGTGAAGTGTCTGACCTCCAGATTGCTCAAGTTCTCATTAATGGGCTTCCACCAAGCACCCATCCTGTTCTCTTTGTGACTGCTGGAGGGTTAGATTGGAAGACATTTCAGGATCCCTGTTCAGAAGTGCTTCCCTCCACTGAGGACAGGCGATTGCCTCCCCTGGACACCCTTCCCAGATTCTAGGGACTCCCTTTGATTCACATCTCAATATTGCCAAGGAGGCATTTTTGAGGCCGAAGTTCTCTGTCCTGGTCTTTCTCCCCGGCCAGTGCATCTCAGTGCAAATTGGAATCCCCCTGAGTCATGCTGACACCAACAACCACAACCACAACCACCACAGATAATAAAAGAGTGCTTACTAAGGGCCAGGCCCTGTTCTGAGGGTGTTACCTGTATCATCTCATTTAATTTAATTCTTGTGCATCCTTGTGACTAAGTATCTACCTTTTACAGATGAGGAAACAGAGGCACGGAGGAAGGAGCAATTAATTCTGTCTGGGGAAGTCAGGGAAGGCATACTGGAGGAGGTGACTTAGGAGCTCAGGCTTTCTGGATGGAGAAAAGAGGGAGGGTCTTCCAGGCAGAGAGGACAGGATTCCCACCTGCTCCTCTCCCTTCCTCACTGCCTTTGTAGCTCAGTGGCTAAAGTTCTGAAGGTTGTTTTTGAAGTTCAGATCCTCGGTCGTGAGATAGGCCCTGGCGGAAGCAAAGGTCTTATCTCTACGCCCATTTGTTTCTCTAGTTAGTGCAGGCTGAGAAGACCATCTTTCCCAGAGCAGTTTACTCATAATTTACAGAAAGTTGCCTTCAACAATGAGCAGATGGTATTGCTGATTCCACTGAAGCACCTTCTGTGCCCTCCTAAGGATGCCCCGGCTCTCAGGCCACAGTCATGGCCAAGCTGGAGGCTGCTTTGACAGAGGGCGAGAAGCAGCCTCCCAGGCCTGGCAGGCACCCTCAAGAAGAGGGCCCTGGAGTGGGTGCAGAGGATGAGAGTGCAGGCAGAGGCCAGGGGGTGGCGTGAGGCCGGGTCCTCAGCCCCAACTCCAGCCGGGGTCTCCATGCTCGGTGCAGGGTGAGGAGAGCAGGCGCCCCGGCCACCCTGGCCGACAGGCTCGTGTCCCACCTGCTAAAGGCGGGGTCTGGTTCCGGATGGGCAGGTGGGACCTGCACGCTGGAGGCCTCCTGGCCCAGCTGCAGGGCTGGGAAAGGCAGGCAGGGAGAGGAGGAGGGGGAGGACTGGGAAGCAGGCTCTTTCGGAAAGGGGTCCCGCCGGCCTTTTCCACTGCCACCAGCTTCTGTGGCCTCTGACTCTTTACAGCTCCTGATGAGTGCCTGGATATAGTACAATCAGATAAATCCTGGAATCCCAATGGCTTCACACAGTAGAAATATATTTCCTGGCCCGGCGACCTCCCGCATGCGCATTCAGGGACGCAGTCTCCTTCCGGATCCTGGCTCTGCCCCTTGGCATGTTCTTGGTGCAGCCGGGCGATGCGAAAGGAGGAGACCTGGAGGACCGTGGGGGGCTCCACCGGCCGGCCCGGCAGCGCCGGCGTCACGTCCACCCGCCTTCTGAGGCCACGCCTGACCGTCAGGGAGTGTGGGAAGCAGTTTAGCGTTGCACACGAGAAGGAAACAGGTTTGGTGACAACAAGCCCGTGTTTGTCATTCCAGATCACCTCTCAGCACTTAAGAATCACAAACCACAGAGTGTCAGGACCAAGAAAGCAGAGAACCTTGAAAATGTGAAATCTGGAACTTCAGGGCCTCAGAATCACAGAATCCTACAGGAATTCAGTCCTAGATTCTGGAGAGTTGGTTATGGAGGACATGTTCATCTCCTCCACCAGATTTTAAGTTTCTTAAAGTGTATTTTCTGCAACTCTGTATCTTCTTGGCACCCACCACGCTAATCACAGTGATGGTGATGATTTCAGTGGCCGTAGCAAGTCCATGGTCCCTAACACATGCCAGGCACTATTCTAAGCTCTTTGAATATTTTAAATCATTTACTCCTCACAACAACCCTAAGAGATAAGACTATTATCCCCAATTCAGAGATGAGGAAACTGAGGCAGACAGGTTAAGGAATTAACCTGGGGTCAGACTACTAATAGGCCTTCAAAAAATACTTGTTGAATACATAAATGTTGAATTAATGTAAATTGATATCCAAATCATACTGTTTTCCTTTCTCCTTATCTCTCAATTGCAAAGAACAGCAGTAAATTATCAAGGCATAATTGAAATATAAAAGAGACCCACAGAAGGAGAACAACTCACTTTGTCCTTTGCTCCCCAAACTTCTGACATGATTTCCCCCATCACAATGGGAAAACAGGCAATATTTTCTGGGAGAGGGTTTGAATTCAGTTTGAAGCGGGAGCTATGGAAGGGTTTATCCACTCGCTCACTGAGGAGGCCTCACCGGCTCCATCTAATTAACAATAAACCAGATGCCCCGACACAGTCCACGTCTACATCTGTAACACGCTGACAGTCTAAAAATGCCAGTCTCCTCCTTGTGTGTCAGCTAAATGTCACTGGCGACATTTGAGGCAATTCAGAGATGAAAGTAAATCCAATATTATCGCTGACTAAATAACCACAGACCCAATCAGGGGAACCCAGGCCCCAAAGCAGGATGGGGAGAAGAGGCAGACAAGCAGGAAGAAGGGGGAAGAAAGCTCCTTCCGAAATGAACCCAACTCCCAGAGCCACGGAAAGGAAACTCCGACTTGCTGGCCCACGGCTGCTTGGAAAGATCAGGGCTTATGACCCCAAGGCCACCTAGTTAGAGCACAGAGGGCTGCTCCCTTTTAAGGAACAGGGATGAAACGTTACCTCCAGGCAAGGACAGATGCTGCTGTGATGTTCAGCAATTTGTTCCTTCAGTCAAACCCTATTTACTGAGCAGCTGTAATTGGACAGACATGTCTGGGTGCTGGCATGCAGCACTCTTTTAATTAACTGTCTCCCCCATAGACTGCCCACACCATGAAGGTAGGTACCAGCTCTCTAGCTCATCCTCGTGTCCTAGCCTGGCTCATACTGGTGCTCAGTAAATATCTGTGGAACGAATGCACGCATAAAGGAATGAGTGAGAATTTACTTGCCTGTCTTCTCCACTAGACTGTGAGCTTCTTGGCAGGCTATGTAGGCTTCAAAAGCAAGGACTTGGTGTTACTTATCTCCTGGTGCCCAGATCCCACTGAGGGGTGACAGTCATGATACAAATTGTACCAGTCACCAGCATGGGGGCCGGCGAGATGCTTCTGGGTGATAGCCAGCATTAAAACGCATTGAAGCTTCAGAAACACCTCAGCCAGGGTATCTAGATTAACATCACCCCCAAGGAGAGATAGATGGACCTCAAGTGCCTCCAGATGTTACTCTGAGACAAACACAACATCCCATATTCAGTGTTCCAACCAATGATGCATAACCTGTATCTAATCATTAGGAAACATCAGATAAACACAAAGTGAGCAACATTCTATTGAAAAAGGAATGGAGCACGAGGAGCAGACTGTATCTTCAATATGTCAATGTCATAAAAAACAATAAATGCCAAGGAACTGTGCTAAATTGAAGGAGACTAAAGAGATTTGACAACTAAATACAATACGTGATCCTAGACTGGATTATGTACTGGAGGAGAAAGTGCTGTAAAGGACATTACTGGGTCAACTGACAACATTGGAATACCGTCAATAATTGATAAAAGTATCAGTATTGGTTTTCTATTTCTTTTCTTAGCAACTTGGAGTCATTAGTACAAATACGCAATCATTGCCCCACGCCATAGTCTACTGATGGCGCCAGGCTCCCCAAGGAGTGTGAAGGACTCTTTTCCCCTACATAAAATGGCCCCCTTGGCTCTGTTTTCTCAAGCAGTTTTGCCTGCTTTTTCCCATGTTCTGTCCTCTGGTGGCCCATCACACTAACTCTAGACCTGCTTTTTGTTTTGTTCTGCTGAGGCCCAGACAATTAGAAACCAAATATTTTGAACTGGCTATACTATGAGTAAAGAACCTATGAACGGGAAGCGGACTTGGCCCAGTGGTTAGGGCGTCCGTCTACCAGATGGGAGGTCCGCGGTTCAAGCCCCGGGCCTCCTTGACCCATGTGGAGCTGGCCCATGTGCAGCGCTGATGCGCACAAGGAGTACCGTGCCACGCAGGGGTGTCCCCCGTGTAGGGGAGCCCCACGCGCAAGGAGTGCACCCCATAAAGAGAGCCACCCAGCGCGAAAGAAAGTGCAGCCTGCCCAGGAATGGTGCCGCACACACGGAGAGCTGACACAACAAGATGACGCAACAAAAAGATTCCCGTGCTGCTGACAACAACAGAAGTGGACAAAGAAGAAGATGCAGCAAATAGAGAGAACAGACAACTGGGGTGGGGTGGGGTGGGGTGGGGCGGGGTAGGGCGGGGTGGGGGGAGAGAAACAAATAAATAAATAAATCTTTAAAAAAGAAAAAAAGAACCTATGAACAATTGTGCATGAGCACCGTGGCTTCTGTCTTCCCTACTCAGGGCGAGTTGCTGCCTTTGGGACTCTTATGTGGATTCTCAATAAGGAAGGTTGCCAAAAAAACAAGAGAAGTGGTTGCCTGTGTCTTGGCTACATCTCAATGATTAGATCAAGAGCTCCTCAGGGGCTCCCCATGGCCACCAGAAGAAAGCCCTAAGTTTTTAATGTGGCAGTCAGGCCCTTCATGCCCTCTGGGCTTCTTCCCTGACAGCCACGACTGCCATCTCTCACCAGGTGCCTCTATTCCTTTAGCCTATTTGCCTACTCACCATTCCTCAAAATTACATCACAGTAACTCTCCCTTTATTAAGCAATTAGCCTACAACTAATCCTGACAACAGTCCTTCGGGATAGGTACCGGTATTTCCTCTTACAAATGGCGAATTGGAGGCTCAGAGAGGCTAAGGGACTTGCTTAAGGTCACACAGCTAGAGGGAGACTTTAAATCAGGTCTATCTGATTCCAAACATACTCTTTCTAATATATAGCACTGCCGCGTCCTCCAACTATTCATTCAATAAACATTTCCTAAGCACTCACTCGGTGCTGGGCCCTATGCCAGGAACTGGGGAGATGAACGCAATCAACCCCCGCCCCCAGTCTCCAGGAGAGTATGGTCTGGGCAGAGAGACGGGGCCTCAACTCAGGGACCGGGGGGCATCAGGGGTCGATGTCAGGGGCAGTGAGGTTTCCAGACATTCAGAGGCCCCCAGAGCCTCGGAGCCCAGCCTCGGGAAGAAGATTGTGCCTAGAACCATGTAGTAGAATCAGTGGAGGGGGAAATCCCCCCCACACACACACCCAGATCGTTGGGATCAAGTCAGGCCAAATCTGCAGCCACTGTTGATTCTCTGGGAGAAAGTTTTTCTGACACTTTCCTTGTTAGCCAGGTCTCTGCTGCCCTCTAGTGAGAAGCACAGGGATGAGACCAGGAACCATCGGTAACCACTCAGACTCTGCTTTGCCTGGGGTCTGTGAGCTGGTTCCCAGGCTTGTCGCTGGACTGAGGCTCCAGTTATGCAGGGGTCATCATCTTCCCCAGGAGAGATGCTCAGTTTTTCTCAGGTCATAGACTGAGCACACAAATTAGCCCCCCGCTGAGCCTTGTAAAGCCTGAGCCCTGGCCCCAGTCATAACCTGAGCTGGCCCTCCCCGCAGGCTGCGCTCTGGCCTTGGTCAGAGACGAATCCCAGGCCCCACTCCACTGACCTCTGCCTTTCCCTCGCCTGCTCCCCAGCAGAACCTGGGCAGCGGCACTCAGCTGTGTGGTCCTCCTGGGTGCCTCGGTCCCCAACCTGGCCTGTCCCCTGCCGGTCTCCCTCCCACCTCCCTGCCTCCCCCTCCTGCCTGAGTGAACCCCTCTCCCACCAGCATCATCACATCAGCCTGTCCCCCCGCACTCCCTCAGCAAGGCCCCCTCCACCGCCCACTCTTGAGGCTCCCATTCGGGGCCACGGAGCACATCTGGAGGTCCTCGATGTGCGGAAGGCGCCCACTGAGGCTCCCTGTCCACCCACAGCAGGGCCTCCGCACCGCCCGACAGCCCTGTGCTGACTCCCTTTCTCCCACCTCCGTTTAAGAAGCCTTCCCCGCTCTCCTCCACACTCTCAACCCGAGCGCTTGATGGTCCCCTTTCAACAGGAAGACTGAGGCATCGGGCTGGGGGCTCCTCACACTCCACACACATCCCGTAAACCAGTCCCACCACCTTTCATCTTAGAAGGTAAGCATCGCTCCTCTGCCCAAGTCCATCCTGCCCCCTGGGCACTGCCTGGAGCTCACGTGAGCCCCTCTCAAACAGGCATCTCTGAATCTATGAACACCCTCAAGTATCTCTCTCTCTCTGTAAAGAAACAAAAAAATAACCTCCCTCAACTCTGTTCTCCACCTACCACCAGTGTCCTCTTCACCAGCACCCCTCCTTTTGCAGCAAAGCTTCTCACAGACACACTTCCTCACCTCGTCTCCCTCTGCGTCCCATGCAGCCAGACTTCACTGCATCCTCCACCAGCACTGTTCTTTCCAAGGCCCTCAGGAACCCCCATGTTATCAGGACCCTTTCCATCATTCCTTGACTTCCTGGCTCTATTTGTACCTACCAGTCCTGGTTTTCCTCCTACTTCCCAGGAGTCCCTGCTTCTCCTCAGTCTCCTCTGCAGGCTTCTCTTCCCCTGTCCAGGGGAGGGTAACATGGTTGTGGTGCCCAGAATTCCACCCTACACCTGCTCTTCTCTCCCCACCTCTTTTCCTTGAGAATTTTGGTTACAAGGAACAGAACCTCCACAGAAGTCAACTGAAACCAAATGAGATTATAAGGACATGGGGGATTGCAAAATCCCCAGGGCAGATGGTCTCAGGATCAGCCTGGAAATAGGGCCTGGAACTCTGGAGGGAGTCCAGGAATCTGTTTCTCTTGGTCTCTCTGCTTTTCTCTGAACATCTGCATCATTTTCCTCTCTCTATTTCCCAATCCATGGGACAGAAGATCCCTGATACAAATAGCTTCCAAAGTTACATCTTCTCATTCCTCAAGAACAGCCAGGTTCAGCTGGAACATCCGAGGCCCACTTCCAAGCTCCCAGGACCCTGACTGATCCAGCATTGAGCACCCCCCCCCACTCCTCAGCCAATTAACCACGGCCAGAAGCTGGAGTTCCCGAAGAACATGACATTTCCCACAGCAACCATGAGGATGGGTCAGGGTGAGGTACATTGGTCCAAAAAAAAAAAAAAAAGAGAACAGACTAGGCAGACAGAGTATCACAAGCACTGATTGGAAGAGCTGGAATAGAAAAATGGGTCCATCCATATCCAGTGCCAGTGCTCCTTTCACCATGATGCTCTTCCCAGGTGATATCTGTTCTTTAGTTAATTTATTCATTCATCCCTTATTTATTGCACACCAACTAAGGGCCATGCTCTGAAAGTATGCTGTGAACAATATAAACATGGCCCCTGCCCTTATCTCAGGTAACATTGGGGAGAGATGTTGATAGATCATTGTAATATCATATCCAGCTTCTGCTTAAACATTTGAGTAGTGGGGAACTCATTACTTCATAAGGAAGCCAAATCCATTATTGGTCAACACCAGTTAAGACAACAGATTTCCAAAGTCAGGAGAGGGTCTTAGCGATAAGCAAGTACAACTCCTTCTATTCTTCAGGCCAATGAGCGAATTAGGCATCCAAGATGCAAAGTGCCACACAAGGCCTAACTAACTTGTCAGGGAGCTGCGTAAGTCAGCAGCAACCTAAGAAGGAGGAATAAAGGGAAGACGGTCACACCCAATCTCTTAAGAACGCCTCACGGAAGTTGTCCACATCACTTCCACTTACATCAAATTGGCCAAAATGTAGTAACACAACTGTGTCTAGATGCAAGGGAAACTGGAAAATGCAGTCTCTATCCTAGTCAGCCCTGTGTTCCACAACAAATCACGAGTTTCATGGGAATTGGGAACCAGCAGCCTCTAGCATGAAGTCCTTTCTTATCCCTGCCTCCCAGGCTTCTCCGCCATTGAGCTGTGCCTTAGTTTGCCACAGGGCTGCCACTGCAAAGTACCAGAAATGGATTTTATTTAAGGTAAAAGCTTAAATAACATGGGGTTCCTGGGGGCCTTGGAAAGAACAGTGCTGGTGGAGGCTGCAGTGAAGACTGGCTGCATGGGACGCAGAGGGAGTGGAGGTGAGGAAGTACGTTTGTGAGAAGCTTTGCTGCAAAAAGCCATGAAATGTCTAAATCAAGGCACCGTCAGAGATCCTTTCTCATCAAAGTCAGCTGCCGTGTCTCCTGAGACCTTCAAGGATCTCTTTCTGTGCCTCTGTGCTCTGCTGGTTCCAGACTCCAGAACTTCTCTCAGTCCTCAGGGTTTCTATTTTCCTGGCAGTCCTCTCTTTCACATAGCCAGGTCAAATATGACAGCTTCCTTTCTCTCTGTGTCTGTCTCTCTGTGTCTCCATTTATATCAGACCCAGCAAATGAGCAGAGACTCAGGTTGACTCACTCCTCACTGGCACAGTCCAATCAAAAGGAATCTAATCAAGTGATCAAAAGTGAATGCAATGCAATCAAAAGATGTTACCCCCACAGGAATAAATTAGTTTAAGAACTTAATCTTTTTGGAGTCACATAATTTAAACGGTCACAGCCTGTTTCTGTGTTTGGCGTTATTTAGAGTATATCTGTGCCCTTTCACACCCAACAACAGTGGTGTGCTGGAGGTAGCTCATCTGGCTCAAAAGAGCTGATTATTAAATTTTGAGGAATTTTGCAAGCCAGTTGTTAAACACCATTATTAAATATTAAATTTCATAAACTTATAATTAAATAAGTTATACAGAAAAACAAAAGATAATATTCATTCAAAAAGTATTCATTTTTAATTATTTTGCTGTGTTTTATTCCTATTTATGTTCTTGGGGTTATTTATGTCTACTGAGTCTGTATGGTGCAAATACCATATAACAGTGTCCTAAAGCACATTTGTCCCCAACTCTGTGTTCAGAGACACCATGTTGGTAGCTTGAAATCAGCCATGGTGAGAGTATTTTCATCACAAAAATTGGCAAATTCAAATTCTACAGTTAGCCTTGATTTATTGTTTTGTTGATTGTTTAGACCAGGAATCAGCAAACTATATCCCCAGGCTATTTCTGTATGGTGACCTAAGAATGATTCTTATACTTTTTAAATACTGTAAAAAATAATGATAATAACAAAGGAGAATATGTGACAGAGGTTCTTTAAACTATTTATTATCTGGCCCTTTACAATAAAAATTTGCTCAAAACTTTTTATGTTGTAACAGTTCTATGGACCTACTTCTCATCCTAGAAACTTATGGGATTATATCATGTTCTTAATTCTTGGGACAAACTGAAAGACAGTGAGATCGTTGAAATGACCATTCAGGTTGAAAAAGTCTGAAACTGAAAATCCCATGATATTTAAAATATAGAACAAAGTAATTGTTATATAGGACTCTATTTAAAATTTTGGTTTTAAGTTAATTAAAACAATTTCCATACTCATAAAAAAGTTTTTGAAAAGTTAAAAAAATAAAGAATTTGCTGACCCCTGGTCTAGACATAAGAAAGTGGTGGAGAAAATGTTTTCAATGCAGATTATTAACAGTTTGGTCTGTAGCTGTTAAATCGTAACCACACAAAATATTGAGGTAATATTTTTCCAGCATTTGAAAACTATTAGCCAATGCAGCAAAAACATCATCACGTCATTGACAAACAGTTAAAATTCCAAAATATGTGGTGCTGAAACTGAAAAAGGTTTCAATTTAATGAATGTAATTTGTATGAATTTTCGATACAATTTTAGTCAAACATTTTTTTCTGATTTAATGGCAATACATTTACTGGGAAAACAGCAGATTGGAATGCAACACCATTTGTCAAATTATGGTTGAATTGCAACCATCTAGCAAAAGATGTAAGATCTCAGCAAAAATCAGTGAACATGTTCTGTGAGGGTCAATTGGCTACATAGAATTTACAATAAAAATATTGTATAGTTTATGATTGTAAGTTTGTGCTACCCATATCAGTAAAATTTGTAATAAATTACGGATGCATATATGTGTACATTTGGGGGAGCCATTTGTTAAACATTTGCCAACACATCACTGACCATCCCTTCAAATACCCCAAAATGATAGCTCTATTCCCCATTGTATAAAAGTCATGGTTCACCCATGTCTCTCAAACCCCAGGTTCTTCTTACAGTAGACCTCACCTTCAGTTTCTGTTCCCTTTATCTAGCACACTAGACTTTCAGAATTTGGACCTCTTACTTGTTTTATTTTTGCTTTTACATTTCCATCTCTGTCTTTTTGCTTCACTTTCCAGGCTATCTCCTCAGCTTTCTCTCATACCCAACTGAGTTTTCCACTTATGCTCTCAAATATTTAACATCCAAGAATTTTCCTTCTCTTTCATCCCTTTTTATAGCATCCTAGTCTTCTTTAGTGGATGGAACAGCTTCTCTTGGCTCTCTAAAACTGTTAATGAAAACATGTTGCATTTAAGTATTTATCTCCCTGTATAGCCTTTTTCTGCCAAGTAGCTTTGTTTGTGTGTGTATCTGTGTGGTGTTTTGTCTCTATCCTTTGTACTACAAGATCTCCTTGGCTTCCCAGTGATCCTTTGCTGTTCTTATGTGAAGCATAACTGAAAGAACCAAGGCTCCTTGAAGAAAGGGCTGATTCCTGGACTGGGGCAGAGAGAGTAGGTGAGCCTGGAACATATCTTTGTGATAGAAAGTAAGAAAGTGCCCAAAGAATGATGAAGACATACCAAAGGACAGAGGAGCCAACTGGGCTTTCATTAGACAAATCTAGAACAAATCAAGCATCAGAATCTAAATCAACTGGAACAGACTATGACTCATTGATTGAAATAAAATTCTTAAGTCCACACGGATATAACTTAAATAAATACATAGGAAGAAGGGAAAGTTCTTCCTTACAGTAGAAAACCAACTAATAAAAGAAATGGTGGAATTAGAAAGTCACCACTGGGCAAGTGTCTTGTGAAACTTAAAGTTTCAAGCGCTGTTTGACATCTTTGAGCCCCACAAGGCCCCAAAGGCCTAACCATTGAGTTCCTGGGCTCTCACCAGGAATGCTTACACCAACACCCGTGAGAAAGGCTCCCCATCCAGCCAGCTCCCCTGTCAACTGGACCAGCTGCACACCGCGTGGTCCTCAACCTAATGCTTTCCCTTCCTGGTAGCCCACAGAACTGTTGGAACAAGCCAACCACATTCTTCCAAGACACATCTCACCTTCCTGCTGCTACAAAGTCTGCCTCCCACAGCCCCTGCTGGCTCACTGTATTCTCAAGTGCCACCGGCGAGTGTGCCACATGGGGCCCGTGTGCTCCCTCAGGCTGTGAGTCTAGGTGACTAATAAACTGCTGTCCATCTCACCTCTCCAGTGTCAGCTGTTGTGTGCTCCTCCATCTCATACTGTTTAGGGAGGGAATCTCCCCTTAGCCACTGGGGAGAATGGGAGGAGAACGGAACAGGAAGATCATGACAGCAGTGGATTCAGACAAGAATCACCAAGTGAAAGCCAGAATTAGTAAGTGACAGATTATTATAAATTACAAAGGCGAGAGCAGTACCTTCACATTGGAGAAACTGGCAGTTGCCTCTTTAAACAAGTGATTAAAGTTAACCTCACCAGTCATGGAATAAGCAGACGTCGTGTGCCTTCTAACAGGAAGCACTGAGAAGAACACAACATCATTTCTGTGATGTTCCTGTCAATAATGCATAACCTAAATGGAACAGGAGGAAACAGCAGACAAACCCACACTGAACAGCATTCTGCAAAATACCTGTCCTGTACGCTTGAAAAAATGTCAGTATCATGAAGGCAAAGAAAGACTGCTTCAGATTAAAGGAGACTAAAGAGACAGCAAATTACTCACAGCACATGACCTGGGATTTTCTTCTGCTCTAAAGGACATTATTAGGACAATCGGCAAAATCCGAATAAGGTCTGTAGATGAGGTAATGGTCCTGTGTCAATGTTAATTTCAATGTTAAAAAGGAATGTCCTTTTTTGGGATGCACAGGGTGAAGTAAAGGGGCACCATGTTCAGGAAAAAATGATATGTACATATTAGGGGAATCTGGTGAAGGGTAAATGGGAATACCTTGTTCTAGTAATTTTTCTGTAAGGCTGAGATTAGTCAAACTTAAAAGTTAAGGAAGCGGATGTGGCTCAAGCAGCTGAGCGCCTGCTTCCCATATGGGAGGTTCCAGGTTTGGTTCCAGTGCCTCCTAAAAACAAAAACAAAAAACAAGCAAAAAAAAAAAATCAGGGAACCAATGTGGCTCCCACATATGAAGTCCTGGGGTCAATCTCCAACCTCAAGACCTCAAATAAGTAAATAAATAAATACATACATGCATACCTAAATACATAAATACTTAGAGAGATAAATAATTAAAAGTTAAATTAAAAAATTAAAGTGGGACATTAAAAGCAACTAATGTACAATTGCAAGCAAAACAGTTCCTTCCATCTATCTCATAAGATCTAAGCCCCTTTCAATCTGAGGCAGAACAGACATCACCATCCCAAAGTCCTCAAGGTTGAGAAATGAAAAAACGTAGAGGGAGAATGCAACCAGGGACAAAGTAAACTTATTACTAGTGTGGTAATGGAAGAACATATAACACTGATATAAAGATAGCAACGCCAGAGGTTCTGAAGAGAGGGGGCGGGAAGAATAGGTGGAGCATAGGGCATTTTTAGGGCACTGGAATTAAGTGTAAATCTCAATATAAACTATAGACCTTGGTTAGTAGCAATATTCATTCATCAGTTGTGACAAATGTACCAAATATTCATTCATCAGTTGTGACAAATGTACCAAAGAATTTTAAGATGTTACTAATAGGGGAAGATGTGGGAGCAGGCGGGTTGGGGTATGTGGAAATCCCTTATATTTTCAATGTAACTTTTCTGTAATCTAAAACCTCTTTAAAAATATAGTTTATTGGGAAGTGGCTGTGGCTCAACCGATTGGGCTCCCGTCTACCAAATGGGAGGCCCTGGGTTCATTGCTGGGGCCTCCTTGTGAAGGCAGGCTTGCCCACACCCACGGAGAGCTGGCGCAGCAAGATGACACAACAAAGGGAGACACGCAGACACAGAAGAACGCACAGCAAATGGACACAGAGAGCAGACAGCAAGCAAGTGGTGGTGGGGGAGGAGATAAATAAATCTTTAAAAAATAAGTAAAGTTTATATATATTTTTAAAACCCAACTAATGTAATTATGGACAATAGTTAACAGTAATATTGTAATATTTTTTTCAGCAATGGCAAAGAAGAATTGTCAATTCTAAGGGACAATAGTAGAGGAGGTATAAGGAGGTACAGGATTTTTCCTTTTGGAATAATGAAAACATTCTAAAATTGACTGAGGTGATGGCAACACAACTCTGTGATGAAAGTGAGAGCCATTGAGTGTACACTTTGAATGGATTGTACAAAGCGTGGGACTGTGTAACACACGGAATCCTGTGGTGAAGATGGACTGTGCTTAACAGAACATGAGAACATTCTCTCATAAATTATAACAAATATATAATACTAATACACAGTGTTATTAATACGGTGGGTTTGGGGGAAAATACACCAAATGTAAGATATGAACTATAGTTATAGTTAGTGGTAGTATTTTGACAATGGTCTTTCCTAGTTCATAACAAATATTTCACAACAATGCAAGGTGTTGGAGGTGGAATGATGTATGGGAGCCCTGTATGATGGTATGCGTGTTTGTTTTGAAAGTTCACAACTTTTACAGTTCACTTACTGCTTACATATGTTCATGTATGGATGATATACTTCGATTAAAAATGTTTAATGAAAAAAAAAACAGCTGATTGGGAATTCTATGCACATGCGTCAGACTTGCTGATGGTACGGCTGAGGGAGGAGGGTGGTATATGACTGGCCCATGTCACTGGGTGTCTTCCTCCCCCAGTGTCATCTTCTAGTCTCCTGCCTGGAGATGTCAGCCTGGTTGCCAGATGCTAGGAGCTGGGTGGGGCAGGGGAAGAAATATTGTGCTAGGGACTCAACATTCGGGTTGTAAAGATGTAAGCATTCACTTAATCTCCTGTTTTCAGTACAAGTCCCACCCCCAAGTCAAAGACCCTCTCTGTCTTGCCCTCTCTTGAGAATAAATCTCTGGTCTTCAGTCCAAGTTTGGGGCAGGGGCAGGAGTGCATCATCTGGCTGCAGGTCAAGGTAGGAAGGACCAGCCCCACCTACTTGCTGAAGTTCCTGGTGCCACCGATGTCTGAGGCTTTTAGGGGTCCCCAATGTAAATCCAATTGTTTGTGTAGACCTATTGGGGTGCAGGATGCAGCACCTGTTGAGCAATTGCCCCACTCTGATCCCTAGCTTCTAAAATGCTGTTGCTAGGGTTTTCTCCCCTGTTCTATTTGTCCTTGTAAATTTATATCTTTTAATAAAATCTCTTTCCTGTCATTTGAGTGGAGTTTTGGGAATGATTGTGGGTATCCAACCTATCAGCTTTAATTGGAAATCCTTTGCTGCATTCTCTAATCTTTCTACAATGGCCATGCATTGCTTCTGCAATTTTTTTTAAAATAAGGAGGTACTGGGGATCAAACCCAGACCCTCATACATGGGAAGCAGGTGCTCAGCCACTTAACTACACCCACTCCCCTGTGCAATTTTAAAATATATTAAACACATGAAAGACTTAAATCTTGTGAAAACGTATAAAACAACTGAGGAATGGGATGTTTATCAGTTTTCCGTCAGGAGAATAAGCTCTGAAAAGAGTATGAGTAGTGTAAAAAAAAGTATTTGGAAATGCCCTGGGTTCAAATCCTGGATCTGACTCTAACTGAAGGTGAGTAAATTCTTCTATGAACTCGTTTTGATCTTCGGTTCCAAAAGCAGCTATTAGGAGGGAAACCACCGCTGCACGGGGGTGGACGGCGCCCACCATCACTTGGGAGCTTAACGCATAACTGAGGTTAGGGGCAAGCCCCTGTATCCCACACCAAGAAAGAGGGCAAATTAAATCCAGAGGGTCAGTAAGGTCAAAGGCTTAGTTCCAAACCCGCACTCCCGGCCCGGGAGATGCAGCGGAGGGAGCCGCGACCCCTCCAGCCACTCACCTCCAACTGCGCGCCCAGGAGGCTCCGGGCCCGGGGCGGGAGGGGAGAGGACGGCGAGGAGCGGCGTTTCCACCTTCGGCCACACGGGGTCAGCAGAAGACAGATGGAGAAAACCAACAAGGTCTTGGGGATGGGATGGGAGACGGTAGGAAACTGGAAGAAAAAGACCTAAAAAGAGGATCCCAGGTCGGGATAGAAAATTCACAAAAGAGAGAGAGCAGGAAAGTGAAGAAAGAGACTCACAGAGTGATAAAGAGTCATAGGGATCCCCCACATGTGTACAATTATAGGCTGCGAGGTGCCGCTTACTCCCCGTATGAGCCATTCCATAAACTGAGGAAGAGGGATCAAGTGGTCAGCTGATAAGTGAGAACCGGCAGCTGATCGCTTACTATGTTATTGAACTTCTCTGTGCCTCCCTTGCCTTACCTACTGCACAGAGTTGTTGTGAGGATTGACTGAGAGGACATACCTAAAGTTCTGTAACAGTGCTTGGCACATTGTAAACACTCAAAAAATGCCAATTATTATCATTGTGTTATTGTCATTGAATCCTCACAACATGTGGGGGAGGAGGGTCCTTGGTTTCCAGGTTTGTGAATTGCTGGCTGAAAAATATTTCCTGTATTACAGATGAAGAAACTGAGGTTTAGAAAGATAACATGACTTAGCTACACACATCTGGAGCCAGGGAATTCTAGGACCAGGATTCAAAATCAGATTGTTTGATCCTTTCTTCCATCACATCTGCTGCCTCAACATGGGACAAAAAGCGCCCGCTCAGACCAAGCGGTTAAAACTTTCCTGCTGAGCACCGGGCCGGATGCAAGCTCTGGGCTGGGGCACAGAGGTGAGTCGGCGCCATTTTTTGTGTTCGCGCGAAGGACAGAACTCCAGGTGGCCACTTGAAGGACTCACACCCTGGCACCACCAATTTTTGGCCTGTCAGGAACAAATCTGGGCCATGAGCTCACCAAACAGATGACACCAGGAGAGGCAGCGGGTTGGTACAGGAGAGGTATGCACATGGTATCCAAAAGCCTGGCCTCCAATTGCAGCAGGGCACCGCTGAGTGCCCCCAGCTTCGTGCCCTCCCCCAACCCCGTCCTAGCCTCCTCACCTGCAACATTGGGGCAGGTGTAAAGAGAAAAGAGAAAATGAAGGCCAGCCAGGTGCATAAGATGTTCCCGAGAGAGTCTGTGTTACTATCTGTGCAAGAGGGATAATAATTCTCAGAGTAAAAGAAATGGTTGGTATTCCAGCCCTAAGACACAACAGATACACACATACATATATACACCCTGAAACTTCCCATCTCAACCACTAGCAAGCAGACAATTCAGTAGGATTTAATCACATTCATAATGCTGTGCTACCCTTACTGCCATCCAAGCTTTTCCATCATCCCAAACAGAAGCCCTGCACCATGCATTAACTCCCCATTCCCCCTGCCCCTCGCCCCTGGTATTCTATGGCTTTATGAATTTGCATATTCTAATTGTTTCATATAAATGGAATCATACAATATCCTTCTTTTTGTGTCTGACTTATGTTATGCAACATGATACATGAGACAACATGGATGAACCTTGAAGACATCATGTTGAGTGAAATAAGCCAGACACAAAAGGACAAGTATTGTATGATCTCACTGATTGGAAATAGAATAAGCAAACTCATAAAGTCAGAATCTAGAATATAAATTACCAGGGGACAGGGTGGGGATAGAAATGGGAAGTTAAGGCTTAAAATGTACAGATTTCCTATTTGGATTGGTGGCAATGTGTTGGTAATGGATGGTGGTGATGGTAGCACAACACTGTGAATCTAACAGCACTGAGCTATATACTTGAATGTGGTTAAAAGGGGGAAATGTAAGGTTGCATATATAGTAAAAGACTGACTCACGTAGTTGGGCACCCACCTACCACATGGGAAGTCCTGGGTTCGGTTCCTGTTGCCTCCTAAAGAAGACGAGTAAGATAGCAAGCTGATGTGATGGGAAGGCATAGTAAGCTGATGGAACAAGATGATGCAAGGAGGAAAGACAATGGAAGACACAACAAGGAGGGCTTGGAGGTGGCTCAAGTGATTGGGCATCTCCCTCCCATATAGGAGGTCCCAGGTTTGGTTCCCAGTGCTTCCTAAAAAAAGGATGAGCAGACAGAGAGCACACAACGAACAGACACAGAGAGCAGACAGCAAGTACAAACAATGAGGGAGGAAGAAATAAAATAAATCTTTAAAGAAATTCAATCCATGGAATTGCACTACACAGTGAACCCTAAATTAGATTATGGACTATAGTTAATAGTACAATTATAAAAATGTGTTTTCATCCATTGTAACAAATGTACCAGAGCAATGCAAGGTGATAATAATAGGGTGTTCTATGGGAACCTTTATTTTATACATGATTGTTCTGTAAAATCATAACTTCTCTAATCAAAAAAAGTTATTCTTAAGTAATACTTTACCAATTCTCATAAATCCTGTATAAAGCAAATAACATTATCTTAACTTTTCAGATCAAAGTGCTTTTAAAAATGCATTGTTTGCCCTATAACATAATTCTTGACATTAAGAAAATATGTATTTACTGACTTCTGGATAAGGATGGTAGAGTGAGACATACATTCAGTTTCCTCCCAAAACCTCATTAAAATGATAGTAAACAGATTTATTTAAGCATTTCAAATGTCCATCAACAGATGAATGGATTAAAAAAAAGTGATATGCAACTTTTAAAAAGGAAATTCCTGCTCATCCCTGGCACTTCTTGCATTTACATTACCTCCCTGGTCTCAGCAGGGGTTTTCCCCAGAAGCCTGGCAGTCCTGTAATGACAAGTTCATGTAGCAGACACAGCCTGTGCTCCAGCCACGTCCCCTCGTCCTTACCGTCCCGTGCTCGCTCACCTCCTTTCCCCCTTCAGCCTCAGCACTGCTTTGCCTAGTGGCTTCCTTTGGCTGCCAGACCCCATATTTCCCACCCCTCCGGCAGGCTGGTGCTAGCAGGGATTAGCGCTGCCCAGGGGCAGCCCTCCACCACTGGCTGCAGGAGCTGGCATCTAAATACCCCGCCCCATGCCGCAGGTGGGATGACTCACGAGAACGGTGACATGCCCGTGTGCCTTGTTTGTCTCTCCATCCACAGCACACAGCACAATGAATGGGCACATTATAAATATTACTTATTATTCATTTATTTATTCAGCCAGTTCCACTTTGGCCAGACCTGGGCTGGGTGCTGGCGATAGAGGGATAAAAGTTCACCATGGTTCCTGCCCTGCTGAAGCTTCCATGCCAGGGAAGAGAGACTTTGAAGTAAACAGATCGCTGCCCTCCTGGAAGCTGCCAGCTTGGCCCTGGAGAAGCCTAGGAATGTGAAAAAGTAGGGAAACAGCCCAACCTATCAAATAGTGAGAACCAAAATGAGTGGGGCTAATCCTCCTTTCACCCGCAAAGATCCACTAAGCAGTCATTCAGTGTCTTCTGGCAGGGGCATGATCATGTAAACAGGCAAATGGGAAACCAAGAGGTCAACATTCCAACAGGGAGCACAGAAACTGTGGCAGCACCAAGGCGGGGCTCTTCAGCCTGAAAGGACCAGGGAGACTTCCTGGAGGAGGTAACATGAGCTGAGTCATGAGGGTCAAGAAGGCATTGGTGAGACATGAATGAGGGAAAGCATTCTAAGCGAAAGAAACGGCACACAGAAAGGCAGGAAGGGGTGCAGCGGGACTCTTCGGGGAACTGCAAGGGGTTTGGTATGCTTGGAACAAAAGAGAAAGGTCAGAAGGAAGAAGGAAGGGCCAGGATGGTGAAGGCACTCTTGGGCCAATGTCAGGCGTTCAAAGCTCCCTGGGACTCAGTTTTCTCATCAGTGGAAATAAACATCATGAGGCTCCTGTAAAGGTGAAATGCACTACCGCGAGGGAAGATCTTGACGCTGCACCTGGCATTTCACTGGCCTGCAGGGAACAGTAGCTGCTTTATCCTGAGGACCACAGAGATCATTGCAGGATTTTAGTCAGCGCAACAACCCGGTCAGCTCGGAGCCTCGGGAGAACCGCTGGGGCAGCGATGGATGCG